>NC_041053.1:34442042-35042042 GCF_900634775.1 Gouania willdenowi | reverse complement strand
GCTCTCCTATTCTCCATCAATTCAGTGCCCTCTACCAGGCTTGGGGTCAATTATAATTGTAATTGCGTAACTGATAATTAATTATAATTATGGTGCAATTGTAATTAAAAAATCTGTTGCTGTCGTGATTGTAATTAAATTGTAACTGAGTTTGGATAATTGACTTTGTAATTGAAATTGCCATGAAATTTGACAAAAATTGTCTTAAATTTTAACACATAAGTATGGTTTCATGATTGTATTTAGTCTCACATTTCAAAATAAATGGTAATGTTTTCATTTTATTTCATTTTTTAAACAATGTCATCTTCTGTTTTTGGAGTGACTGTGATTTTTAGTTTATTCATTGTATACTTTACTCTTATTTTGTGGATTTTTGTGTTTACTTTGGAGGCCGAGTTCTATGTAATTGATTGATGCGGCATTTTCCCCCAATTACTGTATGTTTACTGTGAAGTTGGTCTTAAATTTAATTTCTAATCGCAATAAAAAGTGTAAAAAAAAGTCTTGAATTTAAATTTACTAAAGCTGTAGGAACCCTGATATGAAGATTTACCACATTTTACATTACAAAAAATAAATAAATCGTGGGTTATACTGAAAAAAAAAGTCTCAGACACCAACACCAAAAATATTAAAACCTATTTTTTAATTGATTAGGAAACCTGACAAGGTAACCAATATTTTTACTGTATTTGACAGCTGATTTAGGACCCGTTATCATCTGGTCCTACGGGCTAACAGAAAGCTAACACAAGAGGAAGGTTAACTTTTATTAGGTTATTTGTTTCAGGCTCAGTAATTGTGATTAATTGTAAATGAACTTTCGTAATTAAGAACGTAATTGAAATTGACTTTCTGAGGATAAAAAAAAAAAAATATTGTAATTTAATTGTAATTGGAAAAAATGCTGGCCACTGTAACTGTATTTGAACATGGTTAATTGAATGCGTAATTGTAGCTGAAAAATGGAACCCTGGTCGTCTACTCTTTCTTTCTGTCTTTTCTTCCCTCTTTTCCTTTCTCTTCCTTTCCACCCCCCCCACACACACACACACACACCCCGCCTCTCAGGGTCCGGTCCTTTCTCAGGTGGGTATCATCAGTGTAAACAACAACATCTTCCAGCTCTTAATGATTGCAGAACACACTTTGCTTCATTACCCTTAGCTTTGCTGCATGCACACTACGTCTGTTTTTCCAGTCTCTGTAGTGCCGTACAAACGTTAATGCTTTGCCACGGGTTCCTGTTTTTTCCCCATCCTCCATATTTTCAGTTTGCTTCAGTAAAGAAGAGGAAGATGAAATGAGATGAAATAAATAACAGTGCCCTGGTTGGGTAATTAAAAAAGTGGAACACTTGATTATGAGGCATTATTACTTTTAGATATATGAGCATTTATTGAATAAAAACCTTCACTCTTTGAGCTTAGGTACCAAAATTGCACCCTTCATAGTGTCATACATACTGTACATGTTTTTTCCCACTTTTGTCACATATTTTCATCAACTTCATACCTAACCATAAATATAGTTTTGATCATATTTTTAAACATTTTATGTTTTTATGCCATTTTTGTCATAAAAACACAATTTTTTTCAATGATAGAAACACAAATTGTGCATTTTCTTATCCCAAAATAAGGTGCATCTTGTATTTTGAAGGTAGAGGCTTAGATGTATTAGATATTTATGGGAAAATTACTATTATACTGTATGTCAGGATTAACAATATATCCAAAATATGTGGGAGTCAGTGGGACAAAATCGGTCCCAAACACAAAGAGTGTCGGTACATTTTATATCTCCTGTTCTCTACATCTTGCGTCCATATTTTTAGTTTCCTTCAGTGCATGTTTTATGCTTTGAAAAAAAGAGGTTGAGTTTCAGCAGGGGGCTCCAGATCCTCTGCACAACTGTTTAGCATTCCACGGTCAGACCTCACCGTGAAAGTATTTATCATAGCAAATGTATTATTTATTTCTAAGCCTTCAGAAAATTTCAACCTCAGTATTTGTCTAACCTAGTCATGTTTATTTTATCTCGCCCTGAGCGTGTAAATCATGCTAAATCAGCTTTAATTACACTGGAGTGGAGTTTGTCTACAGTTTAGCCTGAAGAGATTAGATTCAAGGACGGGATTATTTTATTGCTGTCGCTGAGTTTTGTGCCTCCTTTTCAGCTCCTGATACGCAGCAGTGTATGTGTGTGTGTGGTTTTATCTGACGAGGGGGATAATTGGAATTTATAGGAGGTAATAGATAACATGGCTGCACGTCCAGCCAAGCCGACAACAGCGGGAGCACGAGTGCATATCCACGTATCATATCCATGGGTTTTTCATTTTCAAAGAGAGTGAGTCTAAAAAAGTGAAGCCGGTGGTCGGATGATACGCTTGTTCCCGACTCAAGGTGCAGCCGCTGAGATTTCGAACTTCTTCTTTTTAAAGCTGGTAAACCTCACCAATGCATGGCCATAGAAATTGGATATTTACCCCATGCAGCTGCACGTTGTTGCGTATTATAAAGTTTTCTCAGATTATATTTTATAGGAGAAGTAATCTGCTTTTTGTAACGTGTCTTTTCTTGGTTGCCTCGGCCCATTGGCAAACACACAGCTGATGACTGAGCGGAGAGCTCAATTATTGTGAGCAGTACTTGAGAATAATGGAGAAGAGTGAGCAAGCACAAAAGGAGCGGTCATGCATTTCTGGGTAAAATCATTTTTTTTAGGTAGAATGACAGGGTAAGTGGACTTTTTTGACAGAACTAAAAATAAATATGTGCATATTTTTCACGTTGAATTGAACCTGAGTAAATTGAGCTGCTGAATGTTTTGCTTTTGTAGCATACATTGGTACTTGACTTTTGATATTTGTATTCACGCTGTTTCTTATTGTCAAAAAACAAACAATGAAATTGTCTGCATGTGTGACCCATGATTATTATGATACGGTACTGTAAGTCAATAGGTCTCATCTCTGAGTGCAGGAACACATCCTCTGTATTAACCGCCAATACAAGGCTGTCAAACTCATTTTAGTTCAGGGGCCAAATACGGAGCAGCTTGTCTTAAGTGGGCCACAAATTTTGCTGTTCTGCAGAGGCCTGAACCCCCTCAGCCAATTAATCAACAAGACTGGCTATGGATCCTGACTCAGGAACGGGGTCACCATCAGTCACCTCCTCTACATGGATGACATCAAGCTGTACGCTAACAATGAGCGAGACATAGACTCACTGATCCATACCACCCAAACATTGGGATGTCATTCGGACAAGAGAAGTGTGGTCGGATGGTGACTAAGAGAGGGAAGGTAGTCCACACAGAAGGGGTCTCACTCCCAGAAGGAACAATAGCAGACCTTGAGGACAGTTACAAGTACCTCGGAATCCCACAAGCAAATAGCAGAGGTGACAAGGAAAGCGGCTACGGCCAAATACCTCCAACGAGTAAGCATGTTCTAAGAAGCCAGCTCAATGGTTATTCAAGTCTTGGGCAATAAACAGCTACGCCCTGCCAGTAATCAGATACCCTGCAGGAATAATAAGCTGGCCAAAGGATGAGATACAGATCATATTTATAGGTTATTAGGTTGATGTGCTTACTCTCCAAGTGTGATTTTAATGGATCCCTCTATATGTTCTGTTCGTAAATCCCTTCATGTTCACACTTCTCATTTAAAAAGTCAAAGAACCCTTTCAGAAACATGTGAATGGTCCGTCTATTCTTTGCAGTGAGAAACGTTATCTCGACGGTGTGAAAAGTAATAATCTCCATCACAGCAAAGGGATAGAGGGATTCTTGTCCTATTCAAATAAATGTCTGACAAATGAGTTTCTCTTTAAGACATATGATACATTATTAGCATTTTATTATACCTAATGAAGAGAGTGAGGGAGATAATGCAGAGAAGATAAATCATTTACATTAATTTCATTTAGAAAATGACAATGCATGGTGACTTTTAGAAGCAACGCATTGAACCTGGATCAAAAGATTCTCTTGGTTGGTATATTTGGGATCCTTTCAGGTTTTTTTTTTTTTTTGATTCATGCAGTCGGGAGAGGAGAGTTTATAATGAAAAAGATCTCATAGGTTACTTTATGGTGGGGCTGCATTTTTAAAAGCAACACCCAGAAGTACATTAAAGCACAATATAAGCCTCCATATATGGACTTAATTACTTTTGCTGTTGCAGGCAACCATGATAAAAACCCTTTTTGAATCTACAGTAAAATGTATGAACACTGCTGTGTTAACTATTATACATCCATCCAGTGCAGTGATGAGTCTCCACCCTGACATGTACAGCAATAATGCAGTAATTATAGCGATAGTTTAATGCAGACAGCCTATTCTTCTCTTTTTCTCATTTTGTTTTTTTTCTAATAAAATGTGAGAAACTGGCTTCAAAGATTAACGATACGATAGCAATAACTTCTAGATCCAAATGACTGACAATGTCATTTTTGTAGCTTCAAGACAGCAGTACTCACGTTACTGCAATTGACTTGTTTTTATAGGTACTTGTACTCCTTTTGAGTATATTCTAGATTAAAATATTTTACTTGTACTTAAGTATGTTTTAAAAGGAGTAAATGAAGTTGTTTCATATCTACATCCGACCGTTACTGAGTAAATTATATATATTTTCTTTTAAAATGATTAACAGACATTGTGAAACTGTAAAAAATGAAACAACAAGCCAACAATCAAATGCATTACATTGTAGCCGACGTTTAGAAATGCAAATGAGGAAAAAAGGGTAACCACCAACGCTAAGCCTCTAAATGCACAAACTACCTTTCCACAGAAGACTTTCATCCAGGAAGGGGAAAAGCAGAGGACCAAACCATCACTTCCAGACTCAAGCCCACTGAACGCAGCCCGGGATTGGGAGATGCGAGTAGATCTCAACCAGAGGCTGAC
The DNA here is from genome assembly GCF_900634775.1 of Gouania willdenowi. NCBI lineage: Eukaryota > Metazoa > Chordata > Actinopteri > Blenniiformes > Gobiesocidae > Gouania > Gouania willdenowi. The sequence goes on along the minus strand of NC_041053.1, from coordinate 35,037,110 downwards.
TTTCCCACCTGAAATTGCAAGGACCAACCTGCGCCCAGACCTCGTCCTCTGATCCAAGTCCTGCCGCTGCGTCTTCATCGTTGAGCTTACAGTTCCATGGGAAGAAGCCATCGATGAAGCTTTCGAGCGGAAGAGGCTGCGGTACACCAAACTAGCAGCTGAAGCAGGGGGGCGAGGCTGGAACGTGAAGGTGTGGTCTGTGGAGGTGGGATGTAGAGGCTTTGTAGCTTGTTCCACCACAAGGCTACTGAAGGAAGTAGGGATTAGAGGACATGCCCAACGGAAGGCAATAAAATAACTTGCCACTGTAGCAGAACAGAGCAGTCACTGGCTGTGGCTGAAACGTAGGGATGCAACATGGGCTGGTAGTTGATGGCAAGAGATGATGGTGGATCCTGATTGTACTTGAGACAAATATCAGTCAAGTAACAGTACTTCTATTTGAGTAGGATCTATCAGTACTAATGCTCATGCTTAGTGTTAATGCTAGGCTAATGTATTGGTATTGGGGCGAGAGTGGCTCAGTGGTAGAGTGGGTTGTCCAATAACCAAAGGGTTGGGGGTTCAAATCCCCCTCTATCCAAGTCATTGATTGTTGGTACTTTACCCACATTGCCTTGTATGAATGTAGTGTGTGAGTGAGTGTCGGTGGTCGTCGGAGGGACCAATGGCGCACTATAGCAACCTTGCTTCTGTCATTCTGCCCCAGGGCAGCTGTGGCTACAAGAGTAGCTTACCACCACTGTCTGTGGAATGAAATTATAATGAACATCAATGCTAAGCACTTTGAGGGGTGGATTCATTAAGATCTGAAATAAAGGGTGGTAAACCAATTGCTTCCCTAAATCCTTTGGTGACACAGTTTCCTCACCTACTTCAAGGAATTCACTAAGATTGCAGCAATGATTAGTGCATGTGCAGAAGTGATGCAGACTACCCTATTTAAAAGAGTGTTTTGTATGTGTTATGTTGAACATGGAGCGTGACAGAGAGCTGAGTCTGCGGAAGCGAAAAAATAAATTTGAAGCAGTAGAATTGGAGATAATAGTTAAGGAAGCTAATTAAAAATGGATGAATTACAGCAAAGCAGTGGGGAAATGTGCTCGGATATGAGTGACAGGTGCATGCGCATGGCTGATGCACGTGGGTGTGTGAGAGAGTGAGTCGCAGGGGAGAGATGTGACAGAAGCAAGGCTGCCATAGTGCGCCATTGGTCCCTCCGACGACCACCAACACTGTTATGGGTAGAGTCCGACAGGCGATTGAGACAGGTCGCGAGCTTATTGTTATAGTGCAGCCAGATAATAAAGTGCAGTTCTACAACAACAAAACGCCTTGTTCTTCCTACACGGGACCATCTTTAAGCGTATGGGAGTGATCCCAGGAGGAGAAGCAGCCTCCGGCCATGGAGAGTGCGGATCTCCGCTGTGTCCCCCCAGCCAAGGTGGGGAGACAAAACAGGAAAGATTTAAACACGTTTTTAAAATTGTGAATTAATTCATCGCAAATATATTAACTCAAGGTCTGAAAATGTAATCCCTTGGTCATCTTTCCTCTGCCCTGCGCCGTCTCCTCACAAATATCACTGCTATCATCACCGCGCTAAAAGCTTTGATAGTTACCACCTGGGTGTGGGCCATTCTAAATTTATATGGAAAAACAGAGGCAGCAATGAAGTCCAGATTTGATGAATTGCATTGTGTCCCCTGCAATCATTTATTTGCATGTCCTCCTCCCATTTTTTGTGAGCTCCGCCTACTATACATATTCATCAAAGGGAAACGCACTTCATGGATTGAGGGCGCAATGCGACGTGCAGCAGCAGCGTACTCCTGATTCTCTAAGGTTTGTACGACTTACCATTAGTGAATCCGCCCCTGAGTGTCTATGAAAAAGCACTATATAAAATCCAATGCATCATAATTATTGCTAGGCTAATGCTAAGTTAGGGCTAATGCTAAGTTAGTGCTAATGCTAATGCTAGGTTTGTGCTAATGCTAGGTTAATGCTATTGGAACTGTGGCAAGGTTTATTACCAAAAATAAACATGTGGGGTGAAAGTAACTTGTGATTTTTTACTTTGAGTACTACTTTCTTTTTACTTATACTTGACTATTTTATGTTTGACTTCCTTATACTTGTACTTGAGTACAGTTTCAATCAAGTAACAGTACTTCCACTTGAGCAGGATAAATCAGTACTCTTTACACCTCTGATAAATCCTCATCAATCGTTACATGGCACAATATTTCCACGAGACTTTTGAAACAACCGCTGTATTCACAATACCATTACATCCTTATGTTTCATGTCTGCATACATCACTCGGCCGCTAGTTTCTCACCCATGCATTCTGCTCAGTGGTTTCCTGAAGACAGAGAAAGCTTAGAAACAGTCTTAACTGGAAAGAAAAGGGAGCAACGAGTTTGTTAAACTAGTATTATACATGAGCCCTCCTGAAAGTGCTACAATTTTTTTTTATGTTAAGCCTTTTGCATTCACTTAAACTACAATAACAATTTCATGCTCAGTTCCCATCCTGTATTTCTACATTGGCACATTTTGCAAAAAATGTTGCTGAAAAGGGTCCTTCAAACAAAAAGTGACCATGCATAATGTGCACTTGTGTAAATTAATTTCGTTAAGATTCTGAGCAGCTGGCATGTGGGTAACATAATTGACTCGGGGGAAAAAAAAGCTTGTTTTTGCAGCTTAATTATTACATTCTTAAGTTCCAAGTATTACACTCCAGAGCAAGTGCAAGTCTGGTGCAAGTGTTGGTCAACAATGGATTACAACTTGGTAGAGGAGCAATGTTGACTGTGTAGGAACCCTGGTCGATGGTCAAAAGGCGGTAAAAACACTGTTGCACATTTGGAATTTTATTACACATTTATGACTCAAAAACAGACAATGGAAAAATGGACCAAGGAACATTTCTTCAAATCCCAGCCCTTCTTCCTGCAGACTCTTTGATGACACCAATCCTCCCCAAAGAACAGACATTCAACCTGACACCCTACACCAGAGACATCCTTTTCAACATGAAGATTAAAAAGGAAGAAATAAAAATAAAACCTATACACCATCTGATTCTTTAAAGGCAGAAATGTGATTTAAACGAATTTCAGACATGGGACCTCGCTTTTAACCATTTTTCTACAGGAAAGAGACTCATCGTGTGCCTCCATCTGACATATTTAAGCACTAATGCAATCACCTTTCAAGGGAAATGTTTATAACTTCATATTCCATGATCATTGATCAAAGTGTATTTGTCCTCTTTTGTCATGCTTAAAGGTAGAAATAATTCAAATCAGTCATTTAAGGGATAATCAATTGAAAGTCATTTTTCAAGGGTTCATACAATTGGCAGACATGCTCCATTTTAGACCTAACATGGTAACACCATATCTAGTTTTATGACTCTTTGTTTAAGAAGCACATGTGGGACAGCCCCACCATCTTGTCTTCTTTACAGGAAAGTTAAGCCTCCCGCTTCTTTCTCCCAACCAATCAGGTTTCACTCATTCCCACACTGCAGATGTGTTTTGACCAATCAGATAACCTCTTGACATGTTTATAAAAGGCCTCGCTCCCTCTTATCACGCTCTCTTACGTCTCTTGCTCTTACCTCTCTTGCTCAGTTCCAGCGCTCTCACCTCTGTCTAGTCCTCCTCTTTGCATCTGACTTAACAGTCAGAAGTTATTCAGTTTAGTGATGCAGATATTGATTGAACTTCTCTCCAGTCAGGAAGTGGCTACCAGCCACTTCCACAATGACTAACTTTAAGCTTTATCTCCAGTTTTGAAATTAACCAAGCAGTTTTTCATTTTTGGAGCAAATCAATTTTTATAGCCTCCCATGAGTGAGCTTTAACGAACTCTAGCATCTTTGATTTGAGAACATGTTAGTTAAACTACCCATTGACGTCCAGGAATGGTGCCGTGTAGGATAACCAGAACCCCAGCCAGGCCGACAGTATCCCGCGGGCCCGTTCAGTGAATGAGCGGAAAACGTCTTCGGAAAAACGCACACACAATTCTGGCAAAAAGGTGGTTCATAATTTAACAAATTTTCTCAATCGAAAATTCTAGATTCATAGTCCATATTTTTCATTTTGGTAAAGTTTTATTAATTTCATTACTTTAACTTTCCATTTTTCTTCTTCCCCCTCAGAGCGTTAGAAAATCCCTATAAATCCCAAATTCACACAAACATCTAAAACACTCAGAATGTGTATATACCATACATCCGTGTTAAAATGTACATTTTGTGTGATACCAGTAAGTCAAAATAACTGTGAAACTGCCTAATTTATCATCATGTTAATAGCCTGTAAAATAAACATGTACATATTGTAAACGCTGTGTTTTTATTGACATTTAAACTTTTATTAAACCTCTATTCTGACGTCAAGAACCCACGACAAAAACAAGGAACTGTAACAATTAATTAAAATAAAGTGATCTAGGACGCTTAAAACTCAATTCTAGATGGCACCTCTGGCAACAAACATATTAAAAATTAATAATTAATATTTTTGAATATTAATCACCCTTTGTTCCCCTACAACTGATATACAAGAAGCTGATCTCTTTTTCTAGAATTGGAATTTTTTTTTTTTTTTTTTTAAATTGTTTGATACTTGATTTGTTGAATACATAAAAAACCCCTTGATAATGAAACGTTTGTATTCCATTTTTAACACAGTCTTGGTCTTGGAAAGTGTGGTCTTAAGTACAACACTAAAAAGAACATTCTACAAACCTTTGCCTACTCACTCTTTAATGCCTGGAGTTTTATATGACTGTTAGCTTCAGCAGCAAGACATAAAAAAAACACTGTAAATGTATTTGTTCCACATTGACTTAAGTCTATTAATGCTCCCAGGGCTTTAATTCAGTCTCTCAATGTTGTTCTTTTCTAGCATTGTTTGGAGACGAGGTCAAAGGAGCAAATGGTATTGTCTCTGTAAATCAGAGAAATCACATCAATCATGTGGGTCAAAATGTTTCCATCTTGGAAAAAATGAGCTAGTAGTTGACCATTGTAATCACGTACATTAGATCCAGCACTGGGATTAAAAGATTTGGTAAACGAGAGTCATCAGCAATCCCACCGAGCATTACGTCAGTGAAAAAGATGCAGACAACGCTGTTTCTCCCTGGATTGATGTTGAAAAGCATTGTTTGTTGGGGTTAAAAAGGATTCATTTTCCATCATGGTGACACTATTGCTCTCAATCCACGTGGGATGCTTTAATTGTAGCGCCTGTCAATAAAAAAGCCCACAATCTCACAGGTCACTGAAGTGCTGATGCAGCTGTTTCAGCACGTGGTGGGATCTCGTGTTTTGATGATGTAAAACAATCCTGTCACTTAAAGAAGTCACCAGGGTTGGGGTCCATTACATTTTTCAGTTACAATTACGTCTTCAGCTTCCCACGTTCAATTAGATTTCAATTAAAATCACTTTATAAAGCTTTTGCTACAGTGATATACATTCATTTAGCCTCATTCAGAGGGCCAAAGTTCTGTTTCCTCCATCCCTTGTTATTCCACATTTTGTAAAAAGTCAGCTCCAAACGGGCAAAATCTAACTGTTAAATATCAAATCTAAATGTACATGTCATACAGTATCTCAATGCAAAATTTTAAATCAAAATTTTAAATCTAACTCTAAATGTTAAATATAAATCTTAAATGTTAACTCTAAATCTAAATGTTAAATCAAACTAAATATTTAGCTAACATGCAAATTCAATGGAAGTGCCATATATGTTTGCGTCAATGAACTTTTATTTTGGTACTTCTGACAAATTTGCATATTAGTTAAATATTTAGATTCACCCGTGACATTTAGGATTTAGATTTGTATTGACATTCTATTTGTGCAAGAAAAAAAAAAAAAAATCACAAATTTTACAAATATTGCTGTAAATCTGGTCAAAAATAACGTAAAACAAATCACATAAGCTTTTTTAAATGTGGTTTGTTGCTAAATGTTGCAACAAGTTGCTGTTTATTTTAGAATGCACAACTTCACAATCGACGCCCCGTATATGATGAGGTCGGCCCAAATCAACATATGGTCACCCTAGTCTATCACGTGTCTGCATGTAAAGATAATCTTGCAACAGTGCTGTACTTAGAAGGTATGAAACGTGAGCAATCTTCCATTGTCACGACCAACCAACGGCTCTCGCAGGCTTTTTGAGAAACAGCTCTCTCTCTCACACAGCGCCTGCTTTCACTGTCAGTTGCTGATGAATGTAGCAACATACTGTAAATGGTGGCTGCTTGTGGAAAAGCATGCTACAAGGTCAGAAATTATGGTAATTTCAAACCATATATAACACGTAAGAATTGCACAGCCAGGGGTGCATGAAGGCGATTTGTTATGTTGCACCACCAGACTTGTGCATGTTTATGTACGCGAGAAACATTTGCACAATGAAAGTTATGACCCCTGTTTATTTTGTCAGTAAAGATACAGCGGATCTTCAACAGTCGTGGTTAATGATGTGATGAAGATGTAGTTTTCATGCTTCATATATTTTTTTAAACTTGTTTTGATGAAGTAAATGCATTAAATATTTGCTGTTGTTATTTTTACTAGCATTTCTCGGCTTTAAGAGAGTAGTCGCTTTGCTTTAGTGTCATTTTGAAGTGTGAAGTTGAAGTTAATATCAAGTACAAATGGCTCATTTTCTGCAAGAATAACTAGACACTGTGCGTAAAAGATCCTTTAAGTGTTTGTGCTATAAGAATAGGAAACTTAGAAACTATACTAAAGGAAATAGGAGCAGGATGTAAAAGTAATGCATTGATTGGTGGGATGCAGCAAGGGTAACTCAACTAGTATTGCAATTATTGTTTGATTTACCTGCTATGTTACATTTTAAACCAGTGGTTCTCCAACCTTTTTGGCTCAATTACCTCCTTTCTCTTTCTTTTGAATCCAGGTACCCCCTTATGTCCGACTACTGCATGTTGCTCAGAATTCTGTGAAAAAACAACTCCAGAGCATAATGATGGAACTATGATAACACACATTTTAAAGAATCTAATTTTGTAAATAAGTAAATTAAACAGTATTTAGTGCCTCCTGCATGGATTTATTCCTATAGTTTTTATCATTTACGTTTATCTCCCTCCTGATGTGGGACCAAGACTCACCTTTATATTTTCAGTTCATGTTCTAATCAAGATAACAATTTCTATCATCATTTTGTGTGGTTTTTTTGTGTCTTTTTGTGCATTTTGTTGTTGTTTATCTTTTCTTTTTATTATTCAGTATATGTTTGTCCTATTTTGTGTTTCTGTTGTTTTTGCATGTTGTTGGTATTATTTAAATAATTCTCTCTCAGTGTGTGTGCTTTTGGTGTCGTTTGGTTGTTACTTAAGTTGTTGCGTATGTTTCTCTGTTATTTTTGTGTATTTGTTGTGATCTTGTGTATTTTTTCTCTCATTTAGTGTGTCTGTTGTCGTTTTGTGTGTTGCTGGTAATAGTAAGTATTTTTCTCACTTAGTGTGTGGGTTTTGAGTGTCATTTTGTGTATTTTGTTGTTTGTTTTTTTATTATTCAGTATATTTTTCTCTTATTTTGTGTGTTTTTGTTGTCATTTTGTGAGTTGCTGGTATCATTTTTAACTAAAAATATACATAAAACCCCATATTTTCATTTGTTAATCCCCCCCTTCTCTCGCTCTATCTCTCGTTCTCTCTCAAGTACCCCCTGTAGTGCCATCGTGTACCCTGAGGGTACCCTATTTGAGAAACATTGTTTTAAACTATGTATAGTGTGACATTCCCTCAAAACCAAGCTGAACTGTCTTTTTACACACGATAGCTTCCTAAGAGCTTATCTCCAGTAGTACTCGGCATGCTGCCAACTCAAATCCAGTCAAAAGAAGACAAAAACTGCTTTAAAAAGGAGAAAATAACACCTTATGGTCCCACACAAATTATAATAAGCAAGTAAGCAAAAAAGTAATCATTTTGTATCACCCTAAATCAACATAGAGGGCCAGCAAAAACCAAAGCAGAGATGGCGTAGACTCAATAAACAGATGTTATGGTTCAGAGCCGAGAGTTCAGCTGGCAGTTGGGGATAGGAAGAGTCAGATCTGTAAACATCCTGGTGAGATTGGACACAACCTTGAGCTGGCATGTTGGGGAGGCCAATTAGTGATAATGAATAGTTTTAGTTACAGGCTAGCATTCTTTCCAGTAGCCTTGGAGTCCTGGTCACAGTAATCCAATATTGTGGGATCAAACAGCAACTGACCGAGACATCCTCTGCATTCTTTCCAAGATCGATTCAATTGCCCCAAAGTAGCATCTTGCTTACTTTTGAATTTCTTCATCATAATAGTCTGAGAGTTCAAAGCCCTGCCTAAACCTTCAGTGATGAGTGGCAGTATTCCCAAAACAGCTGCCAACGTAATACAGGTTTTACGATAGATCAGATAGCCGCCAGCTCCAATTAGCAGCATCCCTGCTACCATGATTCCAATCATGTAGATATCCTCGACGTCTTCAACGGAGAGTAAAACCAAGCACACGACCTTCCACCGGTGCCAGGAATCTATTTTGAATCCGGCTGGAAACTATTGTATCTTGGAAGTATTCCATCAACTTATACGACCAGATCAATAATAGACACAGGAGAATACGTCAGACTTCTTCGTTGGTCCTTTATTTAACACTACACTCCTTAACAGATGCGCCCCTAGCCGCAGATACATGTACTGCACCATTATGTAGTAAAGGTGTCAGTATGAGGCCACTAATCACCACAATATACAACAGAAACGTTCCATCAGAGCATGCAGGCTCACCTTGGTCTGGTCTTTTCATTGAAAAAATTTGATCAATAGCACCAAGTGACCAGCTGATCAATTCCATAGTTTCGGTTTTGGATAATACGAAGAGAGTCTCCTAATAGCACAGACAGCGGACAAAACAAGCAGGCATCTGGCAGTAAGGTCAGATAGGGAGGAGAGCGGGAGAAGAAAAATGTGACCGCCTTCATGAGAAGCAGAAGAGAGAGTGTCCACTGCAGCCTCTTTCAGTTCTTGGTTGTTTCTGGGGGTTTAGGTTAAGGTCCGGTGATTGACTTGGCCAGTCTAAGACCTACCACTTTTTCCCCCTGATGAGGTTCTTTGTTGTGCTGGCAGTGTGTTTCGGGTCATTGTCTTGTTGCACGATGAAGCTTCTCCTGATTAGTTTGGATGCATTTCTTTGTAAACTGCCAGACAAAATGGTTTTGTAGACTTCAGAATTAATTCTGCTGCTACATCATGAATTACATCATCAAAAAAGACTAGTGAGCCTGTTCCAAAAGCAGCCATGCAAGCCCAAACCATGACATTACCTCCACCATGCTTCACAGATGAGCTTGTGTTCTTTGGATCATAAGCAGATCCTTTCTTTTTCCATACTTTGGCCTTTCCATCAGACGTTAATCTTGGTCTCATCAGTCCATATATAAAACTTTGTTCTAAATCGTTTGTGGCTCATCTCTGTACTTCTTTGCAAATAATTATAATAAGGTAAGACTTTAGTGTTTCCAATAATTATTATTTTTATATTCTCCATTAATCACGTAACAGTGAAGAATGGAAACCGTAAAAATAACATAAATGTTACTCACTTAAATGCAAAGCTCAATGTTCACTCCTTTGATTATTATCAACAACTAAAACATATATGATGTTAATGCATTTCCAATGTATGCACGATATTTGTAATAAAAGCCAATCAAGAAAACTAATAAAGCGCAACATATACAGTATAATATTATATTTGTTCCTAAATTATATTTGATTACTATTTAAAGTTAAGGATTAAACCTCTAACCTTGAGATTAGAGGACAACAACCCACTCCACAAACATGGCTGCATTTTATTAGAAAGAGCTTTGTGATAAATCTATTTGACTGCTGAGGCACAAGGTCAGATTTACTGCTTAGCAGTCACGAAAACCCAGCGTTTGTCCCTGTGTTTTGTGCTGAGCCCATGCAGCTGTGCCATAGGGCAACTGTGACTCTAGTGGAGTCAGAGAGTTCAAATTAACCAGGAACATGTTTAGGTGTCCAGGTGTGGGGACACAGAAGCTTTACACAGCTGAAACAGCTTGGGGTCAAATTGACCCCAGAGGAACGCCAATGTGTGCAATATGTGTTCAGCACATTGAAAAAAATCATCATCATCTTTTGTTTAATCAATTGTAACCATCAAATTAGGAAAAGTCATGAAATATGAAGAACATTTTTTTTCAAATAATAAACATTAAATGGGGTTCAATTGACCCCAAGGATAATAGGAGGGTTGATAGCTTTTATAACAATAGGTCCCCACAATGTGTGAGCTCAAAGTGTGTGTGTGTGTGTGTGTGTGTGTGTGTGTGTGTGTGTGTGTGTTCTTGTGTTTGTGCCCCAACCTGTGATAATAGCATACACAAAGAGTAACAATTAGGCAGTGCAGATTGTGTAAAAATATGTCAGGATGGTAATTGGCTACGTGCACAATATGGTGTCCAATAACTTGCAGTCACAGTGTGTGTGGCCCAGGACTTCTGGTACCAAGGTCCTGCTAATCAATCTGGATTGTTGTTGTTGTTAGCGAAGTCAGGGAGCAGTGGATAAAATGAGTATGTTTGGTGTCCAAAAGAGGAGATCGGCCAGGCCTATCAATGGGTTGGAGGTTCAGCATTACACTGTTGTGTACCGAGATGTACCTGTGCTTCACGGTACAATTCCTGTATGAGCTTCTACTGCTTCCATGCTGATAATGCAGCGCGTCAGCAATGGCTAACCAAAATCCTGAGGGAAAACTGCACTCCAAGTCGGGACACAAGAGTATGTAGCTGGCATTTTTTACCCAGTGATATTGTGCTTACACCACGGGGAAAGAGGCTGCTAAAAAAGGTGCTGTGCCAGTTCTATTTGAGTGAAACAACTACTCATTGCCTGAGCCAAGACCTGGTGTGTCATGACCACGATTATTGTGTTTGGCCGGCGACTGGGGTAATGGCCAATGGTTGCTAACTGAAAACGAGGACCTGAAAAAGACGACTTGATCTGGCTCTGAGTCAAATAGAGTGGCTGCAGCTGAGGACATGTTTTTGTCTGGAGCACTGTACTAACTCAGATTACCAAATTTACCATTATACCAGGTGGGTTTGCATTTTATATTCTGTATATAGTTGTAGTAACCGGTGCATGTAGTATTCAAAGTTAAGTCAGCGTTTTAACTTATACAATACAGAAAAAAATATGCATCTTATTTTTTTACTCTTAGAGCTAAGTTACTAAACAAGCTCCATAAACATTCACTGCTGCTAGCGTAGAAGAGACATCACATACTGTACTGCCAAAACTTTTATGCACCGTCATATGGGGCACAGTGCAGTGAGAGCTGTCAAGGACTCACACTGTCCCGTCTTTGGACTGAAAGTGTTGAGAATCACACCGTCGAATGCGGAAGTACACAAGCCAATTTGCCTTACAGTACAGTACAGTTTTATTTCAAAAACTCGACTATTCTCGGGAAAGGTTTAGTCCCTTCCCCCAGTGTAAAGCACAGCTTCTTAAGGACTACAAGGAATTATTCGCAAAACGACAGAATAATCATTTTTGTTGTCTGAAATTTGATTTGATAGGACTAATACTGAACTACAGCATGTCTTGAACATACTCGCATTGCTTACTCTGGGATTCTGTTTCATAAATTCACCCACAACCACACCTGGAAATGTGTTGTGATGGACAGAAACAAGGGCACTTAATGACATTCACCTTTAGAGAAGGTCACACTCCTGTCCAGTCACCTAAAAAAGAGCTCTAAAATCTTTTTTTTCTGCCACACATGATCCTATAAAAAAAAACGCTGTACTGAAAAATACTTATATTCTCTTCTAACATACCATAAAATGACATGATTGTAGCTTGCACGAAGGAAAAGAAAGAACGTAGACACCTACAGTTCATGCTTTTCAGACTAACCTTTGATTCCCTGAAGAAAAGCCTGGCTTTGATTTATCCTATGACATTGTCACCAAAATAAGAGAAAAAACTGTTTGCTGATTGCTTTTCGAGCCCAACCATGCAGTAAAATAGCTTCAACACATCAAGTTGATTTTTATATCCTTTTTTGACAAAATGACATCAACAACAACGCTGACATTCATATTCACTGCTGAAACTTAATATATTGAAACAAGTAGCAAACTTCATAGCAGCGTTTTTTTTTTGCTGTCTAACAACCAATCAAAACTACTTTTGTTGCATGGAAGGACGGACAAACATTAATAACATCACGTATCAGGTTGATTTATGGTAATTGAGTCTTTAAAAAATGCACAACTCTTATGCTTTATATTTTAGTCAACTTTATCTGTAACAGAGGAGTAAAATCTAAGTGTCTTTTAGTTGAATAAAAACTATAACTGAAATACTCCTGGTGACTAAATGTTGACTAAAACCAAATTGCAGTTTAGTCAAAAGACTCAAAGACTAAACTAAACCAAAATGTATTGTCAAATCAACACTGCTCCACCGATGTGTGAAACATCCATCAACATCTTCTTTTTGGTCGAGATATTGTAAAATCACATTCACGTATAGCCAAACCTTTTTTGATGTGTTTAGGCAGGATTGGGGTCAATTATAATTGTAATTGTAATTTTGAAATTATGTTGCTGTCATAATCATATTTGCATCGTAATTGAGTTCAGATAATTGACTTTGAAATTGTAATTGACTTTGTAATTGTAATTGCCATGACAATTCTATTAAAATTCTTAATTATAAGTTAATGTTAAACTGTGGAACCATGTTACGGTTCTATGTACAGTCCTACACATATGTAGTTAACAATTATTCAAATATGTTTCATTAATAGTCTTCCTACATTTTACCAAATTAAAAAAATAAATAAAAAATATAGAAATAGAGGAGTTTACTTTCTAAAAAAAGGCTCAGATGCCCATACCAAAAAAAAGTGTTGGCTTCACTTACATATGCATACAGTGTTAGTGCTTGAAAGGACACTTTGCACGAGGAGATGCTTTTGATATTAAAGCTAATAATTAGTCATTCAATTGAAATATAATGTATTTTGAAGACTTTTTGTCAATCATGATCCTAACCTAACTGTCTATTTTACAAATTTAAATACTGGTTTCTGCATCTTTCCAAAATTAAAGTTGTCAGCTATTGTCATTTTATTAATAAAATTAATCCAGATCGTGATGGATTCAGTTGTTAGAGACAGAGCGGGAGAATTACAGAGCAGGGGAGTGAGATGACAGGGACGTAAAAAGAACAAAAAAAAGGGAGAATTTGACTAAAGTGAGCACCGTTATGCCTCCACAAGCAGCTGTCAAGCCGTCTCATGGCGTTGGTGCTAAATGAACAGCACGGTTTGTACTGTTCACACTCCGCCCACCTTGTATACCTCCTATTCTGCGTTCTTTGCCCTCCCCCTCTCCTCTCTCAGGCATGGAGAATCCATTTTTTTTTGCCCACAAATCAAATCATATTATATTGTCATCTTTCATCTTTTTTCTGTCTCCACCTCCCTATCCATCTATCTCACTATTTACCCCGTACACGTCCAATTCTGTCTCAATATTTCTCACTGGTGGTAAAGAAAAGGTAAGTGATGTAATAAAAAAATGGTGGGTTAATTCTGCAAGCTGTAGTTAACTAACATCTTCAAATGTAATTTTAGCAAATTTGATGACGAATACAAATTCCATTGTGTGTGAAATTTGCATTTAATTTGAATAATCTTCAATTACATTGGCCTTTCTGCTGTTGTTGACTAAACTGAGAACATAATTGAGTTTAATCAGTGTGTCAGACACTAAGAGTAAAGGTAAGACTATGAATACACTGCAGTTTTATTTTTCACTATGAATTGTGGAATTGCAATGGCAAATTAAGAAAACAATGAGGGTGCAGCGCAAATGTGCTCTTTCTCTGAGGCGCTATGAAAACAACGTTCTTCCATGGTCAAATATGTCTCTGTGTGTGTAATAATGTTGATATGAGATATAAAACACAAGCAGTCATCATTGTGCAAGCTGTCAATGGAATGGTAAAATTAAGCAATAAATGGGTTCAAATATTTGAAAATCTGATCTCCTATAAGCACAGGAGAAACAAAGTGCTGGAGCATGATGTGAACATATGATGCCCCCTTAACATTTCTGACTGCCCCCTCATGTATGCCCCCCCAACTCTAAAGGTATAATCTTGTCAGATAAGTCACCTACAGTGTTTGCTTCTCTTGACCGTTACATTCGTCATCTCTGCAGTGCCTTTTGAAAATGGAGTCGTGCGTCACAGGTGTTTTATATAAAGTAGATAGAATATTCTTCAAAACAGCTTTTCCACTTTCATTAGAATGACAGCCACACAATGTTTCCTTCTCGTTTCTCTTTTGTGATGTTTACCACTAAATCATCATCAGGGCTTCAGTCTTCTAAAGCAGGGGATCTCAACCTTGGGGTAGCGAGACACTGGGAGGGGGTCGCCAATGCCTTTAAGAAATTTTATTAAATTATTTTTGCTTACTTTTACCCTTTTTCTCCTCCGCTGGGATCTTGGGCAGGGGGCTCTTTGGGCCCTCTCTTCGAGGTGTTGGGTGCTGGGGCGTTGGACATCTCATTCTCACTTCAAAGCAGTCAACTCTTCCCCACCCCTTCCATTTTCCTATCCTGACTCCCTCTTCCCTGTTCCCTTCCCCCTCACCTCGGTGTAACACTGTTCTCTCTTTTTAAATCCTCCCTTTAATAAAGTTCTGGTGATGGTCACAATTATGCAATAAAATAAATTCATTTATTTAATTGCAATAACAAAACATGCATTGCTGTCTTAAAAAGATTGCTCTTCTTGTAGTGTTGACCTTCGACAGCATGTGCAGACAAAGTAAAAATAAATAAATAAATATAAATGAAGACACACAACAGCAAATCCTGCTATGATCACAATCATATACTCTGTTTTTTTTTTAAATTTTTTTCTCCTGTGTGTGAATATCTTTTACAGTAAGTAACTCAGTGATGAAATAGTATTCAAAACTGCAAACAGTCATTAGTCTTTCTAACAGAAAATCTCCAAATGAAAACGTAGTCTCCAACAGGGTAACTATGGCTTCATCGTCAAACATACACACCTGCTGTTGACCTTGGGGACATTTTCATTTTTAACATCCTTGACCAATCCCATTAAATAACCATACAGATATGCACTCGTCAATCGGCCGTTGCTCTCTGCCTCTGGGTCTTTTTTTTTTTAATTTATTTAACAAGTGGAATATCCAGAAAGCCTATCAAATCCCCCCCTTAGGTTCTTCTGCTCACATACATCAAGGTCTCTAAACAGACCAAGAGAAAATAAATGAAAGATCTGATCCCTCAGGGAATTGTGATCACAGCTTGATTGTATTGGAACCCATGTCCATCACCACGGAGTGTTACCACCTAAGGGAAAGCTATGATGATGTAAAAAGATTGGAGGATTAAATCTATAACGCTGTAAAGGTCCGACAGAGGTTTATTACACGGGAACAGATGATGCTTGCAGGTGATGAATGGTGATCAGTTTATTATAGCCTGTATGAGACAACAAAGTGGGATCTGAAGTCACAATTTTCACAGAAACGGAAAATTAACAGTTATTCCAAACAAATGAACAAGTGAGACAGGCTTTAGTTGCAGTCAGCGACACATTTTCCCCTCAGCAGTCAAACAAAATGAGTAATATTATGAACAGGGATATTTTAATCCTCCTATTATCTTCAAGTTTTACCCCTGGGGTCAATATTTAAAAAAAAAATTGTTTACCATGTTTTTGTGTAAGGCACTTTGTTTATTTGTTGAAAACATAAATAACCCCTTGATAATGAGAGCTTGACCTGTTCTCCAGCGCCACCATCAGACCACACCTTTAAATTAGAATTCATTTATCTTGAATAGTTTTCATTCAAATCTTCTCAAATTTACTGACAACATTAATGACCACAAGTATGAAACCTATTGGTTGTGGTCAGGATTTGGGTCAATTACATTTTTCAATTACAATTATGTCTTCAGTTACCCATGTTCAATTACAACTTAATTATGATTACAATGACTGGCATTTTTTTTTTTTTAATTTTTTTTTTTTACAAATAATTAAATTACAATAATTATCTTCCCCTGAAAGTCAATTACAGTTACCAAGAGCTCATAGAAGACATGTTGGACCTCTATATATAACAGTGACCCGAAATGTAACAAGATACAAATTGATATATATATATATATATATATATATATATATATTTTTTTTTTTTTTCTTTTTTTTTTTTTTTAAAACCTGAAATGTTGATTAAAACTGAAATCAAGTAAATAATACATAAAATACTCTAGTACAAATAAAAAGTAGCTCAATTACATAGTACTCAAAGTAAAAGTTACTAGTTACTTTTACCCCCAATTTTTTGGTAATAACTCTTGCCACAGTTTCCTTGCATATAATCAACATCTCATGTATAATCTTAAAAAGGATGAGACCAAATCTTGCACAATTTTTAGTTTATTTATCTGTGTAAAATATCAAAATGTAAATGTATTTTAGAAATAAAAATAACACCAATGAATTCATTTCAAAATAAATAGATTGCCAGGCTATAAGTATAGCTATGAACTCTAAAACTGAGAAAATTACCAGCATTCAATGCTGTTTTGGCACCGTGCGTTTAATCTGATTGGTCGGCTATGATGTGATGCATTTGATTGTTGTCTGGTCATTTCATTTTTTGTACTTTTACAATGTTTGTTGATCATTTTAAAACAAAAGATAATAATTTACTCAGTAACGATTGGGTGTAGAAATGTAACAAATTACTTTACCTCTTTTAAGCAACTAAATTACAGTAACGTGAGTACTTAAAATCCGTTACTTTCACTTCTGATAACTGGTCAATAATGTAACAAAAGTACTGAGCGCGAGATGTATTAAAAAAAAAATAATAAAACCCAAAATTTTACAACTGGTCAATAATGTATCAAGATGCTGAGCCCAAATCCTAAAAAATGTATATACTTTATATATACACACATACATATTTGTGTATGATATTACACTATACAATGAAGCAATAAGCCCTTTAATCCATAAAATGACTCCTATTATGTATTAAAATTATTAATGTTTTGCCTGCCCCAAAATATGACAAGTTGTTACATTGTGTTGTTAGATTAATCACCAATTGTTACATTTTAGGTTTTATTTTAATTTTTTTTATTACTTTTCAGGCTCAGCACTCTTGTTACATTATTGACTGGTTATTACATTTTGGGTTTTATTAAAAAAAAACATATTTTTTAAACAATATGGGTCTTGTTACATTTTGGGTGGTTGTTTATTATCAGGCTCTAACAAGGCATAGAAAGGAAACTTGTCAGCGGCAGCTTTAATCGTTCAAATTGGGGGCCAGTCAAGGCTTCACACAAATTCCATCAATTCTTACACAATTGACAGATTTGTACTCAAAATTTGTACTGTGAAAAAGAAGGTGGTTATAAAAGGAAATTCACTTGCTGAAACATCTTGACACGCAAGCTTGATGAATGCATCAACATCATGGACGGGTCAATTGTCATTGATTTGGGAGAGAAATGATGTTGCAGACCTTCAGGACGTTGCAGTTAAGAGCAATCAGAAGTGTGTTTAAAGTTGCTTACCTAAATAACACGTCACCTAACAAGTAACATTAAAGTGCTATTAAAGATTGAACACATTTGTTGTCCGTTTTTTCAAGGAAAGTACGTCTTCTCTTCATTGACATTGAGAAACATTGATCTTCTAAATGCGTATATTGAGGAGGTAAATTAGCTTTTGTGTTTCCTAATGTTGTATTCTTGTTGCTGGATCCCGACCAGCAGACCTTTCCTGACCTGTATAGGCTGAGAGAAAAAGGCTGAATGCCTCCACAAACATCAAACAATCCTTCAGCATCCTTCACCCCTTCATTCCTCCCCTTTTCCTATAAGCAATCAATAAATATGCTATTTCAACTCATGATGAGAAAATCAATCAGAAGGTTTTTTTTCTCTCCTTCCAGTCATCATCTCCCTCACAAAGCTCTCGCTCTCCTCCACACTGGCTACATCTCTCACTGTGCCTCCAAGGGCCAGTAGTGAGAGTGGAAAGTAATTTCAAGGACTGCTCTGGATGCGATTGAATGGTGAGATTAATGAAGCTTGACAAACATAAGAAATGTGCTGCACATAAGAGCAATGAAGGTTGTTTGGTTTTTATTTCTGACAAATTTTGCTCACAACAAAAAAGCACTTAAAATTGACATTGATTAATCGAGTGTAGGTTTAACAAAAATAAACTGAAATGCATGTTTCTCTCAAATCTTCAATTTGGACATTGCTTTTCATGTATTTCTAGGATCTGGAATCTTTTGTATGAATCACATACATTGGAAAAAAAAAAGTCTTTACAAGGTTTCCTTTGTTGTTCAGTACCACTCATGTACGAGTGCCAGATACAAAGAACAAATTTAAAATGGTTTTTTTCTACATTCTCTTTTGTACATCCTGTACTTTCCACACTCTACACACAACCTTGGCTTTGTTGATGGAGTGGGTTGTCTTCCAATCAAAAGGTTAGTGATTCAGTTCCTCCTCTGCCTGGTCATGTGTCGAAGTGTCCTTGAGCAATACTTTGAACACCCCAGTTGCTCCCAATTGACGGATGATCCCTGCATGACAGTTGTGTCCCTATTAATGTGTGAGTGAGCTTGAGTGATTAAATGTTGACTAACCATGTGAAGCCCTTTGAGCCGACTCATGCTCTGATGGTGTTCATTTATATTATACTAACAAATGTTTAATATAGAAGATCATTTAAATATCTTTAAGCAATGACGACGCTGCTTGCACATATAGACTTAGATCAGGCGTGGGCAACTGGCGGCTCGGGGGCCAATTGCGGCCCTCTGTCTAATTGTGTGTCTCCCCCAAAGTAAACGTACAAAATGACAGAAAAATACACAAAACAATAGCAAAAATACATTATAAAATACCAAGAATTACAACATTGCAGAAAAATACAGTAAAAGACAATTAAGAAAAACACAGAAAATAGTCCAAAGTCACACAAAACTACTACAAAACTTTTTACAAACCAACAACAGCAATACACAAAATTACTCCAAATAATACAAAAAGACAACCAAAAATACACAATATGACTAAGGAATATACAAAATTACAGAAAATGACAACAAAAGTATGCAAAAAGACAAGAAAAACACAAAAAAAATGACTTTGCATACCCACAGTATTAACAAACAAGGAAAACGACAACAGAAATACACAAAAATTACTCCAAAAATGCGAAATCACAACATAATTACACAGTTTGACTCCATAAAACATAAATTTTACAGGAAAAATACACAGAAGGACAACAGAAATGCACAAAATGCGAGACAAAGACAAACACATACAGAATGACACACAAATTTATCATAAACACTTTTTGTTGTTTCCTGTGTTAACGCTCAGATTGGTCATTATTCTACATGCTGACATGAATGTTGATAATGTGGCCCTTCGATCAAACATACACATTTTTGAGGCCCCTGCTGTGATGGAAGTTGCCCCTCTGACTTAGATGGTCGTGTAAAGGGCTAGAGCCAGGGTTAGGAGTAAAGGCTAAAAGGTTGTGTAGGGGTTAGGGTTAGATATAAAATAATGTAATGTATACTTTATTATTTAAAGAGATATATATGATGGTACGGTTTAAGGCAGTGGTCCCCAACCACCGTTTCCAGTCCATGGACCTTTTGGTACCGTGTTGCAAAGAAAAAAAAAAAAAAAACTATTTTAAAGGTATGTGAATTTTCTTCTTCTTGGGTGGAGTAATTTGAAAAATCACACTTCAGCTTGAACGCTGCTGGACAAGAAGATTAAATAAAAACATAGGCTGTGTTACAAATCGCATACTAATGTACTACTCATAATAAGTCTGATGCCAAAATGAGAATGTAGTGCGCATGGAAAGATTGAGTATGCGATAAATACCGGAGTGTATACTGTATCAGGACATTTTTGAAGTATGCACGGTGGGCACGCTTGTCATACTCAACTGCCCCATGATGCATTGCGGGCGGAATGTACAATTGTCCTGGGACCGGCTTCAAGCTAAAAGTCAAACATTCTGTTTTCAAAATGAAAGCATCGCTTTTTGTCTTCCATTCGTTTTTAATGCTTTTGTAAATAAGGCTCTTGTTTTGAAGTTAACCGAATGTTTTGTCAGTAGCACAACGAAGAGTCTCCGAAAATCTCCAAAATGTCAGCATGGAAGGTGTTTCCTTGAGTTTTAGGAATCAAATGTCCACATGTTGATATTCTACTTGGTCTTTTTCTCGCTTGAAATGTTTTCAGAACTTTCAAAGGTGGAGAATAAACAGAGATATTTAGCCTCAGTGTGCTTCAGGTTTTTTTTTTTTGTAAGTTTGAAATGCATCTTTTGAAACTTGGAAGTATACTTCAGTGGGAACGCTCATCATCCAAATCCTCCTAACCGTACTTATAGTATATAGTAGACGGTATATACTCATTGAGTGTGTAGTGTATAATATGTTAATATGCAATTTGGAACACGGCCATAGTGTCTGCCTCATAGATCAATTAATCGGAAATTTGTTTTGTAGCCTTTCTGGTGTGTGTTTTCCCAACCTATTTCTGTGTTTCACAGAAAGTTGGAGAACAACAATAGCAGATGTGTTATATGTGTCAACGCGGAAAGATCCAAATCCGACCAAAATTGAATGTGTCGCCAAGTGAGGTGATAACGAGGGGAATACAAGGGAACAAACTGGAACAAAAATGGAATCAAGCAAATCACTGTCTTCCTTTTCTGGTGAAGAAACACAAACAATCTCAGCAAAGAATGACGTGAAAACACTTCTATGTATCCATCTCTCGGACTCCAAATCCCAGAATGCAATGTGCACAACTTTTTTGTTGACAACAAGAGACTGTTTAGAGTGGAGATCAAAATGAACTTTCAAGCAGCAATTTTAACAATTTACCTGTTCTTTTAAACACATTTTCTCCTTAACCTTGTCAAGGAAATAGGAGATAACCTAAAAATATTTTTAAAATCATTAAACATAAAAGAAATGTAAAAAATAGTATAGAGCTGGGGTTACCAATCAGATTTAATCTGATTTACTTTCCAGGATTCAAATTTACAAAGATAAATACATTATGAGAGATGTAGTTAGTCCTGACCAAAGCTAAATACTGCTGATAAAGTATTTAGATAAAGGTTCTCAGTGTTGCAGTCATGGTGTATGGTCAGTGGTATGTTATATATATATAATATGATATATAAGTAATAAAAAATGAAACAATTGCACAAATTACGAGATATTTTAGTGTTTCTTGTTGAAACCTCAATATTTCATATACCTTTTTAAGTTACTGCTTGCCTTCCTTATTATGTTACCCTCTAATTAAAGTGAAACTGTGAAAATGTAGTATTTAAGAAGTGCTTTTCTCACTAGTAGGACTATACTTTCCAATGAAGTAGCTCACAGTTTCAGAAAGGTTGATGACTCCTGGTACGGAGTATAGCAATCAAAGATTAAAAATGAAAAATGATATATGTAAATAAAGAATAATAATAAAAGATAAAAAATAGAGTCAGTCTAAACTGTGGTTTTTTTTAATATTTTTTTGCATCTCATCAAAGCCTCGTATAAATGTTAATGCACTGGAGGCTTCAGGCTTCCTCATCTTAAAAATGAGTCTCTTAGTGATTTTGGAGGAATTGTCTTTTGCCAATTGAAGCTCAAATATTAACTTTAAGAAACAACAAATAAAAACTTTTTTTGTGAAGATTAAGAAAAACCTTGCAGTTTATTGAAGCAATTTTCATGATGTTTGTTCCAATCAAGTCTTATCTTGTTTGTTTGTTTTTTTTTTTACTGCTTTTATTTGAAGCCTGTGGGGATTTTCCCCTCATTGTGGACATCAGCTTTACAGAACCATCTGAATCTCCCATTTGTGAGTTTCACTTAAAGCAGCAGCAGTAACGAGAGGAAGAAAAAACAAATTAACAAGGTTAATAAGAGAATGTGCACCTCATATCCTGCTGGTATCTACGTCTAACTTTTATGCTTCGGTGAAGTCCTAAAAAGTCCATTGAAGAAAATGAAAGTTTATGTAGCGTTAAGTGATCGGAAGAGGTAAAATGAAATCAGGTTATTAAATCTTCATTGCTGCATTATGGTTGTATAAGCCATGTTAACGCTGCTTGTCAATTACCCATGTTCAATTACAATTAGAGTTACCAACATTTTTCAAATTACAAATAAATTACAATATCTTTTTTATCCTCAGACAGTCAATTACATTCTCTATTACTAAAGTAAATTACGATTAATCACATGACAGCGGGGCAAAGCCGGATCGATGCCGTGGCGCAGCGGAGACGTATCCAGTGGAAACCCCTTGTTAGTGGAGGCAAACATGGCAACAAGTGGCCAAAAATGGTCCAAAAATGACAAAAACATGGCAAGAAAAGAGTGTAACGTGACTAAAATGAGCCAAAAACAGTTATGAGTGGCCAGAAAATGGGCAAATAAAGAGGAAACAGGTGGTGTGTAATGGCTAAAGGTAGCTTTAATGGGCAAAATGTGGCAAATAATAGTGAAAAAGGGCAAAAAATAAGGAACATGTAGGGTGAAAAGGAAACAAGTGTTATTTATTGGGCAAAAGTTAGCTTATTTGGATGAAAAGTTGCAAACAAAAATTGTGTCAAAAAGAACTGGACAAAAAAATAGGAAAAAAATGGATATTATTTGGAATAAGGAGCCCTTTTTAAGTTTTCTGGGGGAATAATATTTAAAATTAAGACAAAAAGAGCCACATGTTGAGCATCACTCACTTAATAACAGCTTCTACGTGGTGTCCTTTGATAATGTAGTGGGCTGGTTTGGACACAAAATGCATTTTTGTCTCAGTCCACCTCTGTCTATATTTAGACATTTATATAGACACATAAAATGTAATATTTTTGAATGACTTCTGATTAAACTCAGGAACAGTTTTTATAGTGCTTTTTCTTTTTTACACCTGCACACACATGGATATTATGTATAAGAGTGAGCGTCTGTCACTTTTTTTTCTCCAGATCATGAGTCCTCTGTGCTTTACTAGAAGCCCTTTTCATCTGGTCTAATGGCAAAGCTGTAACACTGCTCAGAGCCCTCGCAGATTGAATGTCCTCCAGCTAGTCGGAGATGTCACAGACCAAGAGTGAGCGAGTCGGCACGTACCAAATGTGCGAACACACGTTTTGCCTTCCATAACCGCGTTGCCATGACGACCACACTTCTGTTTTTTTATTTTTTGTTTTTATTTTTGCTTCCTTGTCACTGTACAGAGCGGTGGTGAAAGGATGGAGTAATTTGTTTGATCAAGGTCATGCCGCAGCACCAGAAAGAAATACAACAGAAAGAACATGATTGAGATGCAATACCCATCATGAGCTTTTTACCTTATCAAAAAATGTGTCATTTGCAAATGCCTTTTAACCAGTGGTGGCTGGTGCATTTTTCTCCAGGGGGGGCTACAACTCCAAAATACACCAAAAACAGGGTTTGTGTAGCTTTGAACAAATAAGTAAGGGAAATTGCTTTCAAACTAACCACATTTATTGCCTCAGAACCCATCAAGCAAGAACAAATATAGTACAGTATGTACAATGTAAATGATCCAGCTGCATTCAACTCTGCACAGCCATATAGTGTCTCAGGGCGCAGGTAAGCTGCGCCCAGAGTTTATTCAGACAAGGTTTTTCAGGAAATTTTCAGGAAACATGTCAGGAGATAAATTAGACATGAATAAATTGTAATTGTTCATCAGGGCAAGTCCACTCAGTCTCTTGTCTGTCATGGTGTTCCACAGGTACGTTTAAAGGCAGGCAGACACTGCAATTATTTTTAATCATTGCACTCAGCTCCAGCTCAAACTGTGAGACTCATTGCAAAGCCTGAATGTGCGCAGCTCACAAATCATGTTCTCACACTATATCAGGGGTCTGCAACCATTTTCCCTCATCTCACCTGGATTAAAGTCCTTCCGGAGCCGAAAAAATTATCATCTCAATGAAGAGAATACAGTGTATTAAATTTTATACAGTTAAAATAGTATCAAATAATTTCATGAGTTAATGGATTTGAAGGGCTACAAAAAAATACTTGAATTTGATAACACATGATCAAGTGATGTCACATGCTAATCTTTTGCAACATATCAAGCATGCTTATTAAGGCGGCATGTTGGCAATTAAATAAATCTTTCCTCACGCAAATAAAATCTCTATTTTCTTCCAGAATAGTCTTTTTGTTACCCATCATGCAGATTTATACAGGGGTTATATAGACCCATTTTGTTTGACATATGCATACTAAATTAGGTGCATGCGCGCGCAGGCTCAGTGCAAAACAACCGGAGGACTGCTGAGGCGATGGTGCATGGGAGCGGACGGAGTGCTTTTTCAGTCTGATCCAATAAAAAGTGACCATAGAAAGCTGTAAATGGACTGATATGCAGACGTGGGGCAGTGAGGAGAAGACTTTATATCGAGATGGAAACTCATCCATTGAAACTGATCAGAATACGCAGAAATACACAAAAACCTTCTTTAACAGGAGTACGGCAGCCCGCCTACCTGCCCGTTCATAACAGGTATAAGCATCAATAGACTTAATGCTTTTAGGTTTCCTTTCGTTTATTCACAGGGTTTTTTTATCAGTAATGTATAAATGTCTTTGCATTGAACATCGGGCCAGGAGTTGACATCGGATGACCATTCTTTTTCTGGAATGCTGCATGTGTCCTGCAATCGTTCACCTGTATTTAAAGTGAGTTTCCTTAAATAAGCGGCAGCGTCCTCAAGTGAAAAGCATTCTACATACTACGAACTATTTACGAGCCTTAACATTGGTTCATTCATTGCCATTTTTAAATTTTTCAAGCGTCACATATTTAAACAACATGGTTTTTGCACAGTCAGTCACGTATCCCGCTTATTCTCCAAGTTAAAACTCATTAAAAACCATTTGAGGAGCACAGTGGGACAGGAGAGATTGAGTGGATTTGCCATGTTTCAATTAAATATAAATTGGTCACAAAATCTAGGAAATTTATCGTAAAGATCCGGTCGGGCCTGATTTTTATTACTTATTGCTTTGATATGGTCGGTTTCTTACATATTTTGTATTGTATGTATATTTAGAAGTACAAATTAGGGCACAATAATTACTCGTTTTCCAGCTCAAAATCTGTGGCCCACTTGAGATCACAATGCTCCGTATTAGGCCCCTGAACTAAAATGAGTTTGACACCCCTGAAATAAACAATGTGCCTGACAAAAACTTGATCAACAATTTTCTGAAAATCATTTTCTGGAGGCAAATCTCCCTGGAGTCAGATTGACCCCAAGAGTAAAATGTGTTCGTAATATTTGAGAATAATAGGGTTTATGACATTTATCAATATGTCACCCACAGAACCCATGCAGTTTCTACTCCAGCTTGTTTATTCATCTGGGATAAGGCAATGCTGGGAAATCTTTGGGGCCCCTCTCTCCTCTTATCCCACTGATGAAGAAACAGGGTGAGGACAAGTGCTCACAGCAATTAGCTGAAGATAAATATAGCCAGAAGTGGCTAGTGGCAAATTTGAGGGTGACATATGTCGCTTGAAGAAAGCGTCCCAATGAGACAGCTTGACATTTGAATGCACAAGACAAGTTTGAAGCACAGAGCAGCGAGTTCGGTGTTGCCTTGAAGGTTGTGTGCTTGATAAATAACAATAGAGTGTGTGTAGTTCTTCATCTCGGGTACGAATGTGTGACTTTTTACAGGATTTTAGATACAAGCCGTTGAAAGGCCTTTGTCTGATACACAAATGTCAGGTTTTTTTATGCAATGAAAACCACACATGTTGCTGGAAAGCATCTCAAAGTCATTTTTGATTATTATAGTGTATTCCAATTAGAGTCAATAACTATAACTTTTGACTAATATGTTAAGGCTTCATTTATTCAAACAACTGTTTCTTAGGAAATCCACTTTGATCTCCTAACAACTGCCAGTCTTCATCAGAAGTGTCTGCTGATCGCTTTGATGTTTCTTTGACTTCTGCATTGTAATTCCAGCAAATGAAACTTTGCTGGATTCACTTTTGACTGCATTTCCTTTATAGATAGACAAGAACAGGGATTCCTCTTTGGATTTGAACAGTATTTTTGCTTGGCTAGTGACTTTATGCTTTGTGTAGTTGTTTTTCAGGAGTTTAGACTTGAGGTTTGACATGAGACACAAGCAGTAAATAAGTCAGCAACTCCAATTTCTGGCTTTATTTCAACATCGGCATAAAGTGGAAACTCTTTGTTTTAGCTCAAGGCATGCTCGATTTTAGCAAGATATTTGTTTACTTCTGGCATGACTTTGTTTCCCTGTTTCCAGCAGGTTCTTTTTTAGGTCACTCAGCTTGAGAAAGGAGAGCTGGAGAATAAGCAGAAGTGAAGTCAATGCACATTCCTCATGGTCGTGCTCTCAGCAGGTGCCGTTCTCTAAACTTTTTAGCTTTCAGGATGCTGCTGTGAGCCGGTTGTTATAAGAAATCTTAATGAGACATTGCTCTAAAAAGTTTTCTTATTAAACAAACGCTGTAGACAAGACCAGAGGGAAAAGATATTGAAATAAACATAGTTTTCCCTTTAAAAGACATATTTTACAATTATAACTAGAATATTTGCATTTCCTGAAGAAAATGCAAGTGAGGATGCAGGTGGTGGCCTGTGTTATTGAACTCTGCATTAGCATTAGCCCAGCATTAGCATAAACATTAGCTAACATTAGCATAGCATTAGCTAGTATTAGCATTTGCATTAGCTAGTATTTATATTAACATTAACCTAGCATTAACATTAGCTAGCATTACTATTACCATCTGTAACAGTAGCCTAGCATTAGCATTAACATTAGCTAACATTAATATTACCGTCTGTAACAGTAGCCTCGCACTAGCATTGATATTAGCCTCGCATTAACATTGACATTAGTGTAATATTAGAATTAAATATCAGTAACATTAGCTTCAGCTTAGCATTAACATAGCCTTAACCTAACATTAACATAGCATTAGCCTAACATTAGTATTAACCTAATCTCACAGTAGCTTAGCATTTTCCCAGCATTAACACTAGCCTAGTATTAACCCCGTCAATGAACCCTCTGAAATAACAGAGAATATATAAAATGAAAATTGTTGAAATAGGTTGGAGGATCTTAAACAATCTAAATAAAGTTTTTTTTAAAAAAATGGTTGAAATGGGTTGAAAAAGTTGTGATAATTTGTTTGCAAAGATATAAAAGAAAAAACTGGAGCAGCTGCACCCTAGCTTAACCAGCTCTCCACTCTGAGATCATAGCTGAAAAGTCAAGGCAGTTTCACAAAAAATTTAACAAGTCAAAAAATTTGAAAATTACATATTATGAAAGTAGAAGCATAAATCTCGAGAACTTTCTAACCGTTTTGACAGCTTATTATTTGTCAAAATCGGACAAGTTAGGAGTTAGTGAGGATGTCTCCTGCATGTCCTCCTCACTAATTTATATATTGGAAGCCCCTCCCACTTGTGAGTGTGCACACCTGATTCTAACCTGTCACTGTTGGTGAACTGGGAGCAATGGCAGTGCTTGTTTAGCAGCTACAGTAGAAATAGTTCTTTTCTTATCCCTGAGTTGCGACTGAACACAGATGTGAAAGACTTTTTACATGTTTGGATGAACATCTGGTAAGATCCTCCAAATATAGCCACGGGTTTCATATTTAAACTTCTGTTGTTTAGACAGTTCATTCAAAAGTAAAACTTGGACTTAAACATTGTTTAACATGGAAACTTAAGTTGAATGCATTTCTTGTTCATATCTTTGTAAAGTTCGGCAACTTGTTTATTGTTTAACAGTCAATTCAATAATTTGTTTCTTGAGTTTCATGTACGTGTTAAATTTAAAGATTTATTAAGCTCATTTCAGGTGTCATGATAACTGTGTATGTAACACCAGATTAATGGTTAATGTGAAATATGATTAGGTTAAGGTAAAATGGTTAAAGGGAGTTGTTTAGATTATTTAGCTGAAGCAACACATTTCCAGTTACTTTCAGGTTGACCTCGGTTTAAAACGCATTTGGTGTAAGTAAATGTTTTTATTTGGATCATAATAGCAGTATTTAGGCTCAGGGCACTTATTCAAATTATACTGTCATCCAGGTGTGTCTCAACTGTGGGGGATGCAGCCCCTGCATTTTCATAAAAACAAAAATTCATCCCCCTCACTTTTTACAGAGGAATTCATTGTTGGAAACATATTGGTCCAGACTGATTGAAAGGTGATCAAGCCAATGACAAACCAGACATTTCACGAAGCCGCCGTTTCCGAGACGGTAAACAAAGATTTAACAGCGATGAGTTAAGTGGCAAAAAATGAGTAACAGGTTTCAAAAAATCGTCCAAAAACATGGCACGAAACAAGTGAAAAGTGAATAAAATGGGCCAAAAGCAGTCAAGAGTGGCAAAAAAAGAGGAAACAGGTGGTACGTAATGCAAAAGGTAGCTTAAATGAGAAAAATGTGGCAAACAATGGTGTAAAAGGGCAAAAATGTGGAACAAAAAGAAGCAAGGAAAAGGAAACAAGCGTTATTTATTTGTCAATCGACGGTTGCCCTACCCTTAGAACACCCTCACTTTTAAAATTGCTGATCCACCCCCTGCTGTCAACACTTGTTAAATTCTCAAATGTATTCTTCTGTATCATACAGTCAAACTTCAAATATTTTTTTATTTTAAGCCCATAATGGAGATGCAATAAAGATCAGGACGAGCGTAGAAGGCACTCAGTGTTATCCTATCCACGCCATGGGAGTAGATGTTGAGTCCTGGTGAAACACTGCAGCCTATTTTCACATGTAATCACTGGCAATATTTCCATGCGACTGCACTGTAACCTGGCTGAACTAATCACAAGCCCATTATACATATCAAGCCATAATAAATCACTTTCACCTGATTACATGGCTGTCTGGGGAGCAATCAGAACTTACTTCATAAATGACTCACCTAACGAGACTTCTCAATGTTGATCTCTATCGGCTGTTTCACTCAAGCAGAGAAGAGAACAGCTTTCTATTGGTCATACCCAATTTTGAGCTTTCATTTCTTTATTTATATATTTTTTTTACACCATCTTTTCATTTGATTTTGGTTTTTAATAAAGTGCTCAGAAGGCAGGGTTGCACTGTCCCTTTAAACTATGTTTAGTGGACTGAAAGAAGGATAATTCAAAGTCTAAGATTAATTTAAAGAATAAATGACTGAATGTTTATACATTTCATTACATACTGTGAAACATGCCAGAATAGAAATATTGTTACCTCTGCCTATTTATGTATTTCTTTGTTTGTCTGTTAGCTGGATTACATCTAAAGTACTTCCTATTTCAACTCTTTACAGACATTACCAGCAGACTGAACAAAAGCTACTTTTGAATTCCTCCAATTTTTTTCTTCCTCCTCCTAATTTTTTAATTTTTATAATTATTTGGTCATTATTTTTAATTCCTTTTTATACTGTTAAAAAAAAATATTTATATATACAACTGGAGGTACCAATGTTTATATTATCTATCATTTGTTTTAAATGGTTTTACTTTATTGTATTTCACAATGTTGATTGTTATAATGTGAATTCTGAAAAGTGGTAGATCTCACATTATTCAATAAAAATATCAATAAAAAGAAGAAAACAAATTTGGACAAAATGTCAACCAAATATGGACAGATGGACCTTAAGCCATGGATGTTATTAAATACATTTTGTAAATTTTGGATGGGAAACCAAATCAATATACTAATTCTAAATCAATTAGAAAAATTAATTACAAAAACTCCAGCAAGTTTATTTTGTCTTCTTTTTTTCGTAATATCGTTGTGTTAATATTTAATTCAGACAACTTTTTGCAGGAAATTTACTTTGATCTCCTGACATGTTTCGACTGCTAACTGTCAGTCTTCCACAGAGGAGTCTGTTGATCGCTTTGATGTCTGAATAAATGAAACCTTAACAAACTCCTTAAATTAAAAAAAAAAAAAAAAAACTCATCTCAGTTAATCAGTGATCGATCTTTATGGATTGCATATTTTTTTGCAATTTTTCAACAACAACAAAAAAGGCGGTGCCCATACATTTGGAACTACTGTCCCGTTATTACTGGGGATAGAAATGTCTTCTAAACCTTTAAAGTGTAAATTGATCAGGTTACCACTAATCCAGATAATCTGGAAAAGAGGAGATTTGGCACTTGGTAGAGGTTTGTGCTCTCTGAGAAGATTTGTTTTTATTTGCAGTCCTTCAACAGATTAGCCTACTGTAACACACATTAAAAGCAATAATTTATAAGTCTGTTATACAAACAAGTAACCATGATGATTAGGTTAAAAATAGTAAAAAAATCAATATATATCTGCAAAACGTGTACCTGAGGCAGTAAAGCATGAAGGACTTCATATAAAATATTAAGGGCAGTTAATTACTGGACGTAAATGTTTTCTGAAGGTGAAAGAAAAAAGTGGTGAACCACAAAAACAGACTAACAAAGGGAATAATAACTTTATTTGTTTGAGAAAAGAAGACATGTTGTCATTTAATGTAGGGTGACCAGGCATCCCGGAACCTTCCCGGTTTTCCGAGTTACGTCCCCTGTCCCAGTCCATTTCCCCCAAACCATTGATTCGTCCTGTTTTTTCACAAGCTCAGTCCCGTTTGTCTTTATTAAGAAATGAATGTCTGTTGTCGCTGACAGAAAAGAGCCTGAAAGCAGCAGCGCATTTACCATAAAAATGTGATCTCTGTGGACTGTGAGCTGTCAATCACAACAGTTGCTATAGTAGCGCTAATTAAAAAGCTCAAAAGTCTTCCACGCTTTTGCAACTCAATGCTGATTGGTCAATGGCATTGACAATATTATGCATTTGCTTCCTCTCATGAAAAACTGTTTTTGTTCATGCAATAGTTTTGATTATTTTTTATATATATATATATATATATATTTTTTTTTATATACTGATCGCCACTTTGAATTTAGTTCAGCCATTGCAATAATATATTCCATCCAAAAGGCAAGGTCAGGTAATTTTATTTGTATAGCACATATCATACACAAGGCAACTCAATGTGTTTTACATGATCAAAAAGTGCAACAGAAAATATTCAACAGCTAAGAATCTACAAGAACCTTAAAGTTGGATAAAAATAAAAAATACAATAAAATTATTTAAAATCATCAACAAACACATGACATCAACAACATGACCAAAAATCTCTTTTAAAACATTTGATTTAAAAATGTTCACATTGGATGTTGACTTTAACTCTGTTGGTAGATTGTTCCACTTCTTTGCAGCATAACAACTAAAAGCAGCATCACCATGTTTACTGTGAGCTCTGGGCTCCACTATCTGACCTGTGTCCATAGATCTGAGAGACCTGCTGGGTTCATACCTGACTAACATCTCACTGATGTATTCTGGATCAAACCCATTCACACATTTATACACCAGCAGCAGAACTTTAAAGTCTATTCTGAGGCTGACTGGGAGCCAGTGTAAAGACTTTAAAACTGGAGTAATGTGTTCTGACCTCTTTGTTCTGGTTAAGACCTGAGCTGCAGTGTTCTGAACCAGCTGTAGCTGCTTTGATGCTCTTTTGGAGGATTCCTGTCAGAAGACCATTACAATAGTCCAGTCTGCTGGAGATAAAAGCATGGACCAGTTTCTCCTGATCTTTGACTCATTAAACCTTTCACTCTGGAAAGGAAGAAAAAAGAAATGCAGTGTATGTGACCTTTTTTTTAAATTACAAATAAAAGCATATGCAAATAGTTTCTTTGGAAAATCTGTCATCTTCTTTGGTTCAACTACTGTCCTGGTTTTGAGTTTAACAAATCTGGACACCCTAGTTTAACATCAATGTTGAATCTTCATTTTTTGTTGTTCTCTTCCAAACACACACACACACACCTGAGTTTAGTCAGTAATTAGTTTGTCCCTTCCTCCTCAGCGCTGAGTAAAGATTGAGGCTTATTTCCAGCAATAGAAAACAGGGATGAGAGGTGTTGCTGCTTCACTTCACTACCCTTAGTTAATTTGTTGTTAGTTGAGGCTGATAATCGTGTTTGTGTCTTTTAATTTAGTTTAACTCTGTTTATTCATTTATTTTTGTATCTCAGTCGTTTAGGGGATTGAAAGCCAAGGCAACAGCTCACAGTGAGGTTGGCTCTGTGCACTAGTGCAGTTGGTTGGACACCATGATGATTGATTTGCATCCATTCCTCCTGAATAGTGCCACAGTTTTCCCCAGAGCAGACAAACACAACCTGCATAGATCATATGCAGTTCCAATGAATTCCATGCATTCCATCATAATGATAATATCCATCATTAGCCATTTTCTTTTCTATTGAAGGAAAAGCTCTACCACGTGTAATAGTAACACGTGGATTGACATTATATGACATTGCTTCATCTAAAGACGAGAAATGTGAAGAGCAACCCATTGTGGTTTTCTTCATGAAAGAGACAATCCTGCACAAGGTGAGTTGCTACACACTCGAATGCATTCTATCTTCTCACCCTGCCAGCAGAGCTTTGACTGCCATAATGGTGACACCTCACAGAATGGAAGCGTTTCAGTTTTGAACTCATCTTTCACTTTGAACCCAACTTGTCAGAGAGAGTTAATCCTCTGAATCTTGCCAGTTTAAAGTAGTCCCCAACTCCATTCACGGCTGCAGACGAGAGCAGGTACTGTACTTTGTGTGCTTAGTTATGTCTTCTTCTTCTTCATACTGAGTGCTTACTGTCTAGTGTCTCAGTATTTTCTCTATTGTCTAGTGCTTGATGGAAGTCGACTTTCATCTGAAATAATCAGCCTTCCCACTCGCACCAGGGTTGCTGGCTGCTCTAATTGGTGAATGATGGCAATACGTTGTAATGGAAAACACCTTGTTGTTTTTGCTCCTTTCAGACCAACGGAACCCTGTGTGGGGGAAAAATATACCTCAAAGAAAATAATGTCTATGACGTGCTAAGGTAGACAATGGTTTCCTGAAAGAAAGGCTGCTGTAGCTTCCTGTATGAAGTAATACTGGTGAAATTTTTTTAATGCGTTTTACTCTGGAAAACAAAATAACTGGTCTTACTGGAGAGCTGATACTTAGTTACCGTTACTGAGTGTGTATCCAAATTTGGATAACCTTGACGGGCCAGTACTATGAGGTTGGATATGAACACATTCACTTGAAGCTGCAGTTTGTAGAATTCTCTCTCTGCACAGTTTTGAAACCAAAACTTAGCCTCCCTTACCAGAGTCTTTTGTGAACGCTCTTCGTGACTTTTTTCTCAATAAAGACTAGTGACAAATGGATGGACTTTATCTTGTGTTCTTGGAGAGTTTTTTGGTGTTTTAGAAACTCTGACATGAAAACACATATCACTGTAGTTATTGCCCTGAACAACGACTGCTGCTGTGAGCTTGTCCCTGCCAGAGAGCACACACAGTCAGCTGTGATCCCAGCTGCTGCTCAGAGCAGGCTCACAACCACTCTCAGACTGTAAAATTAATTGGGGCTGGGGCCTGACTTTAGCAGTAACTAAGGCTCATTGCGTGGGCGGCATCGATAAAAGGTGATCTGGGGTGCGCTGGGGGGCTCAGTCAATGCGCCTGGGGTCCGGCGGGGAAACTCTTGCAGCATCCCCTTGATGCCCTCGGTGGCTGGGGATGTGGTCGTCCTCCCTGGGTGGGCTACTCCTGGTGCTGCTCTTATTCCGGGTCCTTCTGGTCTAGGGTCCGGTCCCTACTTTCTCTGGGTCCCCTGCCCATTCGGCACGGCTCTGGTCGTCTGCTGGGTGTGGGCCTTGACTCCTCTGCTGGGGTCTCGGGCGGGGGGCTTTCTGGGCTCTCCCCTTGGGGGATTGGGGGTGGGGGGACTTGGGATTGTGGTCGGTGGCAGGGTTTGAAGAATCCAAGTGGGGGTTAATTGATTCCTCAACTGATGCAATGTATCCTACCATTACTTGGGCCCAAAAATCTGGGTACTCTGGTTTTGTGGTCACTATTTTTTTGACCAATTAATGCAGGGGTCACCAACCTTTCTGAAACTGTGAGCTACTTCATAGGTACTGTATAGTCCGAATGGCTACCAGTTTGAAAAGCACTTCTTCCATACTACATTTCCACAGTTTCTCTTGAATTAGAGGGTAAGATATGAAAAGGAGTTAGCAGACATTTTGAATAGTCATAAATGTTTAAGTTTCAATATGCAATATTTTATTTCTCCTAATTTATTCAGTTGTTTTATTTTCTACATTTCATAGAAAATTCCCATTTTTAATTTTTACTAACTAAAAACAACTTGTAAAAAATTGTAAAACATGTAAAATTTGTAAAATCCTGTGTTTTTAAAATATTTATTATTTATATCATATTATATATAGCATACCACAACCCATACAACAAATCTGCCGCATCTAAAAACATTGGACACAATGTTTTTCATGAACATTTAAAGATGGATAATTTAATACTAAACCTTCATCACATGCAGCAGTATTTAACTTCACTAAGTAATAACTACATCTGTCGTATGTATTTATCTTTGTGAGTTTGAAACCTGGAAAGTTAATCAGATTTTAGATGGAGCTCATTGGTGACTAGAGCTCCTAAGGGCCCTTCACATGGTCCAAGTGGGCTACCTGGTGCCCACGGGCAACGTGTTGGTGACCCCTGAATGAATGTATTACTTCCTGAAATAACAAAGTAAGAGTTCTACCTGAAGTTGTAATCCATTCAATCATTAGAATCAGAATCAGAATCAGAAATGTTTTATTTGCCATGTACAGTTTTGAGGACAGTACAAGGAATTTGACTTGGTGGTTGGTGCACAAAACAAGCTACAAAAAGAAATAAAAGAAATAAAAACAAAAACAACAAAGAACAACCCAGCATCAATAATAATAATAATAATGATAAATATAAAGGATGAGGGATAAATAAAGGATAGATAGAGAATAAAGGATAAATAGGATAAATATAAATATAAATATATATATACAGTGCAGCAGGTATCAAGCTGGTGGAGGTGGTGATCGGGGGGGGGGGGGGGGGGGGGGGGGGGGGGGGGGGGGGGGGGGGGGGGGGGGGGGGGGGGGTTCAGTGGGTGACTTGGGGTGTGTTCATGTGGATGGTGGCAGAGGGAAAGAAGCTGTTTTTGTGTCTGGAGGTTCTGGTCCTGATGGACCGAAACCTCCTACCAGAAGGGAGAGATTGAAACAGTTTATGACCGGGGTGGGAGGGGTCGGCCACAATCTTTCCTGCACGCCTCAAAATCCTGGAGGCGTACAGGTCCTGGAGGGAGGGCAGATTGCAGCCGATGACCTTCTCTGCAGAGTGGATGATACGCTGCAGTCTGGCCTTGTCCTTGGCCGTAGCTGCAGCGTACCAGATGGTGATGGAGGAGCAGAGGATGGACTGGATGATGGAGCTGTAGAAGTTCACCATCATCTTTGTTGGCAGACTGAACTTCTTCAGCTGCCGCAAAAAGTACATCCTCTGCTGAGCTTTTTTGATAAGGGAGCTGATGTTCAGCTCCCACTTGAGGTCCTGAGTGATGATGGTCCCCAGGAAGCAGAAGTACTCTACAGAGCTCACTGTAGAGTCTCCCAGGGTGAGGGGGGTGAGGGGGGCTGGGTTCTTCCTGAAGTCTGCTATCATCTCCACTGTCTTTAAAGCATTGAGCTCCAGGTTGTTCTGGCTGCACCAGGACACCAGCCGGTCTGTCTCCCACCTGTAGTCGGACTCGTCTCCATCAGCGATGAGACCGATGATGGTCGTGTCGTCTGCAAACTTCAGGAGTTTGACCGACTGGTGAGAGGAGGTGCAGCTGTTGGTGTACAGGGAGAAGAGCAGAGGAGAAAGAACACAGCCCTGAGGAGATCCAGTGCTGATGGTCCGGGGAGCAGAGATGGTTTTTCCCAGCTTCACGTGCTGCTTCCTGTCAGTTAGATTGTTCTTATACCCTTCCACAGGTCTGTATAAAAGGTTTGTATCCCCACAGGGTTGTGTTGCATAATTTGTGATGAGACGTCTGTAACCGTAGATAAATGTCAAACACTCACACACCCTGTCCTCTGCTTTGATCACAAACATGAAACAAAGCTTGAGCGACAGCTTTTATACAATAGCAGCGGGAACTGCTGCCCATGCGTGGCCCGTCTCATGGACTCTGAGGAACAGTGGGGGCTTGGTGTTGTTTGCTCAGGGCTGCGTGCATATTGTCTAATGAGTAAGCTGTTGTATTGGGCTTTTTGATGTTGATGGCTTTTGTTTTGATGTACTTTCAGTTGAACTCGGCTTCATCATTTGCATGTTTTATTCCTTGTTTGCATCATCAAAAAAACCCATGCAATGCAAATGAAAGATTCTCGCTGGAAGATAATGTTTGAATGGCAATAATTTAAAATGTTACGGCTGTTTTTCAAAGCTTTGATATTTTCCAGTCCTGGATGTGTTTGAGAACAACAAACTTTTTAAAGATTACATTTGTAGTTTCATAAATGCTGAATGACACTGAGAAATTGAGTTTTTTTTATTTTGGCAACAGAAGGTTGATTTATCATTTTCATCATGCAGGAAAATGGCTGGGGGAACATTTACTGGGTGGAGTACAGTCAGAGGTCAGACAAGCCAGATTTAGATGGTTTGGACAAGTGCAATAGAGGAATAGTAAATATATTGAACAACAGTTCTTTTATGATGGAGCTGCCAGGCAAGAGAGAAAAGCATACAGAAGATTAATGGATTAAGTGAGTCAGGATATGAAATCGGTTTCCATTGGGAGCTTTCACTTATCAACAAACCTTTTGTTAGACTTTTACAATAACAAGTCCTTGGTAAAGAAAACAATCGATTGGGAGCATGAAACAATGTTTTTTTTTTTTTTTTTTCTCCTGACAATTAGCAATTGGATTTTTAAAGTAATGATTAAATGATTTTTGGTTAAGACATGGATCACTAAAGAACAGCCTCAAGGCAACTCAAACCTTTCCCCAAACAAACTGAGTGTAATGCTTACCAGTACAGTATACCCATTGGTCCACTTTTAGGGTTGACACTTCATTAATCCAAAATACCTTCAACGCAAGAGAACAGGTCAAGGTTTCATTATTGATAATTTTTTTTTTTTTTATGTATTCAACAAATAAACAAAGTGCCTGACAGAAAAACTTGGTCATCAAATTTCTGAAAATAATTTTCTGGAGGCAAATATCCCTGGTGTCAGATTGACCCCGAGGGTAAAATGTGTCAGTCATATTTGAGGACAATAGGAGGGTTAATGTGATGATGGAATTGTTTTTTGATGTTGGCTTCTTCAGTGTAGCAATAATATGAGAAGCAGTTTTTCTTTTTTGTTCGTTAAACTGTTCATTTCTTGTTTGGACTAATGGGAAAACAAAGTCTACAGATCTCTCCATTAATCTCTAAGTACAGACTACTTATTAATCCTAATGTATAAAGATCATTCCTCCATTGATATTCATACCTCACCTCCCTTGGCAACCCATTTAGTTCAGATGTACGTCTTAATCCAGCTCTGCAAAAACATTGATTACAATATACTTATCGGTGTGTTGTATGAGGGAGGAATTTGATTGGACACCACTGATTTAAAAGTCAATTTATAAAATATACCTTCTTATTAAAATGCTATCTCCTAATATAAAATTAACACAAAACAACATAGTTGGAACCCCTGGTGGCATAGAGAAGAGTAATTGACGCATTTTGACCATGTACAGATTGAAACAGCTATAATTAATGTGCAACACATGCCTGAAAAGATGCAAACACGCTAGATTCCGTGTATAAATTGAGCCCCGGTGAGCTCAGCAGAAGATTTTCAAGCCTCGACAGTTAATTGGTTTAACTCCACAACCCACAGATTGACAGTAAGTTCAGCCAGAGGTTCCCAGAATGTGCTGAAAGGGATATTTGACATGGCAGGATCGAGTTTATATTAAAAAGGGCAGGAATGTGTCTGTACTTTTGTTAAAAAGTTTCTTTTCTTTTTCTTTTTTTTTTCCACAGGAAAAGAAAGTTTATTTTCTGTATGACCTAATAACATATGTGGAGGGGGTGGTCAAAAGTTTATTGTCACCAAAGGATTTAGGAACGTGCCTGGTTTACCACCCTTTATTATTACGTTATTTATTTATTTCAGATCTTAGTGAATCCGCCCCTTTGTGTAGAAACATAAAAAAAAAAAAAACTAAAAAAAAAAACTGTTAAATACCCAAAACAGACACAGGAATTTATAACAAAAGACTGAATTTCAATTAAAAATGAATCCAGCAGTTCAAACACATTTTAGTTTGTTACCAACAGTGTTGGGCAAGTTACTTTAAAAATGTAATATATTACATATTAGTAGTTACTGTCATTTAA
Organism: Gouania willdenowi; assembly: GCF_900634775.1. Lineage (NCBI taxonomy): Eukaryota > Metazoa > Chordata > Actinopteri > Blenniiformes > Gobiesocidae > Gouania > Gouania willdenowi. The sequence goes on along the minus strand of NC_041053.1, from coordinate 34,998,450 downwards.
AAATAATTAGTTACATTACAATATTACTGTCTCTGAAATGTAATACGTTACACTCCTTTTGAGTTACTTTCACCAAAATAATCACAGAAGTATGACTAGCATTCTAAAATGCTAAAATATAGTTTATTGCAGCTGATTATATATCCAGTGGAGGGTGATGTGGTATAGCATAATGACTGTGTAGGCTACTAACAACTACATAGAATAGGCACAGTGAAGGCTCATGGCGCAATAAGTAACAATAACCGTCAGAATCACAAAAGCAGACAAAGGTAAAGTCTGGTAATTTATGATAAAGATAGCGTAAATATTTAAAGTCTAAGCCTATTCATATGAAACACAACAGAGCTGGAAACCACTATAATGTAACCTATAGGCTTATGACATGACAAGACGCACAATCGCTTTCTTTTTGTTTCGATTCTTTTATTCTCTTTTAATTAAAATTCCCAGCACAAAGCTGGCATGCACTGGGATTGGAAAGCTTTTAAATGTCTCATGTTAATTAACAATATCTGTCGGATTTTTTAGTGCGCTTTTACTGCTGCTAACATGGTGACCATTAAATTTTAACACTATTTTATATGAGCGCTCTATACAAACCAGTCACGAGATAACATGACCACCAGTCAAACTGATGATGGCGGCAGCGGCTCCTGTCGGCTCTGCTGTTGTTTTTTAGCTGCAAGCTAAAGCGGCATTTCTACTGTGAATGTCTCTACAAAAATCACATCTACACCGAACATTTAACGGCAGGAATTTGATCTGTATGAGTCTCAGTCTCAGCCATATGGCACGGTGCCAGAATACTTTAAGCCCTGCTGGTATATACATTAGCGTTATGTCGCTGTTTGTAATAATAACACGCTAGATAGCCGCATGACACAGTGACCATGCTGTATGGTAAGGTACCACTCTGTATGACATTAGCTTACCTTGTCATTGCTGGCGTATGTGGGGATTTTGCCGACAAGCTTTTTAAAAGTCAGCGATTCCACTGTTGTCAGAGGCTGCATATCCGCCACCAGTCTTCTCACTTCTCTTGGTTCAAGTAGCACGGCAGACCAAGATAAACTTCATTTCTACTGCTTTGTCTGACTCTTTTCCGCACTTTTGTCCTCTGCCATCGTTCTCTTCGCCGTGCCTGCATCCCTCTCTGTCAACTTGGTGTTAGCGTGGCACCGGTCCAGGCGTTTCTTCAAGTTACTGGTGCTGTTTTTCACATCTCAGTTTACAATGCGTTGTAACGCACGTTACTGAGATTTGTAACAGGTATAATATTACCAAAATTTTATTAGTAATGCATTACATTACTGTGTTACAGCCAAAAGTAATACACGACTGTAATTGCGTTACTTTTCTAACGTGTTACTCCCAACACTGGTTAGCAAACATAGCATAACAAGGCCTAACAAGCTCCAAACAGCTATGGCCAATGTGCTCCAAGTCAATAGAAAACCATTTGGGTATGTTTGATTAATCAAAACCAATTAATAAGATATGCACAAAATGCCTTGGAAAACATTTGTCCTTTAAGCTGTGAATGCATCACAGAGCCATAGTAATTGTGCTATAATGAAAGATGTGTTGTTGTTCATATTAAGCATTCTGTCAGAGGTTTTTTTTTTTTTTTTTTTTTTTTTTTTCCCCCAGTGGTCACAGTGCTGACTTAATCCCACACCACAGGAACCAGTCAGTAAACACAAGGCACTCTTTTCAGCTTAAATTGCCAAGAGAATTTGCAGCTGACAAAACAGTGTCCCCTCTGTGTCTAATTAAGGCTTTAAAGAGTTAAGTGTAAGTTTAGGTACATTTTGGTTTGGCTTATTAATTCCAAGTGACAAACTGATCAATTTGTCCAATTTCGCCCCTTTATCACTTTCAAAATTTCTTGATACGTGTTTGAGTTCGTCCAGTGATCATGTTATCCTGTGATTGAAAATAAATGCAGAGCTTCATCTAAAGTGTGTTTTTAGTGTGTTGTGATGAACGAACTGTTCAGATTATTATGACTGCATTCAAATCAGATTCACAAAAGCTTATTTATTATGTTTGGTATTATTTTGGACATTTTTTAAAGTAAATGGAGAAAGACGAGGAATAGGAAACTAAATGGAAATGGGCGAAATGACACAAACGCGACACAAATATTGCCACTGCGGCAACTGACGCGGGCTGTTGAAATGTTGGCATCTTCTAAAGTGTTCAGAAATTTTCATTACAGTTTTCCCAAATTCATCCGAAAAAATACAATTCTTAATAAAATGTACATCATAAACAAATATTTTAGGCGCCATAAAACAGTGACTGTACAAAATATATGAAAATATGGAATTAATTTGTTGTTCTGCCTCAGGTGCGTAGTGTAAGTTTTCAGTAAAATGGACTCAAACTTTTTATACTTTAGGCTGGTTCTTCTTCTGTTGTGTAATTCTTCTTCACAATGTAAATGGTGAAGCGACACTTGTAATTGGAGGGTCACCCGTTCGAATCTCACCCGGACCATCACTGTGGGATGATGAGCACGTCCCCTAACCCCAATCCAACCTCTTCTCCTGCAATTGGCAGCCCACTGTCACCCCTCGGGGAAATGGGTGAAAATTCAGTGAATAATTTCACTGCGGTGATGGATAAAGGTTACACTATTATTATTATACTATGGGACAAAAATAATAAACTTCCTGGATAACAGTGGATATTAATAAAAAAAAAAAATAATAATAATAAAGGTGGTCATCACAGATTCATAGAACAATGGACCATATTTTTGCTGACTTTATGGATGGGCCCGAAAAATCTCTCCCCTTTATTCCCCCTTATCGACTGTTGACTGTTCTTCAATGTTCATGTCTGTGTTCAACCACCAGTGGGGGTCCCTGGTCAATGGATCCTTTATTTTTAGGGTCAAGGGGCTAAAAAGGTTGAGAACCACTGCTGTAGAACATTCATAATTGTCCAATAAGAATAGCAGTTTGTCGGTGTCAACTCTGTCATCTTAATACTGGCTTGTTTTTCTTTAAATACAGTGAGTTACTGTAGCTTTGCTGCTCTTTACCAGAGACCTCTCCACTCTCTCTAATGCACAGACACAATTTCCCAGTCATGGACTTCTGCTCACTGCGTTCAGTGAAAGGTGAAGCAGGTTTCCTCTTTTTTTTTCTGCACTGTGCAACACTTGTAAGGGTCACAGAAAGTCTCCTGGGGGCAAGCTCGTAAATACTTTGTGCTGAACCATTAGGTGATAACACTCACACACGCTGTTACAAGTGATAACTGACGTGCACTGAGCCGCCCCGTTTGCCAAAGGGCAGAGATTTTTAAAGCCACAAAGTCGGAGCTGTTGAAAGCCATCAATGCAGTTTAAAGTCATGGAAAGATCTTGCAGTATGTCTGCACATATTTCGAAAGTACTCCCTCTGTTCCATTTGAAGAGCTTTACTCTACAGCTAGCCATTTTACCGTGCATGGAAATATCCAGATATGGCCAAGTGTACTGGGTAAATTGTAATAAAAACTGAAAATGCTGTGTTCACATTGAAGACGTTGGACTCAGCAGATCTGTCTGGGTTTTGGCCAGAAAACATCTGTGGGTCTGAGAAAATTTAGATCACTTCCATCTGTCTACTCGTTCCTTCCACCATCCCGTATGTGCTTAAGCGTATCATTCCTGCATTAATCGTTTCACTTTGCCATATGTTTGCCTGCGTGGATTTTTATTAAAGGCTAAGGCTGTCTTCGCTGAAATACAATCACTGTTGTTGTTAGTTTATTTTTCACATGAAAATATTTGTTTGCACCTCGCTGTGGAGTTCAGAGTTAAAGAACAAACTAAATGTCAGATAAATCACTTGAATACTGAGACAAGTATCGACTGATTAAACTCCATACAGGCATACGGACCATGTTTTGATGATGGAAGTTGCCAAATACTGTGGCTGCGTAAAAAAGAATATTTTCTGAACAATTTGAGCCCATTTTCTATTATTTCTTTTTAACCCTTTTTCTGCAACTACATCAAACTTGCCATATTTTAACTTATTTTTTATTGCAATACATTTGCTCCTTTAATGCTCTTCTCCATCAAATTTGAATGCCTTCTCTGCACATTTCTTTCCATTTACAAGACATATTCGGTACCAATTGGTCCACACTTTGAACCCTTTTTACTACTTTTTCTGTCTGTTTTTGGCCACTCGAAATTGCAGCTTTTAACCAATTTCTGTGGTTTTTAAAACCCCATTTCACCACCTTTTCCACCTTTTTCAGTCACCTTTAACCAATTTTATCTATGATTAAATCAATAAATGACATCTTTAAGATGACTAGAAAATGAAGGTGAAACAAGGTGAAAGTGAATGTAACCATGTCGAAAATAAACTGAATAAAATAAAAAAAAATAAATAAATAAAAATATAGGCAGTGGTGGCCTATATTATTGTGACTGGAGGGTCGCTGGTTGGAATCTACTCTGGGTAGACCTGTGGGACCTTGCTCCCAGGACTCACTTGAAAAAGAAAGATTCTTAATCTCAATGGGGCTATTCTGGTAAATTAAAGGTTTATCTATATACAGTGTATATGCTGTATATATTGCTGTTTAAGGTTTAGTGTAAAGAAAATTCAGACTTCAAATTAAAATGTTTGTAATCAAAGGACCAAGTGATACCTGCAAAGTTTCACAATTTTTTTTTTTTTTTACCACCCCATGATGACTTCATAGAAATCAGTTCGTGTCCATAATTAAATGCTTGGGAAGCACACATAGTGAAAACCGTGTCATTTTTCCCCAATAAAAATTGTTGCTTTTCTTCCAGAGCTGCAAAAAACATCAGGATTGAAAGAGAAAATCATGCAAAGTGCATGCTAGTTCTCTAGTCATAATAGAAAAAGGTGTAAAGAAATGTCACGGAATGTGTGCTGCAAAAGGTAGTCAAAAGAAATCTCAGATAAACGCTGATCCGCTATATGACAGGTGGCGTTTCTTTGTGTGATAATGTAGAGCCCTCAATCACCTTTTAAAGATAACTGGAGCATCGTTTAAATGCCATCATGTTGTGCACTCAGAGTGCAGTCCACAGAATTATCCTGTCACAAACACCTGGGAAAAAAAAGTAGGGCCGAGAACGAGAAGTGGCAAAACGACACAAAAGAAAAAAAAAAAAAAGGTGAGAGATGTGAAGTCATGTGTTTTTTTTTAAATGCCAAACTCCCAACTGACTGCAGTGGCTTATTTAGGTGTCACTGCAGACGTCTAATAGGTTAATCTGACACGTCAGGGAGATGTCATCAGTCATGCAAGGGACTTCAATAGTGTCATCCAACTGGAAGTATAATCAGCATTGTAATTAAGTCATTTGCATAATGGCTAAGAGCAGCACTGTTGCATAACAATAAAAGCTACATATGAATGCATATAAATACATGTGTGGGAGGAATCCTAGCATCATAGGTTTGCTATTTATGAAGTAAAATACAATATTATGATATTTCAAAAATACATTTAAAAAAAAAAGGAAAAACCACTTGACATTTTTTTTTGCTTCACTAAAGGTTGACAAAAAAAGAAAAAAAAAAGATATTCAAAATAACAAAAATACAAAAAAGACATACAAAATGGCAATAAATAATTATCCACAAAATAACCAAAAAAAAAAAAAAAACACAAAATAATAAAATCACAGAATATCCCAACAAAATGCACAAAATCACAGAAAAATACACAAGAATCACTTGATTCATGATGATTCATGAATGGTTTTCTATTGGAATGAAACATTCTTTTTAGATCATCATTAGCAGCTTTTTTTCGGTCAAGATGACAACTTGCGATGCTTTTGGTTGCCCTAAATAATCAGGAAAAGTTAAAGATGTCAGTGTGACCCTCTTATTTACCAAAATACTGTTTTTTTGGTCAAAAATCTTGCCACAGTTCCCTTGCATACAGTAAACATCTCATGTATAAACATAGAAAGGAAAAAAAAAACAAATCTTGTACAAATGGAACCTAATTTAGGTTCCACAAAGGCATCTGTAAAAAATAAAAGTTTGTCATAATCTACAATTCTTTTTAAAACAAAATGTCAATGAATTCAATTCATAATAAAGAAAATCTCTTTAAGAACTCTAAAACTGAGAAAATAACCATCATTCAATGCTGTTTTGGCACCGTGCATTGTGTTTAATCTAATTGGTCGGCTTTGATGTGATGCTCTCCGAAGTGACCTTTACTCCCCCTTAAACAGTGCGCTGATTTGCTCTAGTGCCTGAAGTTAGCGAGTAAATGAAGGACAGTTGAAGATGCAAAAATCCTGAGGATAGAAGGACCCTAAAGTTTACCGTTACTCGCTGTCAAAAAACAGCTCCCCAATTGATATTATTCAGTAGCTATGTGCTATTGCTATTTGAAAAAATCCAAACACAAACATGTCTGTGAAGCATGCGCTGTAAAAATGACACGTGCTAAAATAGGAATGCTTCTTTATTTAACAGAAAACTCATTTAGGACTTAATAAGATGCAGTCAACTTTAGCACTTGAATGCCTCACAGTTCATTGTTGTTGTGATGCACTGATATTGTTGACAAAATAGATTGGGAAACAGAAGACGAGTGATGATTCACATCCTGGCTTCCAAATTAAATTACAAACTCTAGTTAGCAGCGAGAAAATGACAAAGAAAATGACAAAGTAAACTAAATTCAAGGTCATTACATACTAAAAAACTGAAATTCAATCACCATAAATACAGCCAATAAAATAATACCAGATTTAAACACTTAAACACAATTAAATGTGAATAAAAGGTTTCGTCAATAAGCAATACTGCAAATGTTAAATGGTAAATGGTAATGGTAAATGGACTTGATTTTGTATAGCGCTTTATCACCACATTGAAACAGTCTCAAAGCGATTTACATATCAGCTCATTCACCCAATCACTCTCACATTCACACACCAGTGGGACAGGACTGCCATGCAAGGCACTAGTCAACCACTGGGAGACACTTAGGGTTCAGTCTTGCCCAAGGACACTTCCACACATAGTCAGGTACTGGGTTCGAACCCCCAACCTCTCGATCAGAAGACGACCCTCTACCACCTGAGCCACGGTCGGTCACGGTTAAGCATGGTCACGGTTAAGCATTTTCTAGTTAGGTAGTTACTGTTTTGGTCACATTGGCCCTCATTTTTCAACCGTTTGTACATTCAAATCTGAGCGTACGACGTGCGTTCGACCATATTCACGCAAACTTCAATATTAATTCTTACGTGAGTGAGTGTACACTACAATCAGATCTAACGTCAGGTCTGACCTCGTGTACATAAATCTGAGTGTGTAGATTTGTGGTTCAACAAAATTTGAATGAGACTGAAAATGAAGTATTAAACAAGCCTCAGCTGTCATTTGAACATAAGCTGACACACATTCAGAACAATTCAAAATGAATTATTAAAACAATTTAAACAAAACAATTTGAATTGCCAAAAGTCCCACTTTATTACCGATGCCACTTATTTTGGTTTTCCTTTCACGGAATACGGTATAACTCTGCTGGTGAACTCTGCTACTGTCCGAGCAAGAGTGTATGGTCAACAGTACACACACACACACACACACACACACACACACACACACGGGAGTGCAGCACTGCTTCTGCTCTGTATTGGACTGGGGGAACGCTGCTGTGTATCAGTAATGCTTTTAAAATGAAAAGTATGCCATAAACTCCTGCAAATGTGCTCCAGTATTTAATCAGTAATATGGTGAAGTATAGGTGAAATTGGATGAAGGTATAATAAACAGTCAAGAGACAACATTTAATATTATTTAAGGATATTTTAAAGGGTTTTGCAAATTGATTTTAAAGTGTTATTTATTGCCTAATGCATGCAGAAAACTGATGCTGATACAAATGGTATATTTCCACGTTACTCTCCAGGATTTCTGCTGAGTTGTTGTATGCGGCGCTCACAGGGGGGCAGACTTCAGCTATGAACTCCTTTACACGGTGACTGACGGGGGCAAATGTACAGCAAAACACTGCAAACACAAGAATGCTGCAACACTATACCTTTAAGTCCAATTTTCACACTCAAAAAGCACATCTTTGTTTTGCTCCACCTCAGATGTGAAGATTTCATGTCTTTTTCTTGCCTGTATTTGTTTGACCTCACCGAACCAGGAAGATTTAAGGGCGTAACATGTTGATGACAATCAAATTCAGCCACCTCATTTATCAATACCCAATCATTTGTACACTGGGATTGGTCAGATACAAATGTTTTATTAATCACACGTTTGTCCTGTCTTATGACTAAATGTGTACTCAAATTTGCACACGTTTTCAGGCAAGGTTGATAAATGAAGGCTATTGTTTTCAGTTTTGACGAAAGCATTCCTAGTATATAACCCTCCTATTATCCTCAAATTTTACTAACACAATTTATCCTCGGGGTCAACCTGACCCCAGGGATATTTGCCTTCAGAAAATGATTTTCAGAAAATTGTTGAACAAGATTTTGTCAGTACTTTATTTATTTTTTGAATACATAAATAACCCCTTGATAATGAAACCATGGCCTGTTCTCTAGCGCCACCATCAGACCAAACTTGAATAGTTTTTTACTTAAAGTAAAGTGTTACCAAATCTTTTCTAATTTGGGCCGCACATTGAAAAATACCATTGTGAAAGTTTTACGCCTAATCAATTGTATTGTACCCATCAAATTAGTAAGAGTCATGAAATTTTAAGCAAAAAAAAGAAGTAAACTTTTGTTTTCTGAAACATTGAATCCTAAAGAGTCTCACTGAAACATTTTGACTTCTGTGTGACAAATTTTGACTTCCCCTCAGCACGATATGAGGTGACAGATGTTTGTTTTACTCTCAGGCTTTAACTATCCACTGCAGAGAAGTGCTAAGGCCTTTTAAACCTGACTCAGCTTGTCTGACTCATTTCATCACACACCGAGACAGCATTTCAATTACATTGATCGTTTTTGGTGCCGTTATCACAGACGGTTCTGACTTATTTCATTAATAAGGTGATTAGAATGGGGGAGTGGTAATGCTATCTTGTGCTTTCACCTTTCTGCAATCTAATGATCTTAACAATCATTGTTCAGCATAAAACCAAAATAAAGACAAGTCATACTTGCTCAGTAGAAATGAACATGAAAGTGGCTCCAGCATGTTTCCCTACACTGAGATGCATCCATGTTGTTTTGTATTAGAATTAGAATTAGAGAGGCAGCGTGTGTGTGATCACAGTTTATTCTGGGCTGGCCTGGGAACCCCTCAGGATCCCCCAAGAAGAGCTGGAAGAAGTGGCCTGGGAGAGGGAGGTCAAGGCTTCCCTCGTAAAGATGCTGCCCCGCGACCCCACTAGGGAAAAGCGGAAGAAGATGTATGGATAATAAAACGTATCTAATCCTGCCCCTCTATTGGTGCTTTGACTTTATCCTTCCATTAATCATTCAGAGCATGTGTAGGAAAATCAAGTATATCAGGAACTATGAACTCTTTGTGATTTATTAATGTAATTTGACATTAGCTCACTGATTGTTCTACTTACGTCTTTTCGAGTCCCTTATGTCCATTTGTCAGTCCATTTTATTTCCAGTCACACTGACTTTAGCCTCATTCACCTCACATATCAACATCTTAATATTTAGATATTTAACATAATGATGGACTTATCAGTTGCTTTTAAATATATACAAGCATTATTTATCCTTTCTGCAAGACTTTAGTTGAGTAAATTTTTCAAGATTGTACATTTCTTTCATGTTGTGCTTTAAAAGAGTTGCAGACATTTTGTTTTTGCCTGTCAAATGTTTTTAAAAATAACTCATACTAAGTTAAAAATTCAAAGTCACTGTCAGAATGTAATGTGTTTACATTAGATAGTATGGAAAGGTTGAGAATTTGAGAAATACCAGGATGTATTTTATATGGGGACACGGTGGGCACACTAGTCCCACCGTACACTAGTCGTACTCAACCATCCCTTGATGCATTGTGAGCGAAATGTAAAATGGTGCTGGGACAGGCTTCAAGCTAAAAATCAAACATCCCCTTTTCAAAATAAAAGCATTTTTTCTTGTCTTCCATTAGGTTTTAAACCCTTTTATAAATAGGACTCTTGTTTTGAAGCTAACTGGAAGTTTTGTCAGTCTCTGAAAGTCTGTGAGTTTCATGGATGAAATGAGCACATGTTGATCAGAATCAGAATCAGAATGCTTTATTTGCCAGGTACAGTTTAGAACAATACAAGGAATTTGACTATAGGTAGTTGCAGCGAAAGAGCCGAAGCAGCCATTTGCGGCGCCCACATATTTAGGTGATAAAGGGATCAACAACAGGAGGAGAGGAGGGGTGAGGGGAAAAATGGCCAGTTTGAGACTGATTTTCCTAAACAGAGAAAGCAGTGTAAAACCAGGAAAAAAAAACGCCTCCGCAATCATAAATTTATGACACAGTCAAAGAACTCGAGACAGAGCATGTGGGTGGGGTTGGGTGGGAGGTGTGCTGGGGGAGTGGTCAGGTGGGAAGAACAACAGGATTCCAGCTGTATTCTACTTGGTCACTTTCTCACTTTAAATATTTTCAGAACTTTTAAAGTAAAGGTGGAGAATCAACAGAGATATTTAGCCTCAGTGTGATTCAGGTTTTTGTCGTTGTAGGTTCCAAATGCATCTTGGGAAAGTTTGGAAGTATACTTCAATGGGAACGCTCACTATCCTAACCATACATATCTACCTATAAAAGCAAGGGACGTCTGTGTGTGTGTGTGTGTGTGTGTAATACTTTAATTTACTTACTCACTCATGTAGTTTGGAGCTTTACGTTTTGTTTTGCGCAGTTTTGTTACTTTTCTGATTGGCGCTACAATGTCTATGGAGTTTTGTTATCAGCGTCTCAAACATTCACGGGAACACACACACAAGGTGTTTATTTATTTGATGCGCGTGCACGGAGGAGATGGATGTAGACACACACACGGCTGATGCACTTGCACGGAGTAGATGGACGTAGACACGCACACACACACACACAGTATTTATAATAAAAATCTATTAAATGAGTAAAATAAAACTAAAAAACTAAACAATATTTGTACAAAAAGTACAAAAAATGACAACAGAAATGCATAAAAATATACAAAAAAAAACATACATTACAGAAAAATACACCAAACAACAACAAACATATGAAAATGACTCAAAATACCCAAAACAAAATTTTTATACAAAAATACACAAAAGAAAAATAGAAATGCACAAAACTACATTAAAAAAATACACAAAATGACTCCAGAAAAACTACAATGGCAAATAAAAACAATAATTATGCAAAAAAACAACAACAGAAAGATACAAAAATACACACAATGACTCCAAAAAAATACATTACAGAAAAATGAGTAATGAGTAAAAAAAAAACCCAACACATTCAACATGCGCATGTCTCATAGAATTAAACCAGGAAATATGCACACGCTATTTTACTTTGCACCTGCAAATATACCCCTTTAAAATGCTTCTATGTATGTTATTATTATGCCCATAATTAACAACTCTACTTAAGCGCTCACTATATGAATACATACTTCCGACTGGCACTGTACTACTTATTAATAATTTAAAGAAAGTGTCTAGAGATACGTCAAACGTAGCCCTCGGGACTATGGGTACAACCGATGACGTTGACAGATCTTTTCTGAACTTTAAGTCACGTGATGCACCTATCACGTGACCTAAACTGGCCAATGAGGGGTGCTTCGTATGCATTGAGTGGCAGTTTATGGATATGTTTAACGTACCCATAGCCACGGCCTAAATTAAATGATCTGTGTTCTTTGAAATGAACAAAGAGTCTTCAAAACTCAATAGTATTTATGTGTTTTATTGTGACACTTTATTTCAAATAAAACAGGACTCAAAAGATGCTAAAAAAATTAGCTTAGCATTAGCATAAATTCTGCTTCTCTTGAAATCGTTGCTATGGTGATTTTGGAACGTTTTTTTGTTGATTCTTTTTCAACTTTAATATAGAACTCAGTCAGTCTTTGATCTTGGGACGAGACACCACAAATAGCATTTCACCACTCTGAGAAGCAACATTTTCATTGTTAAAACCTCAAACGACAACTTATAAAATGCCGAAGAAGAACGCGCACAGACAGGGTCGACGCCATTTTGAGAAACCTAAGAAAGATGATCCAGTGATGGCTCCCACTGCAGACTTCGGCTCATCTTCTTGCTTCTCTCGATGAGGACAGTCGCACTCTCTGTTTCTCCCTCCCTTCCTTTCTTATCTCTCCCAGCTGCTGCTTTGTCTGGTCTTGTGAGCCTAACAAGAGCCTCTCTCTGTAACTCATCCAAAACCGGAATAATGGAATTAATTAGTTGGTCTCTCAGTGCTATCGATCAGATTTTTTCGACGAAAAGAACCGGGGGTGGTGAACCCGCATGTCCAAGCGGGACGTTTGCGGCTGGATACGCCCTTGACCCTTGGAACAAGTGGCGAGTTGTGTGTCTGTCCATCCTTTCCGTGGAAGACGTGGAGGACATCTACATGATTGGAATAATGATAGTAGGCATGCTGCTGATCGGAGCTGGTGGCTTCCTAATCTATCGAAAAGTCCGTACTACGCTGGCGACTGTTTTGGAAAAGCTGCCAGTGATTTCTGAAGGATGTAGCAGGGCTCTGAACACTCAGACTCATGTGTTGATCGATATCAAAAGCAAGCAAGAGCTGCTTTTGGATCGTCTACGCGTTATGGATAACAACTGGGAGAAGTTGGAGGCCCGGCTTGGAAGTGGAAACTAGGCCATTCATTGGATTACAGCAGAGAGACCCAGGACAGAAGGCTATTGGAAATTGACATAGCCTGTATCAAATCACATTGCTTATCTCCCTTTCGGCTCCCCAGCTAGCCAAGGCTAAAGCCAAGGTTGTCTCAACTCTTATCACCAGGAAGTTTCTGCAGACGGCGGCTCTTACCCCCACTCCCTCCCCCCGCTCCTTCCCTACATTCCCACCTGGAACTGTTGATGCTGAACTTTTCCACACGTCATCTGGTTGTCAGTAACGCAGCTACAGGTCTTCAACTTCAAATGCCTCGTTGGCCATCTTTCCCCACCTCCCATCCACAGCTGCATGGAGGCGTGGTTGCAGCGCCCATTGGCAGCACGCCCATGTCCCCAAACGGCTGGAATCCTGCTGTTCTTCCCACCTGACCCCCTCCCCCAGCCAACCTCCCACCCAACCCTTCCCACGTGCCTTGTCTCGAGTTGTTTGACTGTGTCATGCTTACATTTATGTTTGCAGAGGCGGTTTTTTTTCCTGGTTTCACACTGTTTTCTCTGTTTAGGGAAATCAGTTTCAAACTGGCAGTTTTTTTTTCCCCTCACCCCTCCTCTCCTCCTGTTGTTGATCCCTTTTTCACCTAAATATGTGGGCACCGCAAAAGGCTGCCCCGGTGTGTTGATGTGTCTTCTTTCACTGCAACTACCAAGTCAAATTCCTCGTATTGTTCTAAACTGTACCTGGTCAATAAAGCTGATTCTGATTCTGATTCTGATTCTGACTGGACAAGGCTTTTTGCCCTCATTGAAACACCATCTTCATCCTGTCCTGATGGATCAACTCAACACCAGGGGCCTGTTAAAGAAACAGTAGCAGACAAGAAAGATCACAACCCAAAGTCTGTTAAAAAGAGTCTGTGCTTGGATCATGACGACAAAACCCTTTCCACGGTGGAAAATGAGACACTAGAAGATCTGGAGCTGATAAACAACGAGGTCACACAGCTTGATTCTTCAATGGTTGGGGAAACAGAAGATCTGAAGGACACACAGACCCAACAGGACCAGGAAATAAATGGTTTTAATCCTGAAAAGGATAACACTTCACTCCTCGACTCTCAGCAGATGTTCATCCTCCAACGTTCTCTGGTCCAAAATGACACTTCTGTGGTTGACCAACTGAGGAAGGAAAATGCCAACCTTAAACTGTCTCTGATCGAGGCCCAACTAGCATCAGAGGCCCAACAGAAGCAGTGGGAGAAGGAAAAATCCATATTATTGGACACACAGAAGGAGAATGAGACCATCTTTGAGCAACAACGAGAGAGGATTGACCACCTCAAACAGACACTGGAGAAATCATCAGAAGACGTTAAGGTGCTGAAGGAGCTGCTGGTGACAGAAAAAGATGCTCAACAACATCAAACCAATCTGAGGATTAAACTCAAAGAAGAGGAAATCTCCCGCCTCAGCGTTTTATGGGAAACGGCTAAGCGTACGGTCTCCATCCAAGCTCTGGAACTGGAAAATAAAGTTCATCTGGAGGCTGAAAATGGAAATATAATTTCCACCTTGAAGGTTTCTATCACCACTACACAGGAAAAGCTTGAAGAAACAAGAGAGAAATGCAAGCAACTGAACAACGTTCAAAAACAGAACAAGGAGCTGATCCAACTTCTTCAGTCCCAGCTGAAGATAAAGGAAGGAGAACTTCAAGAACAATGCCTTCAGGCCATAAAATATCAGGAGAACCTTCAATTTGAACTCAAAAAACTGAGTGAGGAGAATGTCTTTGCTTCAGTAGAAACAGAACTCAGCACGAACAGGAGTGAATCTGAGAAAGATCCTCCAACAAAGAAATCTGTGTTTAGGCGTCTCATCAACTTTCTGATGAAGGGATGGAAGAGGATAAAAGAGTTCTTCACGAATATTATCAGAAGATAGAAGACACAGACTTGGAGCAAAATCTGGACTGGAAGTTGAGTTTAATACTGACTAGTAGAGTTTATCAGCAGTGGCGGCTGGCCAATAGAGGGCGCTAGGGCGCCGGCTCACCACTTACCATGTTTGTTTGAGTGAGACATAAAAACAATAAAAAATAAAATGAATTAAAAATACTACGAAACAAATGTGTATTTAGATAATCATAATAATTATTATACAGATAATAATGATGATGTGTGAAGTTGTTTTGTTTATCTGTGTCTGATTGGTGATGACATGTTTCCTGTTTAGGGCGCAAAAATCTTTACCGTCCACTCTCGTTCAAAGTTTTGCATTCACAGTAATTCCTCTTCAATACGAGTCAATGGAGTGTCTGTGGGCGCAGTTTACCTGCGTCCAGACCAGTGTTGGTCTGAAAAGTAATTAGTTATAATTACTCACTACTTGTTCCAAAAAGTGACTGCGTTAGTAACTGAATTACTCTATAATAAAAGTAACTAATTACCAAGGAAAGTCTCTATTTGCGTTACTGTTAAAAAAAGAAAAAATGCTATATGTCAAACAATTCAGATTTTTTTAGATGCGTGTGTTGTGAGGTGCTTCATTAAATTTGAGTTGCTTACAACAGATGTGGACAAAGTCTTCACTCCTGGATATAATGAACACGTCACATACACGTTCTTGTCTTTGACCACAATTAATTTAAAGTAGTGTTTCTATCGTCACCTTAAAAATGATAACTTTTCATCTGACTGCTCCACGCTCACCATCTCTGCTGCTTTATCCAATCTGCAGTGTGTGTGTGTGTGTGTGTGTGTGTTTGCAGAAGGGTAAAAAGGTATATGGCATAAAATAGGTGGGGCATAGCAATTTCTGAGGCAGATAATTGGACATGGATTCATGCCATGGTTTGGCCAAAGCCCCTGAAGCTCTGAACTCATTTGCTGGTGCAGAACACTTTGTCAGGGTCAGAGAGTGGAAAATATTCTTCTTACTGGCATGTGCATGCACACATGCATCAGTCATTTGACAAACTCCTTGAAGTCAATCTGACATTACTTCATTTCACATGGATTGACTTCTTTATTGAAGAAATGCCATCAGAGTTTCTAGATTGAAGGTTTATAGTGAATGACTCCAAATGTGTTACAAAAAAAAGTAAGCAAATATGTTTATGAGAAAAAAAGGGGTGTCACCAACATCAATCAGAAGGGTTCATTCTGTGATAGTCATAAATGTGCACCCCAATTTAGAAAACACTTGGATGAAAGATTTTCATCCAACTGAAAGTTTGACCTGATGGTGGTGCTGCAGGAAAAGTCATACCGTCACCACAAACAACAGTGGAAAAAATGTGGAGAAAAGGCATTGAAATTTGATAAAGGAGTGGCAGAAATGCATTAAAAGGAGCACAAAATATGGCAAGATGTGTGTAGTTGCAGAAAAACGGTAAAAAAAGAGCAAAATGGGCTCAAATTGTTCAGAAAATATTTGTCGTTTCTTGAATTAATCTGGCAACCCCTTCCCAGTGTCTCACGACCCCAATTGGGGTCCCAACCTCAAGGTTGAGAACACTCTGAATCTAATGAAATGTCATCAAGGAACTCTATGTAAATTCTGTTAACTGACCTCTAATCTGTGTTGGAGCACGTATGGTAGAGGTGTAAAACTTGCTGGATTAATGGCCCTCATAGTCTAGGCTTAGTTGTCAGTAGGCTACGGAACAACTATTTACTCATGACGGATGGGAAAAACTCCCAAAACAAAAGGGAAGAAAAGCCTCTGCATTTGTGTTGTTTTGTTGGGTTAGGTTAATTTATCTCTTATATAAAATGAAAGGTAGAAAATATACTAAAACATCCTTGAAGAAATTGATCTACTTCATAATCATTGTTTTGAAGGCAAAGCGAGCAACTTTTTCTCAGCAATGCAGGTCATTTTCATGGATTTTTGTATTTGTGATAGAGCAGTAAACAGCTCTACTGACGTTTGTTTACTTTAGAGACAGACCTCATTGATAATCATACTGTAAGAGAAAACAGCCTGAAGCTAAAAGGCTAAGGGGATTGTGCCATAAAATATTATCGGGATGATAACTGATAACCTCAGTTTGAAATCCAATGTCTTATCTTGAGAGCATGAGTCTTGAAATTGAATAGCAAAGAAGACCTTAAACGTTGAAAAACACTGATCATCTAAAAGGATTATGTAGATCAGATGGATTTACTGCCCTCACAGTGCTGGAGCTTACTCACTGCAACATGGACATTCATCCTGTTGATGTTAGATCATCTCTGCATTGATTACGTTATCAAGAGCGATTTAACCTAAGTGTAGTTAGTTAATCTACAGCTCTGATAAACACCACTGACCGTGAGAGAGTTTCACCTTCTCCAAATCAACAGGATTAAAGCAGAAGAGATAAAATGAAACAGACCAGTCTGATAGATGTTCAGCTTTAAAATGGATTTGCCTTTCCTCAGTTTTAAAAGCAAAAATGAAACAATTATATTAAATATTGCACATTAAATTAGGTTATTTGTGCATACTTGCCAATACACCTAGATGGTGTGTTTTAGTCACAACTAGCTTAACTCAAGTTGGTAGCCCAGATTTTAACAATCATCACTAATACACAGAATTTACTGCCATCTTACAGGCAAGGTAAATAAAAGTGGCCTTTGGTGCCCATTATTTCATCTTAGTAAATAAAGACATAGGCTACAATGGCCACGTTTACATGGGAGCCCTAATTCCTCTTTAATTCAAAATTCAAATTAATTCCTCTTTAAACTGACCTTGTAAACACTTAATTCCTAGTGCAAAGTAATCTGAATTAAACTTAAATCCAAATTAGGTGGCTGGTTTATTCTGATTTTAATTCCAGATTACATAATTCCTCTTTCTTTTAAACACTTAATTCCACTTTGAGTGAATTCCGGTCCTTCCGCGCATGCTCGACTTGCCGAATGACGTGCTGGTGACGACGAAATCTACGATTATTATTCACACACACACACGGACACGCAGACTTACTATACACACACACGGACGTCTGCAAATAGAACAGGTTTCATCAAGGCATGAAGCACCAGAGCTTTATTAATGATGCGCAGATCATTACACAGTTATTTTTTCCTGTACAGTGGAGGTAGAACAGCTGTAGCATTAACTGATGGCTTTGATTGACCAAAGTACAGACTTCTATCTTGCTTCCCAAAAGTTAAACCGTGTTATTGTTGAGCTGCTGCTTCAAAACTACAATGAAAAATAAAAGAGAAAACAGTTCTCACATGGTTCCATGATCCTTTACATTTAAAAAGATTGTAAGAAAAAGCTATCCCCATTAATAAAGATAGAGTACGTTCAAATGTATGGGCACTCCCTTTTTTTTTTACAAAAAAAACGCAATCCGGATACGCAATCCGGATACGCAATCCGGATACGATCTAAATAATACTCTATAGGGTAATTGAAGAATCAACGTGTAATAACTGAGTCCAATTTCATAAAGATCGATCAAACCAAAACCAACATATGAAATTTTGAAATTTCGTCACTGAAGTGAGAGATACATTTTTCGATTTTTCAAAGTGATCCAGTATCAGTATATTGATCTGGATTCCATCCAAAAATTCAATGGAATTTTCCGTAAGATTTTGTCAAAATTCGTTAAGTACTTTTGACACAATCCTGCTAACAGACAAACAAATAAATAAATACAGTAAACACCAGTGAAAATATGACCCTCTTGGAAGAGCAAATACCATAAACATCAGTGGTAGGGAGGTGTATTGACTGCTTAATATGATATTCATTTTATGCAATATTCCTTTTCACCTAAAATTGAGTATTGCCTTCGTCATGCTGCTGAACACATGGTTTCACAATCCAAATTCAGTCACCCTTTGAAAACCGGCTGTTTGCATGTGATATTGTCTTGTGACCCTTGAAAGCACCCTGTTCACATGCCTGCTCATCCTCCAATTCCAGCTTCATGCTATAAATGAATCTTACTCAGGCCTTTGTTTGTTGACATATTGGAGTCATACCACAGTAATAAACATTCGTTTCTTTGTGTCCCAGTAATGGTTAAATTAGTAATCATGTGATGTCTGAAAATCCTGTAAGAGATATAGGCGCCTCGCTCCTGTTTTTGCTTCAGAGCATGATCTGACCCTGGTTGCTCTCACAGGATTGCTGTCTCCAGTTCTCCTGTTTTGATTCTGCTTGTTTTAATAAACTTTGTATTATTTTGCAAACCAGTTTCAATGAAGGCCTTTTTTCCACACTACACCTTTTTTTTACCATCTACATCATCACCTGGGGAAGTCACGACAGTAGCAACACCTCCGCAATAATAGCAGCACTTGACACACACCTGCTTGTTTGGTGAATGCCAAAATTACAAACAGATCCTTTTGCCATTCTTAACCATTAGCTTACCGTGGCTATAGCTAATGCTATGAAGCTGGGTCTGTATCTTTGTTACTGACTTTAAACAGTAGCATAATGGGTTACTTCAGGTAGTTACAGTGAAATGTTGAACTTATCCTACCCGAGCTAAGCTCTAACCTTGGCTTGATATGTTTACCTTTACTTTATCATTAGTTTAACTTGCTAGTGACTTTGTAATATCTAAATTAAGTAGCCTATGTGTCTTTAAATAGTAACTATTACTGCTTTAATTAACAGTTATTCAGTTTTATGTAGAAATGTTTACTAGAATATGGACGATGAAGCAAGAGAAGCTTTGTCAGAGTTAATTACATGGGTAGAGGATACTATAACCTGTAGTTTGGTTTTACTCATCATACCTTTTATTTAAAATGTTCAGTCTGAGTTACAAAAAAAACACTGATAACCATTTTCAAAAAAACGTATAGGTCTCTTCTGAGAAATATTTGTCTTTTCCATTGGGTGATGTAACCACCATTTAGAAAACTACCACTCTGTGGATTTTCTGTGGCTTAGCCTTTGTAATCCTCAGTCCAGATACTTTTACAAATCCTGTATTTAATTACATTTTCACATTTAGTCATTTGTAGTTAGATACCCATTCCTGCATAATTCCTGCGGATAATGTATTCCTGACAAACCAGTGGATAGCAACCAGTAGTAGTAGCAGTAGTATAGCACTGTTTGGTTTGCAAACATCCTATGTATTTCGTAAAATAATAATAATAATAATAATAATATCCTGTTAGAAGAAATAATCAGTACTAAGAATTGCATGTCCTGTTAAAAAAAAAAAAAAGTTTTACGAACATGCATGCTCTTCAAATGTAAACAAATCCCACTCTCCACAAACTGTAAAGTGCACATTTTCAAGGTGAACAAATAGTCAAATACCAGCCACTCACGACCCACCATCCATTTAGTATTAAAACTCCTCAATTTCTTCTTCTTTTTAGATCCTCTTTGATCTTCATTTTCCCCTGTGCCGGCAGCAGCCTTCCTACTTTGCAGTTCAAGTTTTTCAACACCAGATACATATCTCCACATCTTTGCTTGTCTTAAAATCTTTCCTGTTTCGTCTCCTAACCATGGTTGGGGGTAGACAGGGGAGATCTATACTCTCCAGGGCCGGAGGCTGCTTCTCCTCCGGGGTTAACTCTCGTACATCTCACACTTGTTGAAAATGGTACCGCATAGAGAGAACAGACCATTTTGTTGTCGTAGAGCTGCACTTTATCATCTGGCTGCACTATAAACATAAGCATGCTACCTGTCCCGGTCGCCTGTCGGACTCTACACATAGGCAAGAACACACATCTCTCCTCCGCGGCTCACTCTCACACACACACACGCACGCGCATCAGCCCCGCGCATGCACCCACTCCGTTACTCACATCCACGCACTGAGCTGCCTGATTTAAAACAAATTCAAGCTAGATACATCTCACAACACTTGTTTTTTCGTAACACATTTTACAACTTCATTTCAGTTGTTGTGCAGTGCTCCGTTTGTCTTCTCCAATACCAAACCACAATCACGCTAACGTAAGCACGTAGCCAATTGTTGTATGACACGTATCTGCACGTCTATCTACAGTATATATAAAACCTAATTTTTAGTCATACAAACATATTTGTTTGTTTTAGTGGTAAGCCTGCTTTTATTTACAAACAACTGTTAATGTCAACAGAACAGATCAGCGCAACATTGTAACAAGCGAACATCAACCACAAACAGAAGTGCAAGATGCCTAGTGAACCTAGTTACATAATCCAGATATCAAAACTAAGAATAATCCATGTTCTTGTGCAGACAAATTATTGTATCAACAGCAGATGCTTGAAGGCTGTCCTCCTTTGCTCCAAACTCCTGCCTCCAGTGCTGAGGCTACCTGAAGGGACCCAAAGTCGGGCTTTGGTCGGTTATCCATCCTCTATTATGCAATACATTCTGAAAAAGCCAAAAGTGAAAACACACAATGTAAATGTGATGCTACTTATTGTATAAAATTGCATATTATGAAAGAAATAGCTTTAATTTGTCTAACAGCATTGGAACAACAAACAACAACAAAGTAATATTACAGTGAGGAGAAAAATAATTGAACTTGAAAATTAGCTATTGAGAAATCATAACTGGAATACTATTTTGTCTTGTGAAGCGAATCCATTTTTTCTATTGAAACATCTTTATTTCACAGTTATTCTAGCTTCAGTTTAGGAATAATGAAAGACAAAACATCTAAACACGCTCTGAAGCCTATTGTGTAGCGTTTCATTTAGAAAGATAATGATCACAAACGTGGAGTTGTTTGTGACATCGCCCCATGAAATTCTAAGCCCTACGACTCAAAGAGCGAACGTCCTGTCATATTGTGACTTATTATATTGCCTATTAGATTGGTTTTATTGATTATCTGACAACTGTATGGTTTAATTGCACGCTCCAGGTCTAAAGGGACTGTCCTTTGTAATTACACAGAGGATTTTGTAGAATAGCTTTCCTGAATGTATTCTGAAAAAGTGCAGTGAATTTGAACGTTAGCTGTAATTGGTATTTCCAGAAAAGATATAAGGGTTTGTGTGTGGATAACTGAGGCCCATTTGTTATAAACGACATTGTTGATATGTCTTCTTGTGTTTCATTTAAATAAACAAAGCTTTTGTCCATTTGGCCAGAATTATATTCACCATTGATTTGTTGAGTTTCAAACAATTGTGTCCTTGAAATCCTTGACATTTTAAAGAAATAATTTGAGAATGAGCTCGGGCGGCTGCTTTGTCGATAATGCCCTGCAGAAGTCAGTGAAACAAAAAGAGAATTTCATCCCTTCAGTGCTGGAGATAAACACATCTTTAAACACAAACACACTGCCATGGCAAATTTTATCACTTATTCCATCTGAAGGTTGTCTTTTGATAGTTTACTCTGTCAAAGCAATCCGCGCATTCGGGAAGTCAATGTTGGACTGTAAATAATGAAGAGTTAAATGTGAGGTTATTGAATACACCTGCTGAAACGGGGAATCTAAATATCTCAGCAAACACAGAAAAGCTTGCAGATATTGAAGGCTGCTGAGAGATAACCTTCAAGCGGGGCCGAGCTGCAGTTGATTAAACAGGGTTTGTAAGGGGGAAACTTTAGATACAGACATTGACACCTCCGTAATTGGAATCACACTGGAGCTTTGATGAAAGATTGTGTACTGGACATTGTGTGGATCTGAGCTTCTTCTGTATTTAGGAGATAAGTAAAATTACAGGCTGGTTATTCTTGTTCATTCGAACAAAAAAAAAAACCCCAAGAAAACTGCAGTAACCTTATTGTGAAGGTCATGTCATTGTTTCTTACTTACTTGCATATTGCTTCTCCAATCTATGTTGAAAGCTTATTATCTAACACATAAAGTACCTACATTTGCCTCAACCAGAACAACAACACAGTTATTTAACATAAACTCACATTTTCTGTTAAATTTGTCCAACTCTTTCATCCCTATTGCTAAAATATTCATATAAACAAATTGGTTTACTTTGATAAACAAGTAGGTCTTAAAAGCAATTGGTCATTGTCGCTTTTGTCGTCGGTCCTAACCTAACCCCAACCCTAACCTAACCCGACTAGATTCTTCCATCTGACCCAAAAAATGCCAACATAGCTCCAAAGGTGTTGTAATTTAGCAAATGACACTTAATGACAGCCTTCATGACACCTTATTCATGCTAATGACATATAATAACAGCGTATACTGTCAGTCTTATGTATAAATCCTCAAAGAAAATTTTTACTGAAATGTCTAGCAATTGATAAAAAAATTACTGAATTAAATTATATTTATTGTGTTTTATATTTTTTTTTTTTTACTTTGATTAGATTTCATTTTATTTCAAACATGAATACAATAGCAGTGTATCTCACAATGAGGAAAAAAACAATGATAATAATAGTGATAAAAAAAATAAATACATTAAAATAAATCAAAGAAGGCAAAGAGAGAACAAATGGTACAGAAATCCTGCTTATGAAGTGTAAATGAGTAGGAGGAATTTTATACTTGATGATTCTACCCCTTATAATATCTAGTACGTTACATATAATCTTCTTATAAATACACCTATTCACACTATAAATATACATATATGGACACATAATTCATTATTATATATCTATGTAATTATACAATTCATGTGATCCATCATACATTCATTTGTCCACACATGCACAAGTATATACACACCTATTTACATTTTTTGATCTTCGAGAAGATAAACTTTATGTTATGATTATGGTTTAAAGATAATGATAACCCAAAATTCAGTATCTTGGAAAATTAGAATATTACAGAATATCAATAAAAAAGGATATTTTAAACAAAAATGTAAGGCTTGTGAAAATTATGTTCATTCTTATGCACTCAATACTTGGTTGGGCCTCCTTTTGCATGAATGACTGCCTCAATGGATGGGGCGTGGCAGGGAGGTGATCAACCTGTGGCACTGCTCAGGTGTAATGGAAGCCCAGGTTGCTTTGATTGCAGCCTTCAGGTCATCTGCATTGTTGGGTCTGGTGTCTCTCACCTGCCTCTTGACACTTCAGGTCAGGCCAGTTTGATGGTCAATCAAGCACAGTAACATCATGGTCATTGAACCAGTTTTTGGTACCTTTGGCAGAGTGGGCAAGTGCCAAGTCCTGCTGGAAAATGAAATCAGCATCTCCATCAAGCTTCAAGAAGTAAAGATTTGAAATATTTCACTCTGTGGCATGAGCCTATATCATTAATGGGTTTGACTTTCTAAAATGAGTGGCAAAAAAAATGTACATTTTCATGATATTCTAATTTTTTTGAGCTGTACCTGTATTAACCCTTTCCACTACTTTTCCCACCTAATGTTGCATATGCTGACTCATTAATGTAACCTCTTCTCCATATTTGATGCTTTTTTCCCCCCCAATTTAACCACATTCACAATTTTCCTCCACCAACACTCACTCACACACTACATTCATACTAGGCAATGTAGGTGAAGTACCTTGCCCAAAGACACAATGATAGATACCACTGGGGTGACTGCCACCCCACTGTGGCACCTGGAATTCTCAGTGGTTTCCCATCCAACTACAAATTCAGGCCCAGACCTGCTTAGCTTCCGAGATCTAATGAGATCGGGCAATGACCGGCTGGTATGACCTAAATGAGTTAAATGAATGGCACTCAATGAGTTAAATGTCAGTTTAAAATGCATATCTGTTTTTCGATGTTTCTGTATTTCTGTTTTGGTTTGAATTCGGTAAAACAAAAAATAACTACACATTTTATTTTTTATTTTGATTTGGCTTTAAAATGGAATAACCAAAGAATGAACAGTACACAGATTCAGATTCATCCTAAACACAAACACCAAACCAGAAAAATCTTACCCATTAAAACCAACATTCTAATTTATTACTGAACTCACTCACTCTAACCCCACAAAGCTTCATCAATCACCCATTAATGAGGTTTGTTGATTAATAAACAGCCAACGGGTATTTAACAACATGACATCACTGTGCGTCATGCAGACAGTCAATTGGAAGGTGTTGTGAGAAATGTGTAGTGGCTTCTTGAGGAGTGTGAGGTGAAAACCAAATAGTCAGGTTAAACACCGTGGGTTGTTTAACAGTGGCAACCATGGGCGGTTAATTGAAAAGAAACACAAGCCTGCGCAAAGAGTCCAAACCTGTTCCATACTTGCTCTCTTGCCCATCGCGGTTCCTGGTGGCTTTGATTTGAGTGCCTGAGAGGAGAGGAATGGTTAGCTTTTTATACATGGAGGCAATTACACAGGAATTATTGGGCTTGATTAGAGGGTAACCCGAGGGCAAGTAATGAGTTCATTTTAAATGGGAGCAGTGAAAATGTAGTATTATTGATGAGCCAATACACACAGACATTTCAACACTAACTCTCCACCAGCTCGCCCAACGCAACTGTTGACTCAATATGCAAATATAAACAGGAAGGTTTGTTTTCAGTTTGCTGGTTGCACTCATGTTGCATTTATTATTGAGAACTTTTATACATGATGAGATAACAGATGACGGGCACCTGCTGCCGCTCAATCCATTATAAAAGCAAATCAAAATAACAAATAAACAGTATAGTTTTTTGGTTTTTTTACTGACTTAAAACGAAAACAGAAATACGGAAAAATCAAAAACCAGACAAGTAACATTTTCCTGTTTTAAGATTAAGATTAATCTTATTCTGGTTGTGTGATATTTGGATATGTAAAGGGAAGCTAGCACATGAGCTTCGTGTTTGAAGCTCACCACACAAAGAGGACCCACAGACGGGAAGGGGGGACTTTTACTCCCGGACAAAAAAGGAGCAACGCATAAATCACATTAATGATGAACTGGTGAATTGAAACGTTATTAATACATAAATTATTCAACAAAAAGTGGAAGTTACAAAAAGCTTGCATATGATTTGTGGTTAAAGGAACCAGAGGTGGTGTAATGAATCTACTGGTGTGCCACGTTTTTTGTGATCAACTGCTGTCTGTGGTGACAGCTGCTGTTAGTGGTTAGCGGTATTAAAATGTGCAAAAAAACAATGTTTTTATTGACCTCAAAAAAGCTGTCATTGTTTTTGTAAAAGAGTCAAATCATTGAAGTTCTATCATCTATTGTTCCTCATACCGGCTTCACAGTAGATAGTCAGTCACCAGTTTATTTGGATACTATTTTCTGTATTTCTGTTTTAGATTTAAGTCAGTAAAACAAAAATAAACACACCGTTTATTTGATGTTTTAATTTGGTTTTAAAACAAAATAACCAAAGAATGAAGGGAACACTGATTTTCAGGGATTCTGCTCTCTGCAGTTATTTTTTTGTTTGAATTAGATTTTATTTAATTTTTATTTCGAACATGAACACGGCAGCAGTGTATTTATCACAATGAAAATAATAATAATAATAATAATAATAATAATAATAATAATAATAATAATAATAATAATAATAATAATAATAATAATAATAAGCCAACAAAGCAAAGTGTGAAGATATGGTTAAAACATCCTGCACGTGAAGCCTGTACATGTTCGAAAAGGAGTAGGAGGAAGTATATACTTATGTGATCCAGACATACACAGTCATGAGTATATACACACCTATTTATATATGTTTTTTTTTCCATTTAACACTTGTGCTTGGAGAATATACATTTTATGTGTTTATGTTTAAATTGCTTTTAATTCAGACATTTTATTTATTTATGTATTTCCACAAACCGTTCCATAGCCTGGTGCCGCTTACTGACACATAAATTATATTATGTTTTTTGTTGTACTTTAAGTGCTATTTGACTTGTTTGATGTAAGTAAGCCTCCTTTTTTTTTACTTCCAGGGCAATAAATCTGTATCCGTGTTGAACAACACTCACGCCTTTTTCCTAAAAAATGCTTCAGTTCTCCCTTTCACTTTGTCTTTACAGCAGTTAGTCAGTCTCGTAAACCTGTCATTGCAGTTGCTTTATTTAATCCACACTGAGTCATTAAAACGTTGATTTCTGGTCTCATAGGCTCACCTTGTAATAACTGTCTTTGGATTAAAAAAAAAAAAAAATCTGCATATTTTATAGTGTCTGCTATAGCTGCTCCCTTACTTGAGTAAAAGCAAGTACATGCCACGAAATGTACTCAAGTTATAAAGTAAAAGAAATTTCTCTTCAATAATAAAACAGGGATTTTAAACCAGCAAATTTTATATATTTTATTTTTTTTAAGAACTTGTAGAAAACTGGTACATGGCTCCTCCAGCTTTGCGATTGTTGGTTTGCGTCATAACGTCATCTTCAAAGGTCTTAAAATGAACAAGCTCATTTCTAGAATACAAGGAGAAGAAAGTACAGATGTTTTATTAAAAAAGTAAGAGGTAAAAGTAAAAAATCACCAAAAAATAAATACTCAAGTAAAGTAGAGATACCAGAAAAACTACTTAAGTACAGTAACAAAGTATTTCACTTCTGCATTTTGGAGATTTGGTTAACTTCAAAACAAAAGCTCTCTTTACAAAAGCATTAAAAACTAATAGAAGACAAGAAGAGATGCTTTTGCTTTGAAAGGGGATGTTTGACTTTTAGCTTGAAGCCGGTCCCAGGACCATTTGATGTTCCGCTTGCAAAGCATCATGGGGTGGTTGAGTATGACTAGTGTGCCCACCGTGTATACTTCAATAATGTCCCGGTACGTCACGGTGTCACGTAATGAGTTTACCTCCGTACTGAGATTATAATCCTAACCTAATCCAATAAACAAAAAAAACATGTCTGTTCACTTTGAAAATAAAAATAAACTAAAATTTTTTATTTATTTTTTTGACAAAAATGTATTTTCCGGTAGCGCACATGCGCTTATATGTGCATATACAATCACTGTGTACTTGATAAATGACACCGGTATGTCTTGCATACTATCTAATGTGAACACACTACATACTGAGTATGAGTAGTACGTTAGTATGCGATTTCGACCTCACCATCATGTTGTCAGCTTCCTGTTGTCTGTTTTTAACCATTTCTGTCTTTCCTACACTTCCTTCTTGTGACCAAACCCCTTCCTGCTCACCTTCCCTTCTCAGTTTTCAAACCTCTTGTTTATTAAAGCACAATATTATGTTGTTGGCCACAGGCTTTGTCACAGGATTGTATGCTATTTCTGCTTTTGGACTTCTGGGCATCACAGAGTGAATGTTTTTTCTTCAACTGGAGCCTGTTCATACTTAATTAATTATATTTAAACCCTGTATCACTTTCTAATCCACCCTAACGCTTGTCGCATCAAGAATCACTATTGCTAAACTCAGATTGAGGATTAAAACGTGTAAACATCCCAAACTGCAATCTTTATCAAATACTGAAATGGTTTATAAATGTAACCATCTTCTATTTAAATGGAAATGTTACGAAGCCACTGCCATCCATTCCCTACTATACTTTTGTTTTTAAAGGATATAACTGCTTTATATAACAAAGCTAAAAATACTTTTAATTTTCCCAAATTGAACTGACAGCTCCCTTGTGGCTATGGCAGCTCTATGCATAAGTAGCTATTCAACATATCTTGCTAAAAATAGCTCCGTAAAAAGAAAGTGAGCTGACTTAATCTAAAACTGCTTGTTCTGGCTGGAACTGCTCTACAACACATCTATTATACTTAAAGAGCCAGTATTATGCTATTTTTCACCCATCTCCATTTGTTCTAGGAACCCCAACAACATAGTATGTGAGGTTTATTTTATCAAACTCGCCTGTTTTCTGGAGTTTTACCCCCCTGAAAAGTCACTTTCAGAGCGCTCCTAAAAACAGGCTGTTTTGTTGGCTTTCATGCATATGCATGAGTAGGCATAAACAGTGTGTGTGTTTATCACAGCAGCAGCAGTAAATTACTAACAGTCTTCCTTCTCCTCCTCTGTCGACAGAAATAGTCAATTCAAGACAATAGTCCATTGTTTTGTCCAACCGCTGCATCGCATGAGGTCACAAACATGTCAGATCATCCCATATAGGTGACACAAGGCGGAATAGCGGCTACTAAAAATGGAACTGGATTGTGAGCGCTCTTCGGTTTATCTATGTACTGGATTATCTATATACTGAACATAAAGATATTAACTGTAATATCAACCTGCCTTCTTTATGCTTGTTTTATCTGTGAGGAAGTCTGAGAAGGAGGAGCTCACGTTCTTATAGAGTAGGAGGAGCCAGGATTGTCAGGAGGAGGAGTTTCCACGATGTGACATCACAACGCGAGAAAAATCCAGCTCGCCCGTTTGGAGCTGACTTTTTACAAAATGTGGAATAACAAGGGAGGAAACAGAAGTTTTTCAACTTTGCAATAAATAATATTTATTTATATAGCACCTTGCACAGACAGAGAAGTCAGCCCATTCACACACACATTCACACACCAGTGGGACAGAGCTGCCATGCAAGGCGCTAGACGACCACCGGGAGCCCCTTAGGGTTCGGTGTCTTGCCCAAGGGCACTTCGACACATAGACAGGTAAAGACTGGGATCGGAACTCCAAGCTCCTGATTGGAAGATGACCCCTTTACCACCTGAGCCACTTTTGCCCCCTGACTTCTGGGAGTGAAACATTGTGATTCCTAACAAGGGTTGGTAAGTGAAATTCAACAGAAGAAATACAACCGCTCAGAACAGTTATACAATAAATATAACCTTAAAAACATCATAATGTGACTGACTCCTCAGGGTGCCAAACAATTAAAGTAAATGTAGCACCATGGTGTGAGCCAGACCTAAGTGCATTTCAGAATCAGAATCAGAAATGTTTTTAATGGCCATGTACAGTTTTAAGGACAATACAAGGAAATTGTC
The DNA here is from genome assembly GCF_900634775.1 of Gouania willdenowi. NCBI lineage: Eukaryota > Metazoa > Chordata > Actinopteri > Blenniiformes > Gobiesocidae > Gouania > Gouania willdenowi. The sequence goes on along the minus strand of NC_041053.1, from coordinate 34,968,850 downwards.
TTGGTAGTTGGTGCACAAAACAAACAACAAAAAAAAAAAAAAAAAAAAAAAAAAAACACCCAGCAATAATAATAATAATAATAATAATAATAATAATAATAATAATAAATATAAGGGATGAGGGATAAATAAAGGATTGATAGAGAATAAAGGATAAATAGGATAAATATAAATATATATATACAGTCCAGCAGATAATGTCATCATGGAGGTGGTGATCGGGTGGGGGGGGGGTTCAGTGGGTGACTTGGGGTGTGTTCATGTGGATGGTGGCAGACGGAAAGAAGCTGTTTTTGTGTCTGGAGGTTCTGGTCCTGATGGACCGAAACCTGATTCCAGAAGGGAGAGATTGAAACAGTTTATGACCGGGGTGGGAGGGGTCGGCCACAATCTTTCCTGCATGCCTCAAAATCCTGGAGGCGTACAGGTCCTGGAGGGAGGGCAGATTGCAGCCGATGACCTTCTCTGCAGAGTGGATGATACGCTGCAGTCTGGCCTTGTCCTTGGCCGTAGCTGCAGCGTACCAGATGGTGATGGAGGAGCAGAGGATGGACTGGATGATGGAGCTGTAGAAGTTCACCATCATCTTTGTTGGCAGACTGAACTTCTTCAGCTGCCACAGGAAGTACATCCTCTGCTGAGCTTTTTTGATAAGGGTGCTGATGTTCAGCTCCCACTTGAGGTCCTGAGTGATGATGGTCCCCAGGAAGCAGAAGTACTCCACAGAGCTCACTGTAGAGTCTCCCAGGGTGAGGGGGGTGAGGGGGGCTGGGTTCTTCCTGAAGTCTGCTATCATCTCCACTGTCTTTAAAGCGTTGAGCTCCAGGTTGTTCTGGCTGCACCAGGACACCAGCCGGTCTGTCTCCCACCTGTAGTCAGACTCGTCTCCATCAGAGATGAGACCGATGATGGTCGTGTCGTCTGCAAATTTCAGGAGTTTGACTGTCTGTTTGTTTTGTGCACTTAGTACCGGCTTGAATGTACCTGAAATAATAATAGTAATAATAATAATAATAAAATGTAATAACACATGATTGCTGAACAACATGCAGCCATTTTCCAACAGTATTGTATATTTCCGGCTCTATTTTCAGATATCATCGAGGACATCGGCTGCAGCATACAGCAGACGCAAAACAACAATTACATTCAATGTGTTTTTTTAATCAAATTGTGAAAAAGGTAGCAACAAAAATCAAACTAAAATCAAAAAAACTGAAGGAATTGAGAACGTGTTCTACACTATACAGCACCCCGCGTCCAACCACTAAATACCAAAAGACAAAAACTCTAGACCAAGGATAGGCAACTGTTATCCCAGCGGGGGCCACAACAATGTAATTGTCTGATCCGAGGGCAGAGATGAAAAAAGTACCCAGATTCCTTACATGAATAGAAGTAAAATACCTATGTAAAAAAACGACTGAGTAAAAGTAAAAAGTACTGATCCAAATATCTATTCAAGTAAAAGTAAAAAGTACAGGCTCTGAAATGTACTCAAAAGTACTTTTAAAAGTAAAAAGTATTTCTGTTGCACGATCCACTGGCTGCAAAGTTATTAAATACAGGATCATTTATATGGAATCTACACTACCTGTCGAGTATCCTAATGTTCTTCACTATTTAGTCCTTTAGGCATTTGTATTGTACACTTAAGGTTAACACATCACACTTCTGAACATTGTGTGCATCTCTGGTTATAACATAAGGCTCCTATATCATAACCAGGGGTGCACACAACTATTTTGATCTGGTTCTCAAGGAGCACCAGAGGTTGTTTCTTAGTGACACTCATTTTTTTAATGTCTGAGTCATGAATCAGATACAAAATTGCCAGTTAAATAAAACCTACAGATAACATCTGACTTCATAAAATGACCCCACAAGTTTCACTATAACAATACTGCATTTTTTTTTTTTTTTTTTTATCATTTTAACAGTAGCAGCACCCACCAAAAATAATTTCCCCAGACAATGTCTGTATTCCTAAGAACAACAACATGAATAGCAATAATGTCTGCAATGTAAAATGTTAGATTCTCAAATGAGCACTAACACACTTGGATGTGGTGCTCATTTTAATATTTTCAGTGCTCATGTATGGAAGTCATAATTAAATAAATAAAAACAACGTTTTGAAATAAATACCATTTTGATAAATAACAGACAAATATATAATATAGCCATTAAATTGTTAAATAAGGTAATATTATTATGAAATGTGTTTTGTTATTCTTAAATATCTAATAATTATTATTTTATTACAATTAAATATTTCATAATTATTCTAACAATGTCATACTTTTTAAAATAATGACTTTTTTTAATTTGTTTTCCAAGATTTTAGAAAATAAAAAAAAACTTTTATGACAAAGTCAATTTTTATTTCATAATATCCTTTTCAACAATGGCCTTTTTTATTTCATAATGTCATTTTTCAGCAGAATGACATCGGTCTGTCAATCAAAGCTAGTGGGTTGGACCTCTGCTTGATCCTTTAAGATCGATTTGTTTTCCTGGACACCGGTCACGGCCGTTCTTTTACTGACACAGTGGTGGAAACGAGATGTAGGAACACATTAAAATGGAAAGGAATGTAAATAAAAGTATTAATAATAATAAAGAATAAAGCAAGAAAAGTGCTGTGAGATGTGTCTAACTTGAATGTATTCATTTTGAGTGAGGCAGCGGGTGCATGCGCGTGGCTGATGCACGTGCGCTGGCGTGTGTGCGTGTCAGTGGAGCAGATGTGTTAGTGTTTAGTGCTGAGTCCAGTCCGACACGGTGATTTAACACCAGTGGAGAAGCTGCATTCAGCTCTGGAGAGTAAAGATCTCCCCTGTCTCCCGCAACCACGGTTAGTAGATGAAAATAGGAAAAGTTTTAATCAGAGAATCACAGCATTCACTCGGTCCATGAATGGATATTTATCTGCTGTTGGCTTGCAGTTTTTTGGCATAAAAGGTTGTCATAGCAACCACAGAAGAATGTACGTATAGGCTCAGAGGTGGCAGCCATCTGCTTTGACTGGTTGGAGTTAGTGGATAGAAGAATGAGAACATAACAAGATAGAGAGATAGAACATCAAAGTGTCCCAGACTAGTTGAGCGTTGCTATCTGTTTAATTAGACAGAAGAGGAGGAGCTAGGGTGGGGGTGGGTTGCGAGGCATTTGCAGTTGAAGTAGGCGTGTTTGCAGTGGTTTAAATACAGCGCCGTAACTCACTCCAACCAATGGGACGCATGGAACATGATTAACTGGTTAGGGAATTACTACTGTCAGCTGGTGAGGCTGGCTAGCTTGACTTCCGAGCATGCCTGAACTAATGCGATGCTCAATTTTTGGAATCTTTTGTTTTAGTTCTTGCTTCATGTATTATTGGTGACATTCTTTGCATTTTGCCATTGTTTTGTTCTGTTTTTTAGAGGTATTTTGTGAATTTATCTGCCATTTTGTGATTTTTTTGCTGGCATTTTGTACATTTTACGAGTCATTATGTGTTTTTGTTATTTTTTTTTTGTGTGTGTTACAGTTTATTTGCATTTTGTTTATTGTAAATCTGTGCATATTTGTAGTTTTCCAGTATTGCGTTGTATGCAATTGTGTGTTTCTTTTGTGTCATTTTGTATACGAGTCATTGTTTTGTGAGTTTAGGTGGTTGTTTTGTGTGTCTGATGTTCTTTTGTGTGTATTATGACTATGATTATCTTTTTTTTCTGTAATTTTTGTTGACATTCTGTGCATTTTGCTGTTGTTTTTGCGTGTTTTTGGAGTTATTTTGTGCATTATGTTTGACTTCATATTACTTCCAATTTCTTGAATTACAATTTTTGGTAGATTTGTCTTGGGGGGCCGTATATAATTAGACGGAGGGCATCATATGCTCCCATGTCTGCTCTAGACATAAAAAAAGACATAAAAAAATGGAACTACGAGCCATCTGCAGTCCTGGTTTCAAACAGTAGCCCATGGAGTGATGGAAAATAAACCAAAGTGATCATAGTTGTGCTAATGTAGATTATTCAGAGGACGAAAGAACCAAACATACTTCAGTTTTGTTCCTTTGATTAAGAAACACTTTTGTTTTAATAATATTTAAAGTGGCTATCAGTGACAGTGTGTGCAATATTCTTTCTTTGTATTGATCCTGTGGTGGCAAAGGAAGGGAAAGACAACGAGTATTCATCCTCTGCTCCCCACAATCATATCCAGAAGAAAACTAGCACAGAGAATGGTTGATTAAATGCAAATTTGTTTCATTTTTACACTTGTATCAGTATTCTTTGAACTGCCTACTGCTTGAGCTTGGACATTTCAATTTGTTTTCCCATTTCAGCTTTTCCCACATTTCTTGGTATAATCCCATTTTATGATGACAAACGGGTTCAGTTTGGCCTTTTGATGTTCAGGTATAGGCTGATAAATGCATATGTGCAATAATTTAATCAAACCTTTACTGTAACCTATTAAGTGTTTTATTCTGAAGATTGATGCCAGGCAGCAGAGCAGATATTAGCCCCTATAAGGCACTGTTAAAAATGAGCTGTTAGACCCTCTGCTCTTTGGAACACATGGCTATATTTCTGCCTCAGTGATTCTGACAACACTCATTTTCCATAAAATGTGCTCAAATGCATCGTATTTTTGTTTCAGGAAATGGATCAAAATTGTGTAGAATATCGATAAATGTGTTTTACAGTTTGTAGTATCTTCCAAACTTTTTTTTAATTTTTTTTATCAAGACCAATGTGTAATTTAAATCATTTATGGTGCTCCATTGGCTAAATTAAAGGAAAACCTTCTGATTTTAATGTTGATGAGCTCATTTACATGTAAACCCACAAATGAAGACCCCTTATCTGTAGTTCCCATTTTTTTTAAATTTTTTTTTTATTACACATACCCTCTGATTGTGTCATGTCATGAGTAACCTATTGTTTATATTTGCCAGTGATTCCTTACCCATATAACACAACAGATTATTAAATTAAATTAACTTAAATCTCCACCTTATCATTGGAACAAAAACAAATATGAAAACTGGATTTTTTATTTATTTTTTAACTCATATATTTAAAATATATATATATATATATATATATATGAGTACACCCTCAGGTTTTTGCTCACCTGCCACTGGGGGAAATAAAAAAAAAAATGCCTTGATTATGGATGGGGCTCCTAGAGTAGTTAATACACGCCCAGTCACAGCAGCCCCGCCCCCACAGCTCTTCACAGTTCCGCATGGAGCTGTCAATCAATGCTCACTGAGGGCTGTGAGAGGAGGAAACTGGTCTCTCATCTTTCACAGAAGGGACAGGGACACACAAAAAAAAAAAAAAAATACATCACTGATCTAATCTCAGCAGTAATATCAAAATGAAATTGCAATAGCTGGCGCTCAACCAATGGGACACCGTTTGTATAGGGCATATGCAAAAATAAACAGCAACTTTTTGCAACATTTAGCAACAAACCACGTTTTAAAAAAAAGAAATGTGCATTTTTTAATGTTGCTTTTGACCACATTCACAGCCATATTTGTGATTTTTTTGTAAAAATATAATGTCAATGATAAATCTAAATATTACATCTATATGTAAATGTTAATTGTTAAATCAAAATGTTAAATCAAAATGTTAAATTAAAATGTTAAATCAAAATGTTAAATCAAAATGTAAATGTTAAATCTAAATCTAAACGTTAAAGGGATAGTTCGCCTATTTAAGACATGACGTTGTATGCAATCCTCACCAGCACTATAGTGCATACACATTGTCTCACTCAGTGGTCACCTCCCTGGTCTGAGTTCTGGCCGCTTGAAGTTGTTCAAGAAAGTAGTCCCGGTTAGTTTCCGGGGCCACAAAACTGTGCGTTTTTAATAGAAAAAAATATATGAGTTTGAAAGCTTGAATCATTTACATCACAAAACCACCCACAAAAAAAATTCATACCTCCAGTTTTAATCGGCACTATTTTTTCTTCCGTTCCCATCAATCCGCACTGCCGTCAACGTCATCGGCGCGCCTAATCCCATCAGCTGTTGATAGCGCGACTCGCGGACAACATGTCTGACTCCGAAACTTCCGATGATGAATGCAATTTTAGCACAATATCAGATGAAACAGATGATGAAGAAAGTAATTTTAGCAAAACGCCAAAGGGATACCTTTATGAACCGGAGTACACCGATGCTGAACTTCAGCAGATGGAGATAGAACGGGAAGAGAGAGAGCGAGAAGACAGAGACGAAGTTGTCGTGCTTCGGTCTTCCGTCGTTGCTATTAGAGTGTGTAAACCCTATTATCGGAACATGCGCGCTGACGTTGACGGCAGCGCGGATTGATGGGAACGGAAGAGAAAATAGTGCCGATTAAAACTGGAGGTATGAATTTTTTTTGTGGGCGGTTTTGTGACGTGAATGAATCAAGCTTTCAAACGCATATATTTTTTTCTATTAAAAACGCACAGTTTTGTGGCCCCGGAAACTAACCGGGACTACTTTCTTGTACAACTTCAAGCGGCCAGAACTCGGACCAGGGAGGTGACCACTGAGTGAGACAATGTGTATGCACTATAGTGCTGGTGAGGATTGCATACAACGTCATGTCTTAAATAGGCGAACTATCCCTTTAATTCTAAATCTAAATGTTGAATCTAAATCTCACAGGTGAAACTAAATATTAAGCTACCTGCCATTGACATTATATTTTTACAAGACAAATATTACTGTAAATCTAGTCAAAAGTAATATAAGACAAATTCACATAAGTTTTTTTAAATGTGATTTGTTGCAAAATGTTGCAAAGAGTTGCTGTTTATTTTAGCATGCGCAACTTTATAATCAGCGCCCCATGTCAACCCATAGAGGGCAGTATTTCTGCCTTTTTACATCTAAAAATGCAAATTTTAAATACTTTGACTAAAATGTGAAGAGTGGGACTGGGATCGATGAACTACATTATTTTCTACCTAATCATATATGAATTCAGAAGAAAAAAGCGGCTTGAGGGTGTACTTACACTTAAATAAGAACAAAGAAAAAAGGATCTAATTTTCTAAACAAAAAATCAAATGTTTTAGAATATCTCTTGGTTGATTGTCACCTTTTTATCTTACGTTTAAAATCATGTATATAGACGAATAAAAGGAAAAAAAAAAACTAATTTAAACTGTTTATAACGAAGTAAGAGGGAAAAGCATTAGAAATGTGAAACAAACAACCAAACTTGTTTTGGCAGTTTTAATTCCTATTTTATTCAGTCTTCAGTGTTAATGAGATAAGTGAGTTTGCTTTTCACAAGCTTTGTTAGCTCATAAGTTCTCGCAACTATATTCACCAAAAAAAAAATAAAATTAAAGCAGGGATGGGCCACTGAAGCACAGCGGGGCCACAAAAATGTGATTGTCTGATCCAAGGGCCACATTATCAACGTTCATGCCAGTGTTAAAAATAACGACCAAGGAAGGAACAAAGGTTTTTGTCGTTGTTTGTTGTCTTTTTGTGTAGCTTCTTGTGAGTTTTTAGTCATTTTGTGTGTTTTTGGAGCCATTTTGTGTATTTATCTGTCATTTTGTGAATTTCTGCTAGCGTTTTGTGTATTTTATCATTGTGTTTTTACTATTTTTTTCTTGTGTGTTATGTTTGCATTTTGTTTACTGTCAATCTGTGCCTTTTTAGAGTTTTTCATTATTTATTGTGTTGTATGCAGTTGTGTTAGCATTGTGTGTTTCTTTTGTGTCATTTATTTGTGTCATTGTTTTGTGAGTTGAGGTGGCTATGTTGTTTATCTGATGTCCTTTAGTGTGTTATATTAATATTATTATTATTATTTTTTTTGGTGTATTTTTAGAATCTTTTGTGTTTTTTTGTTGTTTTTCATGTATTCTTGTTGACATTCTGTGCACAATCACATTTTTGTGGCCCTGCTGTGATAACAGTTGCTCATCCCCGCCCTACCATATTATATTTACCATCGTCTTAGTTGATTAGATCCATTAAGCAGATGGGATTTGAAAGGCTATTACACTACATCTTTGTTGTAGAGGAGAGGAAAGATGGAGCGTTAATGCCATAATGGATGCTAGTCATTGTAATCCAGCACCACAAGCGTATTCTCATATTTCACACTTGGTTACAATTTGCGACGGGCGATGATCTATATAAAGCACTGCTGATCGGATGACATGTCATCCTGATGTACAGGGGTAAATAAGATAACAGGATGTGAAATGTGTCACCTCCATTGCTTTAATGATTAAAATGGGAGTACTCACACTCTCCATTTTTGCAAAAAATGAAACAGAATCACACTTCAGTGGATAAATCCCTCCAATGCTGCAGTGTTGTCTCAGTGTAACATTGTTTTTTTTTTTTTTCTGTTTTCTGGAGCTGTTCATTTACACTTAGTATCTAACCATGGATCAGGAAAATACCAACATTCAGGCAGTGTTTGAAATCTCATACTAACGTACTCCTCATACTACTCATACTAAGTCTGACGTCAACATGAGTATGTAGTGTATTCACATTAGATTGCATACGAAGATTTAGTATGCGACAGATACCCAGATGTATACTTTATTTTCCTATTAAAATCTGACCAGGGAGACCAGATGAAAACTGGTCTCTTTTAGCGAACTGTGGCTCATTTACGGCATGTCTGTCTAATAATGTGCATTTTCCTTTTTAAATAATCAATACATTAGATAGGGCTGTCACTTTAATGCGTTTATTGCAATTAATTAAAGGCATACTGTGTAACGTTTGCCCACTAGGGGCGCTAGACCGGTAACTTTCACGTCAAGCGCTGCAGCACTGTCGCAAAAATCAACAAACAGTCAGTGGGGCCAGTGATTGTGTATGCAGACAGTAGTTGACCTGTAACTTTGGGGTAAGGATTGGCTCTAAGGGACGGGCTCGCACCGCGGCTACAGTTTATGGGCTGGAGGAGCAGCCGCCACCGCCGCCCTCCTCTCTCCGCCGCTGGAGTCCCGGTGCTCGGCCTTCCTCACCGCGTCGGTGGCGCTTCACCCTACTTCCTGGCCTCGCCGCAGTCGCCGGCCCCCTTCGCCGAGGGTCGGAACGGACAGCAAACGGGTCGCCCATCCCCCGGCAAAGAGGACCGATACCATACTTATAGTATATAGTAGACGGTATACACTCATTTAATTTCTAGTGCATAGTACGGAGTGTGCCATTTTGAACACAGCCTTAGTGTTTGTGCTTTGTGAACAGCAGATTTTGCTAAACATTGAGCACAAACAATAGAAACACATAGTTTTCTTTGCACGCTCTATAACGTTCTATAATATCATTGCATATATCATTGCATATTTTACGTTATCTGCATATTTTTTGAAGAAGAACACACACAATTTTTACCATAATTGTTTAATAAGTGTTAATTTTGTTTTACCTTTTTTGTTCTTTATTCTTTGACAGGGGCCCTGCAAAAGGTTGATTGAAATATATGCCATGATGATGCTTTTCTGAGACTTAGAAGAACTTCTACCGTTCCAGAAAATTCACTACCTAATGGAGTTACACATATTTAGCCAGCTAAGCTGCCTTGGAGCATATCATTATCATTCCCAGCATTGGCCTGAGGCAAGTCACCCAAACTAAACTGGAATCTGCCCAGTAAAATTTCAGCAGAGCAATTAGAGATTAATTATCTTGCTTGGAGACATCGAGGCTGAAGCATTGAGGATATACAGTAGCGGTCATTTGGCAATATTTAACATATCTTCTAACATTAGTGACTCATATTGAATTTAGATACATATATGGACTATTTAACATGGAAAAGTACTTATTTTTTCATGAGTTTGCATTGATTTTGATGAAAAAATATAAAACCAAAAACAAAGAAAAATATGCTATTTTATTTTTGTTGACTCTCGCTTGAGATGAGGAAAGTTTTCTGTTCATTTTGACTGTTGACAGTGATATATGAAAAAATTGGGGACAAAACCCAAAAGCAATGTACATCCTTCTTGGAAAAAGATTACTACATAGCAAATTGCATATTTTAAAAATAATGTATGTCTTCTCTTAACAGCTTTTTCATATCAGTGGCACTGCAGAATATTGTGTGCATCCATTAGGAGTAATGGTGTGGTACCAAACAAATGAGTGTGCTTCTCTTCTCTTCCTTTTCCCTGAAATCGATTTGACTTATTGTGAATGACCCAGGGTGGTTCAATTCTTCCCACGCCAGCATTAACATTTTATTGCTTTTTAAGATTATTGTCCTATAATGCAAACTCATTATGCCACTTGTTCTAAACTGACAGACAGAAACACAAGCACGAAAAAACCACAACAAGATCTGCTGGAGTAGGTTAAGTGGTGCTCTCTTTGGTTTATTGAATCATGTGGTTTCATACTAAACAACTCCCTACTTTGATGAAATGCACCATGTATGACGCAGCACCATCACTTTGCACATATATATATATATATATATATATATATATACAGTATATATATATACACACACACCAGCTTTTTTATTTTGCACACTTGCATAGTAAAGAGTAGAACTGTTATTATGACATGACAATGTCCGGAAATATTTATTTGCATTCAAACACTTTGAAAACTGTTTTTTCATAATGAAGTTAAGTTTTTATTTTGTTATTTGTATTGATGCAACTTATTTTTTAAAGTATTTTTGAATAATAAAATACACAAATCTACCCCATAAGTGTATATCTGTGTAAATACACATTGAGCCTAAAAAGTCAAACATTTATGAGTACAGTGTAAAGTTTAGGACATCCTCAGGTCTCAGAGTGAATTATCATGTATCATCATTTGTCAGACCAAACGGACTCGTGACTCAACAAAACATCCATCAAATGAAAAGTCACTTGTCGAACCAAATGCCGTCAAAAGAAACGACCTCAGGCTTCAAAATAAAAGTCATCAGACTTGAGAGCCTCAGGGCATAGAATGCGACATGGCATTTTATTTTGAAGGAACCGGAAGTACACATGAAGTAAGTTGCAAAGCCGTTCTTACCTTTTATTTATTTTTTAAAGTTAAGGTAAATCAATGTATTGTTTGATTAATAAATGCATGGTTAAATTAAACATTGATCAGAGATGTCAAGAAAAACAAAGTCGTCGGCTTAAAAATAAAAGTAGAAGACTAAAACCCGCCCCGAGTTGCTGCCGCTGCGCTGTGATGACACGTGACATCTCGGGGGTTGGCGGCTGGGGGGCCGGGTGGCATGCCCCCTCAGACAATTTTGCAAAAACGATGCTATATTGTGAGTTTTGGTGCATTATATTAGTGTAATTGTGGCTTTTCTTCTGTCGAGTTTGTTGCACTTTTCCTAGCATGATGTATTTTCTCACCTAGTTTTTGTTTGCATGATGCATTTACAAGTTGAAATCTGGTATCCACGATAATCACCGATAAGTACACTAAATGACAACAAAAACAAACAAAACAATGGCAAAATGCACCGAATGTCAACAAAAATAGTCTTTGTTTTGTGTTTTTGTCATTTTGGGAATTTCTTCTGGCATTCTGTGTAATTTATGAGTCATTATGCGTTTTTGTTTTGTTTTTTTACTTGTGTATTATGTTTGCATTTTGTTTATTGTCAATCTGTGCCTTTTTGGCTTTTTTCAGTATTTTTTGTGCTGTATGCAATTGTGTTAGCATTGTGTGTTTCTTTCAGGTCATTTTTGGTCATTGTTTTGTGAGTTTAGGTGTGTGTCTGATGTCCTTTTGTGTGTATTAATAGTTTTTTTTTTGTATTTTTGTTGTTGTTTCATGTTTTTTTTTTTGTTGACATTCTGAGTATTTTGCTGCTGTTTTGTGTGTTTTTGTTTGATTATGTTGGGCTTCAAATTACTTCCAATTTCTTGAATCACAATTTTTGGTGGATTTGTCTTGCTTGAGGGCCACACAGAATTAGACCGAGAGCCGTATGTGGCCCCCGGGCCTCCAGTTGCCCATGTCTGTGGTAGGGGAACATCATAAACATTTTTAAGGCTGTCTTTTTACATCAGCTGCATTTACTTGTGGATTCTCCTTTTGTTTGAACTCTGTGTTACTGGCACCACAGCATGCTAACGATCTGTGAGGTAGTGTGGGACTGGGGGAAGAAGGCAGAGAGAACAGACTTGCAAGTCTGCTGCTGTTTCAATATGAGACGAGAATACTGATTGGCTCTTCACACTAGCGTTGGATTGTTTGGTTTCCTTAGCACAGCTGGGTGTGCAGTCTTTAAGTGAGGACACAGGATTCAGCAACCGTGGTGGCATGGTGACTGGCAGAGAAACAAAACAGTAACGCTCATTTATAATTCAAAGGGTTGTCTCCATGACTCAATAAGCAAGCACAGTGGAAAGCGACTCGATTATCACTTTCACCCCCCATAAACAAAAAAAAAAATAATAATCTTTGAAGCTCTGCAACAGTAGCTGCAGAAGTCCTTGAGCCTGAGACGCAAGAGCAAGTTCAAAAAATTAGAGAAAGCTCAACACTTTGCATTCGTGGACATATTTCTGCTGATGAGATGTAATTTCCAGACTGCATCAATATTTGAGTTGACTCATTGCTAAAAGTCAGTACATCCACGTTGATAATTGGTTTGCCTGGCTCTTATTTAAACTAAAAGTTAAGAAATAATGCAACAAAACAAAAAAAGAAGCTGCTTGTTCATTTGGTGCAAATTTACATTTTTTATCTCTCAGGTCCCATATCATGCTAGTTTTTACCCATCTCCATTTGTTCTAAGAACCCGAAAAAAATAGTATTTGAGGTTTATTTTCCCAAAATCGCCTGTTTTCCAGAGTTTTAGCCTCTGAAAAGTCACTTTCTGAGCATGCTGATTTGCGGCCTACTTATGCATAATCATGAGTGGGCGTGTCTATAGACGGGACACTGACTTCCTCCTTCACGCATGGTGACGTAGGGCCACAAGACGGCCCGCCATCTTCTTGGAGGCGCGGCATCTGAAGCTCAGTGCTGCGTCAAATTCGTCATCAAAGTGGGAATGCGTCATCAAATTCTAGCGAGGTGTTTGTGCTCACCCTGCAGTAAGAAAGGAGTAAATCACCCTCTAACTCACGATTGAGGGAATCAATGAAAAAACACTTTGAGTATGTGTATGAAGCCCAAATAGCACTTTTATCATGTTTAAAGCACAGAAAAGTCGACTTAACGTAACAATATTACTGCGGATCCAATATTATTACTGCGGGTCCCACATAATACTGTGGTGTCAAACTCAGGTCAGGGGCCAAATATTAACCAGTTTGATGGCAAGTTGGCCAAAATTTTAGGGGTGAAATAAAGAACAGCTTAACATTATAGAGCCTTTCTTTTCAATATCAGTTCAACTCACTTAAATATTCTTGATTTTGTAACATAAGTTTGTGTAATTTAGAGGAATTGTATAGCGTTGTTGTGAGAAATTACAAGATTTGTGGAAAAAATTAGGTCTTTCCACAATTTTCAATTAAAAATGACTGCATTCATGTTGTATAAACAAAGGAAACATGCAAGCTCCTATAAAATATTGTGGAGTTGCTGAATTTGAGATATCCACTACAACTGAATTTTTTTTTGGCAATTTACACAATAATTCATGCTTTCTCTCTAATTTTAACTTTCTCCTGCGGGCCCAACTGGATGATCTAAAGGGCCGGATTTGGCCCCCGGGCCTTGAGTTTGACGTGTATAATTTGAAAAGTAAATCAGTTTTTTGAGTAAAATGTCATTTCTCGTCTATACAGTGTCTGTATTTATTAGTGGAGGGCCTATACCAAGCATGAGAACAACTTTAGCTTTACTTCTCAAAATGTGGCCCTCGGAGATCCTTCTACTGTGAAAAATACCTGGAGAGAACCCCGTTATTTATATGCTGCAACCTACTTGACTGTATAGTTGCTTACCATGTGCATCCCTTTATGACTAAAGTTTACCCATCTTACCCATTTGCTTCCAGCAGTGTTAATGCTCTTTACCACAAACCTCATATCATCTCACACTGTTTTTATTTAACAGGAGAGTTCACTCGACTTCATTAACCCTCCTCATTTGTCCAATTTCAATCCATTAAAGCGCCTTTGGGATGTATAAAACTTTGACTGTTGCACCATGCATGTCCATCTGGCAAATTTACACAGCGAGTGTGTCAGGATGTTGGGGAAATGTGGACCAAAATATTTGAGGAAGGTTCCCACTGAGCAAACCGACATTGAGAAGCTGTCTCTGGCGGGTGCAGAGTGAAGGTTTTTATGACGTCTTTTTTGGACAATAAGACGGCACAAAAAAGATGACACAGGCTGGATTTGAACCCCTGCTTCCTTAACTGTTGCACTACTGTACCAAATAAATATGTCAGATCACAGCATATCGTCAATTTACATTTGCGTGATTCGAGGCTAAAGGGGTGTATATCAATCTAATGAAAGCATTATGAAGTGATTTTTTTCCTAATACTGCTCCATTAAGGCAATTCTCAAAGTAATAAGGCCAAGAGTATTACTCCATGAGAGTAACTTATAACGTTGGTTTTCCACAACACACAAATTCCATATTCCTACAGTCTAAAACTCTACAATGTGTGACAATGTAGAATTTAAAACTGCATATATTGTGTACAAAGCAATAAATATTCAAAGGCCAGAAAATATCCAAAACATGTTCTTCGAAAGAGAGGGGGGGTTATCAATTAAGGGGAAGTTAAAGTTAAGCATTTTAAGTGTTCAAACAGCTTTGAAAAGTTTTTGTACGTCAATTTGTAGTAAAACTATAGAGCAGAGTTAGTGTGGAGCTAAAAACAATGTACAAACATAATTATATGTGTATATGTAAATATTTGATATACTAAGAATCTATGTGATAATATATATAATTCATTTTTTTTTACCTAATCAACCAGGAAAATCTTATTGAGTTAAGAATGTATTTGATGTAAGAATGAGCCTTAAAAATGGAAAAATTCATGAATATTGTCTTGTATTTTTTTAATGGGAAAGGAACAATTTCCAGTTGCTGAGTATTTTTGTGTTGTTGGGAGTTTTCACAGCCCCTTTCCTTCACAATCAAATAAGAAATTAAGTAAGGGAGGCAGTTTCTCATTTCAGCCTAATTAAAGTTTTAATTGTTTGATGTTGAGCGCTGCATCTTATGAATTAAAAAAAAAAACACCCAATTACGTACACGTAGAAAGGACAGCGAGAAGACCAGAAAATCTCATCTGCATGATTATTCATAAAACATCAACCTTTCTGGGTTTCTCAACAAAATGTTTTGACACAGACACATTTTTACACCCGTTCTGTGCTTGTTGTTGTGATAGGTAAAACTTAACAACACTGTGTTAAGAAATGCAGGTAGGTTGACGAAAAAACCTTGAAGGCTAATCCTTTCGGTTTCACAATTGTGAAGAATTCAAATTTTACATGCCTGGGCTGATGCTAATGGAAGCTTGGTGTGAATGCCAATCTCATTTGAGCCAGGTGTTAGGATTCAGTACACTGCTTCCTGCTTCCCTGCCTTTGCAGGGTGCAGGTGCTGTCTACCGCTAAGACCTGACAGCCATTTGCTCCATTTTCTCACATCCCAAGCACAGTGGACACCTGTGGTGATGGTAATTGAAGGCTCTCAGATCTGTGGCGATCACATAGCCTCGTCTTCCTGCAGAGGCTGGTCATTCCACAGAGGTAGCACATACTGATATACGCTCTAAGGAACTGTTTACACCACGTTTTGCTTCTGTTTCCGTTTTTCTTTCCAAAAAGTTACACATTCACATGGCAATGATTTTGATTTTTGTTTACATTGGACTGCTGGTAGCATAAAAAACGATGTAGTAAACATGCCAGGCCTGATGGCCGTATGATTTTGCAATGAACCAAAATAAGCGCATGCGCAGACGCTTCTGCCGAACACAAGTAAGAGAAGAGCATCATTTTTTGGAATTCATCTGAACTTATCCAACAAAGTGTTGATGTGTTTCATATTTGCACCAGATTGTGACCAATCACAGAGCTGCACAACTGAGAGCTATTTGTCCAAACCCTCTGGCTTTTTAACAAGGACTCTGGTTGGACTCGGGCTGGACGTGAGGTGCGTGTACGTTCCTCGACTATGTTTGAGACTTAAGAAGAGATGGTTAGGGCAGTCCTGGGTGGCTCACAGGACTGCATTGGTGTTCTATTGACATCCTTTTTATTTGTGCTCACTCGAGATCTCTAAATCTCTAAACTGGTCTAAAAAGACCATGCAATTCCCCAAAAAGAGCTTGTGTAAAATTTAGGGCTAGGGTTGACTGTGCAACCTGAACCCAGATAAGTGACGAACCACAAGTAAATGCTGTTATACGTTTGCCATTCTGTCGGACAAGTTTGAATTACTAGTATATCTCTGAAATAGGTTATGGGTTTGTGTGAAAGGCTTCATTTTGGTATTATCTTACCTTTGAGGGATGAGATGGAGGAAGATTGATCAAAGCATAACACAGATATCAGGATGATACAAAAACATTGGGTGAATTGTGGGTCTATAAAGAGCAAACATGAGCTTTTGCTCAGCACCTCTGTTTATATCAACCAAACTATGAGCAAGCTAATTTAAGAAGCTGTTGGATGTCAGATGAGTACACCACTGCAGGACTGCAGACTCATCACCATAATACAGTCACTGTGCTCCATGAAAAATGAGGAGTTTTTCTTGGCCTTGTCTGTCACTTCCAAGATATTGAAAACAGGCCAGAAGTCTCATAAATCACCGAGACCTACAGGACAAAGGCAATCACACATTTCTGAGTAAATGTTACTCAGAAGTTCAGCTTTAGTAAAGATAACAGCATCCATTCAGAGAAAAGGGTTGTGGGAAAATAGATTATCGGTACAAGTGAGGTCAGTGAATGGGAACATAATTAATAGTGTAAGATGTAAACCTATGACATGCCTCTCCTGCTACCCACCACTATCTGATTTAAGTAGAAAGGATAAAGGAAAGGGTGTAGGTGCATGCAGGCACTAAGGATTGGTGTGAAATGGGGGGTGGAGGACCCTGGGAAGGAAATCATTCTTGCTCCCTTTTCCAGGGCTCAGTATAGCTCTGTCTCTTCTTATTAGAAAGCTAATGCAACTGTCTGTTCTAATACTAGAGAGCAGCTTTTTCTCCCTTTTTTCTTCCTCCCTCACAACCTTTTTCTGTTCTGTTCAGCACTAATCCGTGCAGTGGCAGCCGATAATAAGACAAGGCACATTCGCTTACTCTTTGGGCCTTTTTTACAAGCTTTGTCTATAATTGCGTATACAGTCGTGTGTTTTAACTTTGCAGAAGAATGTGAGAACAAGAGAAAAGTTTTCTGGGTGAATTTTTCTTCATATGTTTGTGTTGTACTTCTTTTAAAGGTTCTCTGTGGATAATATGCTCCCGATAATGTTAAAAAGGCAGCAGCTGCTTTGTTTTAAGCACAAAAGCAGGAGTTTTAGGTCCTTTTGAAGTGCACAGAGTGGAAGCTTATGGAGTTATTGTTCTTGGGAAAGAGGACGAATTTTCAAGTTAATTCAAATCTTCAAGCTTAACTTTACTGGCACTTGTATTGTAAAGATCAAACATGTCTTCCTGGACCTTGAATGCAAACTAAAAACCCTCAGGCCAGGAGCAGAGAAAGAAGGAGATCGGTGAGGACTTGTCTGAAGACATTTCTGATGTAACTCTTCTTCTTGTACAATAGATAGGCAAATTGCTGGGAAAAAGACAATTAGCACAATGCTACAATCTCACTGTGTGCACTTTGTAAGATTCTCTTCGCAGAAGATGAAGCATAACACTTAGGATGTAAATGTCTCTAGCTGTTCAATCATTTTTGCTTCACACGCAAGCCTGAATTGTGAAGTATGGGGTTTTAAAGCCAAAGCTGACAATGTGAGAAAAAGTAATCTAAACATCTTTAAATATATCAGGAAGTTCAACATCGCTAAAGTGCTCAGAAATATCTACTCGAAGTGAAAGTAAATATGCTCCTTGTCAAAAACTACTCCAATATGAGTAAAAGTAGCTCAGTCAAACTATTGATTTCGTTAAAGTACTTGAAAATTTTTATTAAAATCAAGAAAACACCAATGCACAGTCTGCTACATGTTTATGATTGTACAATGGGAAAAACAAAAACAAAAAAATCAGTGTATGGTGTTTTATTGCCTACAAAACAGGTTTGTGTTTAGAAAAGGACCTCAAATCAACTAAATCACCATACATGCAAAATGAGCTTTTCAAAAGGCTCAACATCCCACAAATAAAGACAAAGTATCTGAATTAACCAGCTCAGCTGTGTTCACCAACCATGTTTGCGATGGTAATGCAGTTGTTGGTTTTAATTTGTTTTCATATGGAAAAGATATTTCCATTACTTGTCACAAACAGAGCTTAATTTGGGCCGGATCCTGCCGGAGCTGCATGTTCTTCCAGCAGTAAGAGAGACAAAAATGTCACGGAATAAAACATTTTTAAAAGCACCTTTAGCAAACTAAATGGGCCAATAATATCACGTGAACACAAACAACCAACGAACCTAAATGTTTCATAAAATAATTATGACTCACAGACAATCGCCCGTTACGGAGCACATCGACTCTGAGTGACAGCTGTCAAAATCTGCCATGTTTCAGCACCACGGACAGGGTCAAATCACCGCTAATTTAGCCACTTCGAACTGCTGCACCCATACCATAACTCCTCTAATGAATCAGCAGCACAGCATAAAATGAAAATATAACGCGTGCTTACCTTTTATTTGTCCAAAAGAGGAGGAGAACTTTGTATGCTCACAACTTTTTTCCATTTTTCACAGCCGAGGCCTGCCTTGTCTTTCATAAGCTAAGATTCTCAGCTAATCTTGGCTTTGAACTAAGCCTCTGTCTTAATGTCCATACCAGAACTTTCTCCTTCTCTTCTCTCTTGTCCCTGAGTCCTCCTCATATTCCCTGGATAGTTCTCCTCCCGTGTCCTGTCTGTTGGAAGATGGTTCTCCTGCATTAGCATCTTCGCTACAGGTGCTGCTACTCGCTACGCCAACTGCTGCTGTGTGGCTGCTCTCCTCCGCGATTTCCACAGAGACAACCTCAGACTTCTTTACCTCAGGATTAACTTCACTTATTGGCAAAAAAACCTTTTTTTTTTAGCCATTTTCTACCATCTTCCAAGCTAACAAGACACAATTTTTGCTGACGTAGCGTGGGCGTGGTTGGCTTGACTTTGCCCTCTCTTCCTCATTCACCTCAATTATTACATTTACAATGACATTTCAAGTGATTTCAACTCAATAAAAGACAGCTGTCCAAATATAATTCTTCAAAATGTAATCAAAACACCTAAAAGCAAATGAGATGCTGGAATTTTTTAAAAAAAATAAACAAGGTGCTGGATCCAATCAAATAAATGCCGGTCAAAATCTGGGAGGTACAAGATCTTGCTCCGGCTGGATCCGGCACAAATTAAGCTCTGAGTATCCTACAAAAATAATGCTCAAGTAAAGCACAGATGATTACAAATAGGACTAAAGTACTTGTCTTGAGTGCACCGTGCTTTTTGCCCAATGTTATCAGGGATTGGCTTCAGCTTCTTTTAGAAAATCAATGATAGCTGGATCAAGGGATAGCGGAAAAGCTTTATGTCTTGTTATGTAATTTTCGAGTGCAAATAAAGAGTTGTACCTTAGATCCACTACATGGAAATATTATGTTAGATATGACTTGCAGAGCTAAGGCAGAGAGAGATACGAGATACCTACGGTAAACACAGATGTGACAAGCCTGGTTAATGTCTACATCTGGATTTGGTTATCCAAAGTCACAATGTCATAAGGATTGTAATTTTAATTAATTTGTCTTCCATAAAAGTATTATGCACCTAGTAAAAATAGCTTTACTGGCATTTGCTTTTTTTTGTGCTTTTTTTTTTTTTTTTTTTTTTTATCTCAAAGATTTCTTCAGCGAATGCCAAATACCAGCAGGTCAGGCAAAAATAACGTTTCTATCAGTATAACCGATATCAGAACACGCCATCATTCTACCCTGTGTGCCGGCTGGAGAGTTGTATAGCATAAGGATAAAGAGATTAAATGGAACATTTGCAGGAACCATGTGATGAAACTTGTGACAGTCTGTGCCCAGTGAAGGCAATAAAACACTGACATCCTGTTTTTGTAAAAACAGAAAGTAATCATGAAGAAAGTGGTTTGCAGGAGTACATACCCATGTGTGTAATTTGGTACTCGTTAGGCTCTTTCCTGCCCTCGTGGTATGATTAAACTTTTGAGGAGTCATCAGATTTGCTGGCACTTGGGAGATTAGGCTGATCTCAGTCAATCCCTCAAGCAGAGGCGATCCCTCGCCATTGTAATTTTATGCTAATAATGAGATATCTTTCATATTGTAGCAGGCAGCAGCTCCAAATCTCCCACTCACTTACTCACACTTATTACTTTCTCATTTCCTTTCTCCTTCTGTCTCTGTTTGCTCTTTTTTTCTTTCTTTTTTTCTGAGAAAACAATTTAACTCATCTAAATAATGTGATAGGTTATATTAAGCTTTGTTTTGACACTTTTTATCTATTTTTTTAAGAATATGTTTAATAAAACATACAGTGGGGAAAAAAGTTTTTGGAAGCAAGGTTGGGCTCAGTTATAATTGTAATTGTGTAATTGATAATGAATTACAATTATGGCGTAATTATATGTAATTGTAATTTAATTAAATTCTAATTGAGTTTAGATAATTTGGGCCCGAGCACACAGTAGGACCTTATTGTAATGTACCTTGTTTTTATTATTATTATTATTGCACAAACATTCCCCAGACAAACACCTTCTTCTCACAGGAGTAACAAGAGCACACAAGCTCAACCACACTGACCGGACAGACCATGAGGGCTCACCAGCCACTGTTAACTGAGGACTCCAGCAGGCTTCAGCTGGGTGGGGCAAAGGGTGTGGCCTGCTGGGACAGGAGTTTGCCAAACACACAGCAGAGCACGAAACAACCCTGTTGGTGGCGCTATTGGTTTTATTATGAAGGGGTTATATATGTAATCAACAAATTAACAAAGTGCCTGACACAAAAATTTGGTCAACAATTTTCTGAAAATAATTTTCTGGAGGAAAAATATCCCTGAGGTCAGATTGACCCCAAGGGTAAGGGTGTTAGTAATATTTGAGGATAATAGGAGGGTAAGTGAATTCACAACACTCCACAAAGCATCTTTACACACTTCTCTTATTCACTGAATTTGCCTAATCTAAAATATCTAAACATTATCGGGTCTATTCTCCCATCTGGACAGTTACGCACTTCTCTCCTATGCGTATTCTCTGGTCCAGGCTGCTGACACGCCCACCATGCTTAAGGAGACCAAAAGCGCGTATTTGTGAATGAAGGCGAGCTGAAGGAAAGGAGGCGGTGATGTCAATTTTTTTTGGGCTGTCTAGAAATCACAGAAAATGGAGTTTTCCCAACGTTTGTGAATGTCATTGAAATCCGTGAAAATGAAAAAGTTCACTTTTAATTTGAAATGCCTTCATTGATAAACAATATAACAGGTTGATTTGATCAGATTATTGATCAGATTATCGTGGCCGAGATTGATGCGCAGGAGATATGAGGAAATAACGCGGCCGCAGAACGTCCTGCTTTAATACAGAGGGATGTTTGCAGTGAAACAGAACTATTGGCTTCCATAATACGCAGTTTTAAATAAAAAGTGTTTAAAGCGACCTGAGCCTCATTAAAATATGTGTGGGAATAGTTTGTC
The DNA here is from genome assembly GCF_900634775.1 of Gouania willdenowi. Classification (NCBI taxonomy): domain Eukaryota; kingdom Metazoa; phylum Chordata; class Actinopteri; order Blenniiformes; family Gobiesocidae; genus Gouania; species Gouania willdenowi. The sequence goes on along the minus strand of NC_041053.1, from coordinate 34,947,054 downwards.
GTCCATCCTCACCCACATATGACAGCTTGTTTCACTCTGTAGTGGATCAAACTGTGACTTTACGTTGGACATAATTGAAAATAGTTGAATCACTGTGACCAACGTAGAAAGAAGTCTGCGTCTGTCAGAGTTTTAATTAATCGCACAGCAGCAGCTGAGTAATCACAGCTGCTGCTGTGCAGATTTGAATGGGCACACCCACATTTCAGGGCTGCTCCACCCACAGTGCGGAACTAGGATGAAGGCGCACAGCGACTGACTTAAGTACAGGGGGAGAATAGCAAAAACAGCACCACTTTTGGGACTTATGCACATGGGAGAATAGGGTCCTATGTGAATAGAAATTACACTTTTTAAACTTTTGTTTAGGGTGTAATGCTAATAATTATTTATTGTATGGACAAGCTTTTGAGTGCTCTATTGATCCAGACACTCACTTCATTAAACAATTCTTAAATCTTAGCACAACACAATGGCTTTGCAATTTTATTCTGATCTGGTCAGAGGCAAACCCTGACCTGCACCACTGATTGTGAATCCCATCCTTGATCTCAGCATACTTCCCGTGACATATGTGTGATGTGTTTGACCTCTTCTACTTGGTGCTGACTAGCTTTCAAGACTTTTATGCAAAACCCATTGTGCTTATTGTGTTTGTCATTGCTTGAGATAAAGTAATAAATCACTGTTTGTTTTGAACACAAATACATTCCCCAGAATAGATTAGTCGTCATGGCACTTTTTTCTTTAGACATTTTATTTTAACTGGGATCTCTCCGAATTATCCTGAACTTAGTCCACTAACTGAAAGTTTGACATCTTTATTTTTAAATAAAATAAGTATGAAGGCTAGGGAGAAAACTCTGAGGACACAATACAATGCAATACACAATATTGGGGTTGCATGACCGATGTGTTCATCATCCAACTTGTTTGCACCTATATTTATTTAATGAATTGCATTTTTTATTTAATGTTTAATCTCACATTATTTTAAATGATTTTTTGTATGAGATTGTCAAGTTTAAATCTGAATAATATTAGTATTAGTAGTAGTAATATTGTAGTAACATGCTACTCACCCACCCCCACCAGCAATACCACCGATCCAACTTAAACCTCCCGATGACACATCTCGTGACTTTTTTATATAGTGAGATGTCATCCCAACCCTTGCATACATTGAGAGCTGGCAATATTGACCTTTTCATGCGCTGAAGAAAAATCAACTCTTGTCAAACCCCTTTGAAAGACGCTCTCATGACTTTCCTCACGGGCTTGTTTTAGCTCAGCGAGTGATCACAAACCGTCCATCGAATGACTGTCAAACTTAGGGTTACGTAAGAGAGAAAATATAAAAATCAAGATGACTATATCCTCAGGTGACAAAGAATGTCAATACAAGTCATACATGTGGTCAAAAGATGACAAATGGAATATCCAGAACTAAGTCTATAACAAAGTCAAAGATACACATCCCAGTTTGTGGAATGGAAACCATAAGCTGCAATCAGGGTTTGAGTCAATTATAATTGTAATTGATAATTAATTACAATTGTGACTAAATTTTAATTGTAATCAAAAAAAATGTTGCTGTCATAATCATGATTAAATTGTAATTGACTTTGTAATTGTAATTGCATGGAAATTCTAAAAAAAAAAATGGTTGTATATAATTAACGCTATGTAACACTGAACTGGGGAACCATGTTACAGTTCTATGTACAGTTCTACACATATGCAGTGAACAATTATTAAAATATATTTCATATCAAGCTTTCCCACATTTTACCATTAGAAAAAGGCTAAAAAAAGACACAAAAAAGGCTCAGACGCCCACACAAAAATATTATTACCAATATTCCCATTGATTAGGAAGCCTAACCAGGTAACCAATAGATAGGAAATAAATTAGATAATATATATTTGTTTTTAGTGTATTTTACAGCTGAATTAGGCCCCCATTATCATAAGAGATAACTTTTATTAGGTTATTTATTCCAGGCTCAGAAATAGTGATTAAATTTAATTGGCCTTAAGTAATAGTAATTGAATTCCTGAGGATAAAAAATTAATTGGTCACTGTAATCGTAATTGAATTTAATTGTAATTGAAAACGTACTTGTAACTGAAAAATACATTTGACCACAACCCTGGCTGTGACAGTGTAACATGATAAAGAAATATTAGTCAGAAAAATACGATGCATGTATCAACAGTGAGAGACTGAAGCATCGCTTAATACTCGACCCTGACACAAAAAAAAAAAAAAAAAAATCTGTCACACACTGGCAAGCGTTTTACAGGGCGAGGCTGTATCTACTCGTCTTTTGAATAGGAAGGGTAAGTGCAAATCAATGTTAAGTGTTGTATTTTCCACAATGACAGTGCCTGCATCTATGGAGAGTCAGAATGGTTAGATGAATACAAAGAAGAAGGAAACCATTTGACCTGCAAGGTTTATCCAACTTGTTGTGGGATAGACTGAGAGAGCCGTTGATAAAACATTTAAATCAATATTAATTGATTGGATTGCATTTAGTTTCAGTTTCAGTTGATTTGATTCAGTCTAATCTGAAAGCAGTAGCAAAAATGCTTGTATGTTCAACATAAATCAAAATTATTCACGTTACCTTCCTCAAATAATGCACACACAATAAATGCAAGCATTCAACAAAGCACATTTGAGTTTCCTTTTTCAAATAATGCAAAAAAAAAAAACAAAAAAAACAAAAAAAAAAAAAAAAAAGAAACATTTTACTGCACACTTTGCCTCTAGCTTTATACTTGGCGGCCAATTTAACATTTAGATTTAGATTCAACATTTAGATTTAGATTCAACATTTAGATTTAACATTTACATTTAGATCTAACATTAGGATTTAGACCTAACATTAAGATTTAGATTTAACATTTAGATTTAGATTTAACATTTAGATTTGGATTTAACATTTAGATTTAGATTTAACATTTAGATTTAGATTTAACATTTAGATTCAATATTTAGATTTAGATGTAACATTTATATTTAGAAGAACATGTTATGCTCTTATGAACATATTTTTACTGCTTTACATACATTTCTAAATTCTATTGTGACATTTTCTTTTTGAAAATAGTATCAATATATTTCTAATATTTTTCTGACATCACATAATCTTGTTAACGTGCAATTTTACCTTGTTGAAATAATGCATCGCTCCATTGTCAATAAAAATGGAAGTTTTGATGATCATAACTAACCCTTTTTTCAGGGTTTTCTCATTGAGAGAAACATTATTTTACTTGGGGAAAAAAAAAGTTCATATTAAATCACTGTATATATTCTTCTGGCTGACGTGCAGTTGAACCCTGAGCTGTTGACACAAGACACTACTTTCCTTCCTTTGGCGTTCTGAGAGGGGCCGGTTATGCAGCTCAAGAGCATGAAAGAGCATTCAGGAGTGTGTCATGGCTATTTTGCAGGTGTAAGTGGCTGTTGCTGTTGGCCTTGGAAGGCATATGCTGCTCCGTGCTCTGCCACTGAACCCAGGACCTTGCACAACTTGTTAAGTACTTTATCTGCTGTTCAGTTTCAGGCTAATAGGCTCTGGTCACTGCTGATACAGGGCACTACTTTACAGCAGTCCAATATTATGTTTTCCATTCAAGCACAAAGCATGTACAGTACCTAAGAACTCAAGGAAAAATGCTTTGTGTGATAACATATACTATAGCACAGTGTTTCTCAAATGGGGGCTTCGCAAGTATTTGAGAAAGAAGAAAATTAACAAATTAAAGCATTAAAAATATGGCGTTTTATAATTATTTTCTGTTTAAAATGATTATCATACTAAATGTTACCAGCAATTCACAAAACGACAACAAAAACACACAGAATAAAAGAAAAATATACTGAACAATAAAAAGAACAGGCAAATGACACCAAAAACACAAAGACTGAGAGAAAAATATACAAGATCACTACAAAATACACACAAATAACAGAGAAACAAGCAAAACGACATGATAAACAACTAAACAACACCAAAAACACACACTCAGAGAAAATAATTTAAATAATACCAACAACACACAATAACAACAACAAAAACTCACAAAATAAGAGAAAAATATAATGAATAATAAAAAAGAATGGATGGATGCAAGTGTTTTTACTTCATTTCAGACGTAAAATGTAAACCTTTTAGATCTTTTTTTTTTTTTTTTGGCAAATTATCTTTTATTTATTGATCTATGAAGCCTACACTCTTTACTTTTAAGTTTAAGACACTGTCAGGAATGGAACAGATTGGTTAAAAACCCCAAAATAATCCAGTTTTCATATTGATATTTGCTGGGTTTCCACTACCCTTGGAAATGCGTAAAATCCAAATAGTGCAATGAAAACTGCTAATCGAAACGTTTCGAGTTACGAGGCTCCTGCTTAAAACAACCTTCAATGGAAACTTTGTCAAAATTCAGAAAAATCGCTTTTAATTTACAAAAATCTCTAATGGAAACACATCTTATGAGGCCTACACTGTCTTTACCTGGTAAAAAAAAAAAAAAAAAAAAATTTGTCTGCATCAGCTTTAGGTTTAAGATGCTGTCAGGAATTAAAGTGTTTTATTATTGATTCTTAAGCTTTTGATATGTGGCACTGCTGGCTCTGGACAGATTAGTTAAAACCCCAAAATAATCCAGTTTTCAAATTGATATTTGATGGGTTTCCACTACCCTTGGAATAGCGCAAAATCAAAATAGTGCAAAAAAAAAAAAAAAAAAAAAAACTGTTAATGGAAACACCTTAATTTTAAACAAAAACACTCATCGCAAAAACGTTTTTACGCTTTCATGAGGAGGTTTTTCAGACATTTCGATATTGAAAAGTGTCGCAAAAGCGCTATGGAAACACATTTCCGCAATTACACGTCACATGTAATTTCTCTCCGAGAAAACATGGCACGGTACTTAAGACATTTCTTACTATTATACTTAAAAATGATTACTGCCACATTAGACGTGAAACAACAAAGGAATCCAGAGGGTTATAAGGAGATTTGGAGCATCCGTCTTCAAATCTCATCCCGCAAGCGAAGTCGTGAGGGATGAGATTTCACGGGAATTATGAGGCGCCTGCCCAAACAACCTTCAAAGGAAACACGTTCAAAGCACAAATATAATTTGTTAACATTTAGAAAGATCACTTTTATTTTGCAAATATCTGCAATGGAAACACAGCTCGTGATAAAGAAGTATCCACTAAGTCAATAATCCCGAGCTATGCTTTCACACCAAACTTTCTTACTCCACCTGTCCTATACACACAGCGTGGTGTCCACGAGTTCCTTGGCAGAGTTGATTCTTGCTATATAAAGACTGGCTAGAAAGATAGGTGTAATATCCGTTGTAAAACTATAAAATCACAGCCCAAATTCTCTCAGAGCTTTGATAACAAACAAGCGATTGTAGAAAGAAGCCACGCCACCAAAGATACTGTTTAACTTGAGTCTACTTGAGCATGAAAGGCTTCGGCAGCTCAGGCCATAGACCTTTCACTTAAGGCCGACCAACTGGTCAGCCTATGATCCCATGAGGATACAGACTTCAGGGCTGACTGGGATGATTTTACTCCAACAGACTGGGAATGCAGCCATCACGACAGGATGAACAGAAAGAAAGTGACAGGTGCACAGGGTTTTTTTTTTTTTTTTTTTTTTTAAACCATTTGGCGCTACCCTTCTGTGCTCTGGTGCACCCAAGCAAATGTTTTTTTCAAGATTTTTCATTTGCCATTTTCAAGTATGAAATGACGTTTCCCTGAAAACATTGTTGTGCAAGAAAAACATTTATAAATCTCTAATGAGAATAGGATAGTGAAGAATAAAAGAAAAACGCTTTAGGTTCAACATTTTATACTTGGATCTAATTGTTTCTGTTTTTCACATCTGGTCTTTTGAAGCCTTTACATTTAGAGAAGAACTACTAATATAATTGTGACATCCTTGTTTACACATAGGCCTATTGTCTTTTATTTTAATAGCACTTTCTTTATAAATATACCTTTTTAAATTGTATTTAAACTCAAATTGACTCGTATTGGCAGCCTAATCGACTGGAAGCTAGAGAACTGGACTTAATTTTGATGGGAGAATTTCAGAATGACTACATTCAAAACAAACCATGTTTATTTCTCAAATTATTGAGAGCTTGTCTGCTTGATCTATTCAGTATGTTTTTATCTCAAAAATGCTAAAAACAAAAAAAACACATTGTTCACAAAAATGTTAAAGTAAGTGCAATAGACTTCCGAGTCAAACTGACCCTTCTAGACTTGTTTTTCTGCAAAACCATTAGGGATAAAACATCACTTTTGCCCTTTATCGTGATAGTGCTTATTTTCAGAATCCATTATCAAACTGCTAGAAAATGATGTCAAAATTCCACGAGTGAAAAAGGTCAAAGAGGAGATTAATGATAAGTGAACCATGCAATTCCAGGGAGCTGTTCCAAACAAAATTGAAAATGTAATCTTCGAACACAGTTTAAAACGCAAGGTTTGTGACCTGCCGTCGATCTCACTTTGATTGACAAATTGTTGAATACACAGATTTTATAGCAGACATGATAGTGTTCATGCCAACACTCATGTTTGACGACTTAAACCAGTGTTCATGAGAAACACAAGAAAATACCTCAGTAAATACTTGTATTTGATTAACATTTTATTTCACAATTTTTTCATGAGTAACATGTGATTAAATCCCCATTTCGGCATGAATACTGAAATTTCTTATCGACGCTGACAATAGGCTTTACAAACTTCAAATTTCAACAAGCAGCCGATTTACTTACTTTTAAATCACTGAATGCAACATAATGTTTACAAAGTCTAACTGAGTGGAAAAGACAAACCACTTCACACCACTAGTTCTCCTATTAGTACATAAGTACAAGTACATATTAATGAACATTCAAATATTTTTAAATATGTCAGATTATAGCCAACGGCTAATTTCCATCTGTTGTCCCAAGACAGGTTAATGTAATAAAATGTCACACTTAACAATGAGACATGGCAAGACACAAAACAATATACAAAAGGATTACATACAGGACAAAGAACATAGGGATCATAAAATACAGTAACTTTTCATTTAAATGGAACACTGGGACCGGAACAACTACTCTCAAGAGAATAGACACGATGCTGTAGGGCGAAGAAAAGGACAGGGGAAAGAAAAGCAGTTCACTTCATCATACTCAGAGTTGGTCAATCACAGGAGTGCATACAATACATTTACATTATTGAAATTAATTATCATAATAATTTATTTAAAGTGCCACTGTGCATTGCAAATAGCCCTGAATTGCCTTTTAAGAAAAAAAAAATAAAATAATTATTATTATTAATAATAATAATAATAATAATAATAATAATAATAATAATAATAACAAAAAGTGTATATATTTAAAATGCTATATAGTGCATTGCACATAGTCCTAAGGTACTTTTTTCTCAAATTTTTTTTTTAATTTAAAGTACTATCGTGCATTGCACACAGCCCAAACGTGCTTCCTTTTTTAGTTTTGTTTATTTAAAGTGCTTTAGTGCATTGCACATAGCCCTAATGTGCTTCGTTCTCTAAGATTTTTATTTAAAGTGCAACAGTGCATTGCACATAGCCCTAAGGTGCATTATACAAATATTAGTTTAAATCACTTGTGATCACAAGTCTGGGTTGATCTAAAACACTCTTTTAAATGACTTTTAAAAGTGTTAAAGCTGGGGGCTTCCCTCACTGTGGTTGGTAAACTGTTCCACTGAACGCTGCTTTTGTAGGACAGGACATTTTGACCAAAGGTAGTTTTTCTCACAGGCACCTGACAGTCACTCCTGCTTATGGCCCTAGTGGTCCTCGAGGCAGTTGTTCTGTATTTATTGTAATTATTAAGAGGCGGTGGAGCCAACCCTTATAAATAAGACTTACATTTTTGAATTTTATGAAGCTTTCAGTGCTCAGTAGATTATACTTTGAAAGAATACTGTAATGGTGGTATGTAAATGGTTTTTTGTCTAGAATTTTCAAAGCTTTTTTATAAAACCACTCAATTGTTTTTAGAATTGTTACACCTTTAAGAGACCAGCTGGTTATACAGTAGCTTACATGGGAAAGTATCATACAGTGCAAAAACATCATTGCAGCTTTATCAGTCAGCTCGGGATATTATTTAATTGACCCCGAATATAATGCCCCTCGACAACAGAGCAACAAAAACGCCATATTCTCCACCATCTGTGATGCCAACAACATAAGGATGACCATACATCCAAATTTATTTGTGGATATTTTCTAAATTAGTCAATCTGTCTGGGTTCCCCGGGGACCTTGAACGCATCTCAGGAACACGTTAGTTCAAAACACTGTAACACCGCTTATGTTTGCTTCATCTAAGAAATTCCAGCAGTTTCTAAAAGCTAACAAGTTGCTCTATACAGTTAATATAGCACTGACATCCGAAGGCAAACAGGACTTTGATTAACAGGTCCACATTTAAACAAAACTGCCAGCCAATCAGGAAGCAACTGAAAACATCAAGCTGGGCTGAGAAGTACACACACTTGATTCCAAGAGTGATATCCTTTGGATTTAAAGATTATACTGTGATTAATAATTGATTCAGAAAAATTATACCTTGTTCTACTTCCCAGTATGATGATTGTTTGTTTGGTTAACAGAGGAACTGTGGAAATTTTAAAATTTAAAAGGATGCTGGATTGATTTGCTTATATAAGCGTTACGTGAGATTATATCACAGTTATTTGACAAATGTGTACTCTGTTCAAGTAATTCATTGTTTATATCAGCTGAATAAACTTGCTCTGAAAAATGGCACTAGCTGTGGTACATTATTATGTATTCATGACTTGTTCAGACTTGTGGATTAAAGTCTTGACTTGGGACTTGATTTGAGACGTCAGTGACATGACTTGAGACTTACATGAGACTTAAGAAGCAGTCACTTGTTCCCATCTCTGTCATAAACATTAAATTCCTTTTAACTTTGTTTAGTAGAATTGGATCTTAGTGGGTGCAAGATGTTAAAGGTGCAGTATTATGAAAAATTCACTTTAGAATGGTTTTGCTACAGTAAAAAAGTTCAGTTTCTTCCCTCTTGCTATTCTACAATTTGTAAAATGTCGAGTTGGATTTTTTTTGTATTGTGACATTACAACACGGAAACTCCTCCTCCTGACAATCTTGGCTCCTCCTTTCCTATAAGAATATGAGCTCCTCCTTCTCCAACTACCTCAGAGGTAAAACAAACATGGCAAAGGCAGGTTGATATCTTTATGTTCAGTGTATAGATAATTCAGTATGTAGATAAACCGAAGAGCGCTCACAATCAGTTTTACTTTCAGTTGCCTTTTTACCACCTTGTATCACCTATATGGGATGATCTGACATTTTTGTGACCCAATGCGACGCCGCGGTCTGAAACAAAACAATAACAATCATCTTAAAATGATTATTTCTGTGGTCAGAAGAGTTGAGGACAAGAAAGCGGCGTAGCAACTCATGAAAAAAGCTGACATGGCTGAGCATGCGGTCACAATCAGTTCCATATTTAGTAGCCGTTACACCACCTCGTATCGCCTTTATGGGACAAGCTGACATATTTGCGACGCAGCAGAAGGAGAAAACAATGAACTATTGTCCTTAATGGACTATTTCTGTGGTCATAAGAGTTGAGGAGGAGAAGGAAGACTGTTATTAATTTACTGCTGCTGCTGTGATAAACACACACGTTGCTTCAGCTTGTGAATTTACACCTACTCATATATATGCATGAATGCCCAAAAAACAGCCTGTTTTTAGGAGTGCTCTGAACGTGACTTTTCAGAGGGCTAAAACTCTGGAAAACAGGCGAGTTTGGGATAATAAACCTCAAATACTATGTTGTTGGGGTTCTTAGAACAAATGGAGTTGGGTGAAAACATAGCATAATACTAAACTTTAATGTCTGTTGTCAGCATCATCTGTAAATCCTTCCCAACATGTGTCATTTCTCATACAAAAAAGCTATTTTAATCACTGAAAAGCTTTTACCATTCAATGAAAGGACACACTCTGCCATGAGCTTCTTCTAATGCAAACAGACTTGCCAGCTGCTGCTTTTTTGTGACAGTCGGGAGTTGTACTGAAAGAGTTCCTCTCAGTGGGAGGTCACAATTACTTCCAATACATCAATTGCATTAATCTCGAGAAATAACTCTATTAGCCCTGTAATATGCATGTGGCCTATTTAGGGTGTAAAGTACAATCATTTCTGAAAATCAGTTTGCATAAAGTCTCTAAGGACATTTATATTTATAACGGACTATTCCCATAGGGGTAATATAGTTAGGAACCAAATATTAAAAGCGACTGTATTGAAGGTACAATAGTGGCTGTGTAGTCGTTCTTGCTTGTAGCACCTTGTTGGGGACAGATTTGAAGGAAGTACATTCTGATCTGCTATGACAACCTAGATCAGACATGGGCAACTGGTGGCCCTCAGTCTAATTTTATGTTGTGTTTTCAAAGTAAACGTGCAAAATGACAGAAAAATACACACAAAAAAGCAAGAATCCATTAAAAAATGAAAGAATTACAATATTGCAGAAAAATACAGTAAAAGACAAGAAAAACACAGAAAATACTCCAAAAACACACAAAACGACAACAAAAAATGTACAAAATTACAGAAAATGACAAAGAAAGTATGCAAAAAGACAAAGAACAAAAAAAAAAAAAATAACCACAAACCTGCAGTATACTAACTAACAAGCAAAACAACTGCAGGAATATACAAAAAAAATACTCCAAAAAACACAGAATGAGAACTACACATAATGACTCTGAAAAGCATACATTTTACAGGAAAAATACACAAAAAGAAAACAGAAATGCACAAAACGCCTCATAACAAGCAAGACAATAACAAAAATACACAAAATGACAGAAAAACACACAAAATTATGGTAAAAACTCTGTTTATTCCTGTATTAATGCTCAGATTGATAATTACTGTAAATGCTGACATGAATGTTGATAATGTGGCCCTTCAATCAAACACCATTTTGTGGCCCACGCTGTGATAGAAGTTGCACACTTCTGACTTAGATTATATTAGTTTTTCTTGCATTTTTTCCATTACATACATGAGAATGTTGAATTTATTTATTTTTTGTAAAAAAAGATTGCAGCCATTTTAAGTTTGAATAATCTGCCCGAGCCTTCAGAATCAGTAGTTAGGTCAGATGTACCTTAAACTATTTTTTTTAGCTAATCAGACTTCATATTTGGCCCAGCATTTTCCCATTCTCTGATTGGATGGTCAGAACTAAAAGATTACCAATTGATTGAATTAAAAACAAAGAATATTTCATTCATTTTAAACCTGGAATAATCTATTTTCCTATTGTTTTTATGGATATGAAATAACAAATATGTTTAGTTTTTTTAAATTAAGTAAACATTTCAGTTATGATAATGTTTTATGATTAAAAAAAAAAAAAAAAAGGTCAAAGTTTTTCCCTGTAAACCAGTGGTTCCCAATCTTTTTTGTACTTTGGACCCCCTTTGCATTTTTGTCAACTCATGTGTACCCCCGTCTTTATATCATCATACAGTCTCCATAATTTCATGTATGCTTTTTTTCATTTGTGGAACAACGAGTTCTCCTAAACCTATAGATGTGTCTTGAACATTGGTTCCCTAAGGCTTAATCTACAAATTCAAAACAATGTGTAATTGCACATGGAACTTATTTTTATGTAATTACTTCAATAGTTAATGCTAAATGGACTTGATTTATATAGTTTTATCCCTACACTGAAGTAATCCCAAAGCGGTTTACATATCAGCTCATTCACCCATTCACACACCAATGGGACAGAGATGCCATACAAGGCGCCAGTCGACCACTGGGAGCAACTTAGGGTTTAATGTCTTGCCCATAGGACACTTCGACACATAAACAGGTATAGACTGGGATCGAACCGTCAACCTTTCAAGGAAATGTGGCCTACGATGTACAATGTAGCTAATTATTTTCTCCTATTGTCAAAAGTATTATAAAATAGCCTCTACAGCCTAAAATAATCCTGTTTCAATAAATTACAAGAAAATATAGTTGGTTTTTTTTTTTAACAATAGTACTGTTAATTTGTGGTGAATTTGTCCACAAAAAATAGCCTAAAAAGAAAATAGGAATGATTATTTTTTTTTTAAAAAAAAACTGTCAAATCTTTGAGTATCCCCTGCAATGTGCTCCTGCACCCCTAAGGGTACGTATACCCCTGTTTGAGAACCACTGCTCCGAACGAAAGAGAATGTCAGTGATATTGATTGGAAGCCACATGGCTGCTGTTAAAAGAGAACAAGGTCACTTTGGCATCCTTTGTTTGGCTGTGATTATGTGTTTGCCAGGCTACCAACCTCATTATGTAAGTGTGACGACTGTCCCTTCATTCATCCCAACAGTGCTCCAGCCAATGATGCATTATCACATTAGGGACCTTCATCTTCTCCCTGCAAATTATTTGTAGTTTCAGAATTGGATCTGTGAGTCTTTTGATCTTGAAATGAGAGAAAGCTGCAGCGAGATCAACCCAAGTTAGTTATGTGTGATGTTCAAAGTTTTATGGCCACTGATTCTGTAAACGAACCTACAGTATGTTGCTTTTTGTTGGATTTTATTGTGCACATGTGTCACCCTGGGATGCCCTGCAGCCAAATGGTCCAGAATAAACACATTAAAGAGGCATTAGAGGCTCTGGGCTTGCCATGTTGCTTTCCTTCTGTCCAACGTTCTGCCATCATGAAACATGCAGCACAGTAACTGGGTGATATTGGTGTTAGCATTTGTTTTTCTGGTTTTGTTAAATTGAGTGCAAGAGTTTAAGATCTGCAATAGTTGTTGTGTATTGTTCAAAAGTGTTGTCATTTCATCCTAGCTTCCAATGGAAAATTGCCATTCATTTGACCAGGGTTGGGGTCAAATACATTTTTCAGTTACATTTACGTTTTCAGATAAAATTCAGTTACGATTGCAGTGACCAGCATTTTTCTCCAAATTATCATTTTTTTATCCCCTGAAAGTCAATTACATTGTCAATCACTGAAGTTCAATTACAATTACTGAGTGTGATAACGGGTCTTAAATCAAAATAAAAAATACACACAAAAAAAAACTAATTTGTTTTTCATACCAAGTTTTGCATTAAATGAAATTATAATTGACAGATTTTATAGAATGTTCATGCCAATTACAGTTGCATAATCAATTATCTAAACTCTTTTAAAATTATAATTACGCCATAATTGTAATTAATTATCAATTACACAACTACTACTTTGACCCAAACCCTGCATTTGACATGCTTTACTTATTATCAAAGCAGAGGGTTAGGGTCAAATACATTTTTACAGTTACAATTACATTTTCAATTACCCATGTTCAATTACAATTCATTTGTGCTTACAGTGACCAGCATTTTTTCCAAATGCAATTGTTTTTTTTTTTGTTGTTTTTTTTTTTGTTTTATCCTCAGAAAATCAATTATATACAGTTATGTTCTCAATAAACTTCATTTAAAGTTAATCACAATTACTGAGCATGGAATAAAAAAAAAGTGAACCATCTCTTATGCTAATAGGTCCTAAACCAGCTGTAAATTACACTAAAAACAAATATACAGTATATCAACTAATTTATTTCCTATCTATTGGTTATTGCTTCAATGAAATTGATATTTTTGGTGTGGGCATCAGTATACCCCTAGATTTTATTTTTTTTTAATGGTAAAATGTGGGAAAGCTTGCTATGAAACATATTTTAATAATTAACTACATATGTGTAGAACTGTACATATAACATGGTTTCCCCAGTTTAGTGTTAAATTATAATGGACATTTTTTTATATATATATATATATATATATATATATATATATAGAATTGTCATGTAATTACAATTACAAATTGGAACTCAATTAAATTTCAATTATGATTACAACAGCAATAGATTTTTAAAATTACAATTACAATTATATTTACGCCATAATTGTACCGGTAATTAATTATCATTTACACAATTACAATTATAATTGACCCCAACCCTGATGCTGATTCACACAGAGCAGCATCACCACGTTGACTGTTTCGTTGAATTCATCCCAGACTTTTCCCCAAAACGGTACTATTTCTGGGCAAAAAATCACAACACAGTGTGAAATTAGCCCGAGGCTATCACTGTCTGTGGGACTGAGCAGGCATTTGAGGGCATTGGTGCATACTGAATGGCTGCATGCTGGGAACGTGCCATCTCTGAGGCATACATGAATTAGAACAGGGTTTGCTAAAGATAGTCGGTGTACTGAAGAAAATTCACACCCTACTGCATTCTGCTCACTGGGAAGCACACGCCAGAGTCTGAAGACAAATAGCAGATTAAGCAATGTTATTGTCGTACAAAAGTGGCAACCGAGAATGGAGCGGATCAATGGAGGAACTATTAAAACCCTGAAAGTGATAATGTTTCTCTGAACTCCAAAATTCATTTCTCTAACCTCGAGGTGGGCAACTTCTATCACAGCGGGGGCCACAAAAATGTGTTTGTTTGATCGAAGGGCCACATTATCAGCTTTCATGTCAGCATTTAGAATAATGACCAATTTGAGCATTAACACAGGAAACAACAGAGTTTTTATAGTAATTTTGTAAGTTTGTGTATGTTTGTTGTTGTCTTGCTGGTTATGATTGCATATTGTGTATTTATATTGTCATTTTGTGTTTTTTGGAGTAACTTTTGTGTATGTGTGTTGTTTTGTTAGTAATGTGGGTTTGCAGAGTCATTTTTTGACTTTTCCTTGTCTTTTTGCATACTTTTGTTGTAATTTTTTGTAATTTTTTATATATATTGAGTCATTTTGTGTATTTTTGTTGTCGTTTTGAGTTATTTGGAGTAATTTTGCATTGCACTGTTGTCAATTTGTTCATTTTTGTAGTAGTTGTGTGTGTGCGTGTTTTTGCTGCCTTTTACTGTATTTTTCTGCAGTGTTGTAATCCTTTAACACAGGAAACAACAAGGAGTTTTTAATAGTTATTTTGTGTGCTTTTTGTGCGTTTTTGTGTTTTTTTCTTGTAAACAATATGCTTTTTAGAGTCATATTGTGGATTAGTTTTGTCGTTTTGCTTGTTTGTTTTGTACTGTCAACTTTTTGTGTTTTTATTGTCTTTTTGCGTGCTTTTGTTGTCATTTTCTGTAATTTTGTATATATTTTTTTTGGCGTTTTGTCTAATTTTGTTGTTTTGTGTTATTTAGCATAATTTTTTGTTAATGTTGTTGTTTTGTGTATTTTACTGTCATTTTGTACAATTTCTTTGGGGGGGCCACACGTTAGCAACATGTGGCCGCTAGTTGCCCATGTCTGTTCTTGCGGTTGGGGAGCCTTGGTAACTATTTTGTTACGGAGCAGATTGAAGTCATCACAAGGCAGAATTGTTCTCTTTGATTATTCATATGTGGCCTATGGGCGGTTAGTTTGACATTCTTAATCCAGCATAAAACACTTAAGGTTAAAATGATCACGTGCTTTGCTTTGATGAAGAGGAAATCATTGCCATTTTAATCTTCGGCCTTTATTAGGTTATCACTGACTGGTCTAAAGACATGAAGTTAAGTAGTGGCCTGTTTTGCCTCTGATGTTTTCTATTTTTATTTACAAGGTATTGTTGAATGTAAAATAACTAAAGGTTTATTCATCTTTAAACACATATATTTTGCAATCAAGCTCATGAAGTTAAATTCACTCTAACAAAAACACTTTCAATCTGTTTTTCAGAGATATTTAAAAAAAAAAAAAAAAAAACACTGTCAGAAGGCAGAAGATTTGAATCCCAATCAGCACTTCAACAGGCATTGTAGCCAAGCTAATTAGCCATAAGGAAATTGGGCTCTGCTCTACGTCGGTTAGCTCAGAGAAGCCAATCTCCGAGGGAAGCCTGAAGGTGAACAACCATGTGACTGAGTGCCTGACATTGTCAGACATCGCTAAGAGGGTTTGACTGAAACTTGGAGGCAATCTCAGTTTCCTTCTCCAATTTCTGTCCTCTAGAGTTTATTTCTACTGAGTATCAGGAAACTGCACTCACAAAGGCATAGTAGGGTATGTTAGTGTTAAGTCTCTTACAAACCTAATGTTGAATATGAAGCTAAAGGTTGATCTTGTCTGAATCTTAGACTTGACATCATTTGTTGGTGTCTTAACCTTCCTATTATCCTCAAACATTATAAATAAATTATACATTTTAATAAACACTTTTTACCCCTGGGGTCAATCTGAGCCCAGGCATATTTGCCTCCAGAAAAAGATTTTCAGAAAATTGTTGACCAATTATTTTTGTGTAAGGCACTGTTTATTTTTTTAAAAAAAATACATAAATAACCCCTTGATAATAAAACATTGACCTGATCTCTCGCACCACCATTTGGCCAAACTTTCAGTTTTAGTTAGTATATCTTCAAAATCTTTCATCCAAATATTTTCTAATTTGGGGTGCACATTAATGACTCACAGAATTAACCATATTGATTGATGTTGGATCGTTCCTCTCATAAACATATTTATTTATTCATTTTTGTCTCACTTGTTGGACCATATTTGGGGTTATTCACTGTAGTATTCTGTCTCAGACAAATCCTCCTCTACGTTACTTTCACTGTGAAAGAGCTGTCCCAAAACCTCATTGACAGTAAACCTTTTCCCCAAAGTCAACTATTTCTTTGCAAAACACTTTTATTCTAAATTAGGGCATATATATATATGTATCATATCTATATGTAGGTCACAAAACTTAGCATAAAAATGTAAATGTATTTGCATAAATATCAATAACCACTGAGAAATATATAGCAAAATTATTTGAAAAATAATTTATAATGTATTTTTGCTAAATGTTTAAAGGAAGCTTCATTTGATATTGAAATATTTTGTGATTAGACAAGCCCCAAACCAATATTTAGCAATAAAACATAGCTATGAGCATTACATTACTACAACTAAAAAAAACAAAAAATTAGGCATTTGGGGACCAATTTTTTTTTTCTCCTTCTAAATGCACTGTTTATTGAGCCACTGTGTGAATGTTTATTCAACATATTTTGCCTATTAATGCCTTTTTTTTTTAAGGTAATGCCTTTTTAAAAAGTTGTGAAATAATTGTTTTTAGCTCATGACGATTTTTGTGTCACGTGAATTAGTTATGGAATGAGATCATGAAGTATATGAGTCTCCTCGAAAAAAAGTGCTATATAAATCCAAGCCATTATTATCATTATTATTATTATTGTTATTATTATTATTATTATTATTGTTATTGTTATTGTTATTGTTATTGTTATTGTTATTGTTATTGTTATAAAAACTGCAAAACATGTGATTTCGCTCATCAAATGTATTGATTAATCATTTAAAATATTGATAGATTAATCAAGAACTTAAATAACATTTAATGCAGTCCTAGACGGGTTAAATGCAGAAGAAAAATACACACAATTTTTCAGTTTTTTTTCTTTTTTTTCAGGTAAACTATTTTTCTTTTCTTTTTTTAATACTGTGTGTGAAGAATTAAAAAGAAATAACGTAGAATGCTAGTTGCGCAGGTATACCACAGAGACTAAAACTAAAGTGTGTTACTTACACTAATATTTGCACAGGCTGAATAGTCACCAATAAATTAACTGAGAACTTTATGAGACTAAAGGGAGAGAGAGAAGCTTTTGTGTCTTCCGAAAGGGAATTTTTTTTTAAACTTTGGATACCACAGAAAAGCAAGTCAATACCGTTTGGTTAACAAGCTTTTAAACTCCCTGTGGAGAAAACAAATAGTTAAGCAGACGTGTTCCTTTTTTGTTCCTTGAAGAACAGAAAATATGGAATAGTTTTGTTGTAGGTTATTATGTTATTGTACGGTCCTGAACCAGCTGGGAGGCCACATTTCCCCTCAAGCTATTCAGCTAAATTTGGACGGCGGCGAGAAGCATTGTTGAACAGCTGTTACTCTTATTGGCACAGAAACCCCGAAGAAGGAATCCACTAAGAGTGAAACTTGCTTCGGATGAACAAAAAGGATCAGCACTTGTTTTCTGAAGCTTTTTAGAAACCACATTAATAACAATAATTAACAAAAAAAAAAGAACATATCACAAAGACATTTTGAAATGTTTGGTAATTGAACTTTTTTTTCTCTTTTCTTTTCAGTTACTTTCTCACACAAGAGGGAAGACACATTCATATGCGGGTAAGAGACAGTACGGTTAAAAGTAGTAATGTACTAAGGTCTGTAAATTGATTGAAAATAAAAGTGGTTTAATAGAGATCCTCTGCAAATATAGAAAAAGTCATTGTGTTGTGACAAGTGAGTGCTGGTAATTCCAGGAATTTTTTTAGCCATTTTCTTCTCCTCCTCATTCTCCTGTTATTTCCCAGCAGAACACTCTAATTGGAAGGACATTATTACCAGTCATGGATGACCATTTCCTTCTTTTATAATTAATGTAAGAAATGCACCATTTAAAAGTTTATTATACCATTTTATTGCCCACTGTCAAGTGGAATGAATAGAGGAGTTTAATAATTTATTATTCCTTAGAATGTTCAAGTATTCTGTGAAAATTATACCTGTATGTGAAATGTATTCATGTATTCATCTTCTGACCGACTTTTCCCATTTAAAGGCTTACAGGGGTCTGCTGGGGTCTATCTCCAGCTGTCAATGTGTGATAGACAACAGATTTATTAATCAGGTACAATCGTGGTAAATGTAGATAATTGACTTAAATCCATTTAAGATTTATTATGTTTCCTTTAATGTTCACCAACAAAAACTCACAAGTCTTCCCGAGGAGTGAAAATAGAATGTAGTACTCAAGACCACTATTCTGCCCTCACTAGGATGTAGAGCTGATTTCTAGATTGGCAGATAGCTAAACAGGTTCCTTAATAAACATCCAGGAGTCAGCAGGTACATTTAAGATGTTTACTGTTAGAAGCATTGTGAAACTACAACACACAAATAAAATATGATGTTATATATTTGTAATGTATTTCGACTCTTTCTTTCACATAAACAAACACTGAGTCATTACTTAACCACTTCCAATCACTCCCATTTTTTAAAGTGTTCCACACAACTATGTACGTTTGCAGCAGACCAGCTCAGGTAAGTTTAACATAAAATGTAAGCACTACTTCCAGACATAACTACCACCCCTCCCTGTATGGAATCCAACCTGGAATGCCTGCCATCACACTTTTACTACCGATAGGACATATACGGGCATCAACCTTTGCCAAGCAGCTAACACTAGCACCCAAAACAGCTCATCGAACAAATGGTTTATAAAAGGATCTTTGATTGGCTGAACAATACTGTCACATTGCTTGTTTTCTAAAGCTTTAAACGGAGCCAAGAGAAGAAGCAAAGGTCCAGTGTCCCCTCATAACACTTTGAGTTACAAAATGCTGGAAGGTTATTATGTCAAAAATTACTAACTGCAGCTTTAATTAGATTAAGACTTGCAGATCAGTGCTGGTCTTGACGGAAAATCATGTTTCACGCTGAAACCGAGACCAGGGTTGGGGTCAATTACAAATTTAATTGATAATTAATTACAATTTTGAAGTAATTATACTTATGATTGTAATTTTAAGAAAGTTTCTTTTTTTACGCTTTTTCTTCGCTCCCTCCTTTTTTTCTGCTTACTGCTCTTTGTCTTTCTGCTTACTGCTCTTTGTCTTCTTTTTGTCTTGTCTTAATCTAATAGGAGCCTTTCTGCATCCCAATCTTAAATTGAAGTCATGGAATTGATCAGCTAGTCTCTCAATGCTATTGATCAAATTTCTCAGCAAGGAGGAGGGGCAATGTATCCTCGTTATGTTATTCAATGCATGGCGGTCTTAAATACCGTTAGAAACCTTGTAGATATTACATCATATTGTTCTCCCAGTTTAGTTTTTTTTACACACATTTATTTGTAGACATGGTAAGGGGTTATGTTTGGTAGATATGTTTTTTTTTTTTTTTTTTTTTTTTTTTACACTTGACAAAGCTCACCTCATTTGATTTCTCACAGGGTTTATTAACTTCCACGGATCAAAATGCAACAAATGTTGTTGAAGACAACACATGCATGAAGCTATTTCTGCTTCCTGAGGTAATTATAATCAACACCCTCTGCTAATGATTTTAATCAATTACATTTCACTTCATAGCATAGAATAGCAACAGATTATCACACTTTATTGTATTGTGATAATTTGTTTGCATCAAAAGATCTCAAGCAATCAAACCAAACAGGCTATCAAAGCAAAGCAGCTCAGAGCAAAAGGTTCTAAGAGGTACTTTTAGGGCAAAGTTTTAAAAGGTAACCCAACTGAGTCAATAAAAGCCATTGCTTGAAGATTTTTTTTTTTTTTTTCTCCATTTGCTTAAAGGGGGCCAATAGCTTTAGGGACTTTTCCACGCCATTTCACAGGAAATTTACCTTTTTTTTTTTTTTTTTCCAGATGAAGGACTCACTGCTAATCTTAATCTCTTTGTTTCCTCCCACAACTCGTTAAAAATTTAAACCAGCCTGACAATGCCTGAAACGCTCAATCTACCATGAAAGAATTGGAAATACACAAGAGAAAAGAGAAAGTGGCAACAAAGAGAACATGAGGAGAAAAAGCTATTCTCTGCATGTGTTGAGGATAGGATAGCGCTGACGAAAGTGTCAATGGTAGGCTACATCCAAGAAAAGTGATGAATGGGAAATCTTTTATACAAGGCACAGTATATACAACATTTAAGTCCGTACACTTAGATCCGATGTACATTAGTCCATGCTAGAAATAATTTCACATTAGCTCTGCATACAAGACAAACAGGTTTCTTAATTTGAGTCCACCATCATTTTGTTAGTTTAGGGCAGTGGTTCTCAAACTTGTTTGGCTCATTTACCCTCTTTTTATTATTTCTGAATCCAAGTACCCCCTTTGCCCAGCTACATTTTGTTCAGAATACTATATATATATATATATATATATAAAAAATTATAGAGCACAATTATGGAATCATGATGGTTTAACATACATTTTAATCTACTTTGTAAATAGGTGGAAAGAAACAGCATTTAGTGCCTTATGAATAGTTTTTTATTTATTTTTTTATTTTTTTATCATATACGGTCATCTCCCACCTGGTGTTGGACCAATACCCTTGTATTTTCAGTTCCTGTTCTAATCAACATCAGTTTAATCATTATTATGATTATCATTTTAAAACAAAACTACATATTTTAAAATCCCCATATTTTTCATGCTTTTATTTGTTAATTTTCCACTCTCTCTCTCTTAAGTACCCCCTGTCGTGCCATTTCGTACCCCCATTTGAGAAACACTGGTTTAGGGATTAGCGTTAGCTTAAAGTTCAGGTGATTGTGAAACTGTAGATTTTATCCAAAAAAAGTTGTGCGTTCCAAAAAAAATAAATAAAAAAAAATAATAATAATTAAGGTATGTCCCTGATTTGGTCTGCTGTTGCACTATAGATTGGGATTATCAATATTGCTCACACAAAATACCATAGGTCCACTTTTGATACATGCTTAATACAATCGTCTTCAGGGTCGGTGTCCAGTGTACATTTACTTAAGTACTGTACCTGAGTATTATTTATTTCTTACTTACACGCCTGCTTGAAAGACAAATATTGTACGCTCTACTCCACTACATTTCTATGGATACACTTGTTACTCAGTACTTTATCTCTCCTGTCAGCACATCATTTTATTGTGCTTTTATATTGCAGTTCCAATACTTAAAACATATCTGTTGATCGCCACACAGGTTGTCCCAGTTCTGTCACCTTTATTACATACCGTATTTTTCGGCCTATAAGGCACACTTAAAATCCTTTAATTTTCTCAAAAAACGACAGTACGCCTTATAATCAGGTGCGCCCTATGTATGAAATTAATATGTCAAAATGTTTTAGGACAACTTTGGTAAACTATGAAGCTGCACCACTTGATGGATTTTTGGCGCTTCAGGGCTACCGTAGTCAGACGCCTCATGGAGTGATATGTACCAGTACTGTGCTTCAACATACTGAACTGAAAAAGTGAGTGTAATGTTCTATATTTTATGTGTTAAACCTGAACAATGTTGAAAATTATTGTTAATGAATTGAATAAAGTTTGACTTATCTGACTATTTTGTTTTGCTTAATAATAATAATAATAATAATAATAATAACAAACCGCCTTACAGTCCGGTGTGCCTTATGTATGAAAATAGACCCAGTCAGACCCATTCATTGGTAGTGCGCCTTATAATCCGGTGTGCCTTATAGTCCGAAAAATACGGTACTTAAGTTAAAACACTGGTGTATGTGATTACTGAAGTAATATTTTGACCGAGCTACTTTTACTTGTTTTGGAGTAGTTTTTGACAAGGCACTTTGTCCACCTCTGAAAGTATTAGCATCGATGGAGAGGAGAAACTCTTTAAACAGGAAGAACATTCCAACAGAACCAGCAGAACCTTATTGGTTAGCCCACAGGTGTGGGTTTGACATGTGGGATTCAGACTGTATTGACACATCTACCGTCAGAGCCATAGCAAGGTGCTGACAGAGATCTGCGCTCAGTCTCGTCGCGTCCGTGTGGGATTAGATGAAGTGACAATTGTGGCGGCGTAAATTTGCAGAAGTTTGATGCATCTTCCTAAATGCTTGACATAATATTAAAGTTTTGGTGGGATTCAATGGTCAAAACCTCACTTAAATAACATTAAAATGTGAATATAACCAACATTATGTTTACTGTTGATCCCAGGGTCGGCCTTGCTGCTAGGCAACCCAGGCAGCCGCCAAAACATCAACAAATGAATAAATAAAAAAATAAAAAAAACAAATGAACAAGTAATAATAAATGAAAAAGCTGCAATAAGCACACCCTTCACAATCACAAGTTTTCTCTTGATAAAATAATAATATTAAGTCCAGACGTGTGAAGTTTTATACAAAATTGAATATGTTGTATCATATCATATATCATATTTATGCTATTTTATTGATTTTTCTTTGATTTATTTTACCTCCCTGATTGCATTGCGTTTTTGCATATGTAGTAATTTATTGTTCTATTCTATATAATTCTGTTTTGTTGTTTGCAAATTGTGTTCTTTGGTTTTAAAATTTTTGTTACCGAACAGGAAAGTAGAAATTTCCTTAAACTGAAACTTTACAATGTATTTTTACTTTTGATTACACTGATTTGTATTGCTTTTGGATTTTGCACCATTGTTGTTGTTGTTCTTGTTTCTTCAGGACATTTGCACTATACCTAAAATAGTATTTTTTTCAATGGTTTGTTGTGTCTCAGAATGCCATTGTTTTGTCTTGATATTTAAAAGAGTAAGTGAGTCTCAAAGCAAGTTATGGAACTTTAATCTTTTTCCAACTTTCGTTTGAAATCAGCTTGTTGGTGGATGTCTTATCTTTATACTTGTTAGACAAGAGGCCTGAATTAGAGACGCTAAAAGCTAAGGCCAGGGGTGATGCATGCCTGGCATTCAAGTAAAAGTTCAGCTAGCCAGTAACTAAGTCATGATGTTGATGTTTTTAGCAAAAACCTAGCAAGCAATAATAATTATATTAATAATAATAATAATAATAATAATATCATCTAGTATCAGTGTTGGATACATATAAATGCACTTATAGCTTTAAAACATTAAACAACTATCTGCTGTTTCCCATGCTTATACTTACTTATACTTATTTTGTTTGATAATTGATACAATATATGAGCAAAATGTCAACCAAGAGGCCAAATTGTAATTTTTCTTGTTGTAAAAACACCTTTTAAGGCCAATAAAATGCACACAGTGCGGGTTTTTCTATGTGCTTTGGCTCTACATTATTTCTCACCTTTTCTCAAACATGTCATGTCAGTGTATTTTTAAAAGCATTAATGGTAACTCATGCTTTGTACATGTTTACAAAAAACAATTAGTCATTGATTTTGCTGTTACTTATTGCATATAGATGACCTGATTTAAAGTGACTCTCTCTAAAGTTCATGATCCAGTCAGTCCTCGTATCGATTTTATTCACCTTAATCACATGATCAATCCAGGCCACCTTCCTCACTTCCATTACATTGATTCGTGCCATAGGCCTGGTGCTGACTGGAGGGAATTCAGTGTAAAGATCGCTCCAGTTTATATTGTAGTACTCGTTGCTTATTTGGATGTATTGATGCTGTGTAGAGTTAGTGTGGTTGTTTTTACAGACTATCCAATAATTAATAAAAAAATATCTGAATGCACTTAGGTTTAATAATAATAAAGGACCAGTAATCATATTTTTCTCTTAGTGTCTTTGGTGGCTTTAGGATTGCAGTTCCCCTCGTTCCTGCCTGTATATGGTTTTCAAGTTGAGAGCTCCTCACATTGAATGACAAGTAATGGAAGAAGAAATCGACCTCGCTGCTGAGGATGCACTTCACTTTTTTTTTTTTTTAGGCCTGATGGAGAATAATTGCATATAGCAGGGATGTCAAACTATTTTTTTTCAAGGACCACACACAATGCCGTTTGACCTCAGGTGGGCTGGACAAAAAAAAAAAAAAAAAAAAAAATGAATAAATTGAAATGTTTTTGTGAAGGAAAAAGCACAAATTCAAACAAAATCCTGAATGTTAAGCAATTGGTCAAAATTCCTTGACTTTGCAACTAGGGCTGGGATAAACGGTTATTTTTTAAATGATTAATCTAACAATTTTTTTTTCAGGCATTGATTAATCTAACAATTTTTTTTTGATGCATTGATTAATCTAACGATTCATTTTTCCAGTTTGATTATTGAATATATCCCCATTAATTGACTAAAAATTATTTATACATGTTGATTTACATATCTAAAATTGAAAAAAAAAAAAAAAAAAAAAAGAAAACATGAATTCCTTAACATTGCAATAAATGTTTGCTCTTCAACTCAAAATTCCAAAATAAAGTTCAAGTAAGAATATAAAAGTACATAATAATGCATTCAGAGTCAGAGTTAGCATTCAATAAAAGTCAGTCTTGGTCCCACACTAGGAGGAGATGACACAAAATGATAAAAACTATAGAAATAAATCTATTCAGGAGCCACTAAATACTGGTTTATATCACTTATTTACAAAATTAGATTTTTTTAAATGTATTATCACTCATTCATTCCAACATTATGCTCTGTATTAAAGTTTGGGAACCACTGGTGTAGAGCAACTTCTTACCCTGACTCAGGAAAAGAGCAAAGCTTTTTTTGTTTTTGTTGTAAGGAGAAGGTGTTTTTTTATGCTTGGCTCGGTATGTGTGCGTGAGTGTGTGTGCGTGCGCGCTGCTGCTGCCGCTGCCGCTACCGTCACGGTGGGTGTTTCCTCCTTGTTGCGTTTACGCACTGCCGTCCGGTCACACCCGGGATTAAGGACGAGTCTTCACTGCCTTGCGCACTTTTGAAACTCGGAGGAGCCACTTGTGTTAGTTATTCTCCGGCGCCGCCATCTTTGTTTTGGTCAGACGACGCATCGGCGCGCATATTTTTGCGTCAACGTCTTTTTTGCGTCGACGTCATCGATTACGTCAGGGGTCTGCAACATGCGGCTCTGGAGCCTCATGTGGCTCTTTGACTCATGCAATGGCTCCCTATATTTAAAAAAAACACTATCAAAATATACAGTATTTTTTTTACAAAGGCTATTAATGATTAATGACAAATAAAATTAAGATATAACAATTTGTTAACCTAAAATAAATCACATTGTGCAATGACCTTCCAACTTCACCTCCTGCAACATCTACAGACCATCAACTTTCCTGCACCTGTGGTTAACCTTAAGTTTTAAATCCCTGGTAAGATAATTAAGCCAACAAAAACACTATTCTGGGAGAAAAAAATAGATTTTAATTGTGTGGGAACAGATTCATTTAACCACCAATGTGAGGGTTAAATATGCATGTTTTATGTGTGGCAAGAAATTAGCATTTTGTAAGTGTTGACCACATTATCATGTGTTATCAAATTCAAGTGACTTTTTGCACCCTTTCAAATCAAAAAAATGAATATTCATTGTAAAATATTGTGTTCATGTAAACTGAGATGCATAAGAATTTGAAAATGCAAGACACTGTTTTATTTCTTGATGTCATTTTTTTTTTTTTTAAACTGTATTTAAGTTTCCATTTCCATGATCAATAAAAATCAAGTCAAATTAAATCAAACCTTATTCTATATAATTTTACCTGTATATATTTTAATATACTGTATTGTCCTCATTGAAAAGGTATTTTTTCGCCTCCAGGAGGACTTTAATCCAGGTGAGATGAGGCAAAATGGCTCCTTTGAGAGTAAAGGTTGCAGACCCCTGGATTACTTCGACGTGTTGTCTCGGCCCTGTTTGCAACTAATGTTCTGGAAATTTGCAATGTAATTTTCCAGAATTCTGCGGGATAATTTGTGAAAATTTTAAAGGTTTTTGAAAATAATTGGGATTTAATATTAATGTAAATGTTGTAGTACTGCAAACTCAATCGTGTACAAGAGCGACATTGCTTTGCGCTAGCCAAACATGCTATCAAGACTTTGATGCCCTTTGCCACTACATACTTGGTGGATTTTCAACTTTAACAAACATGACAAGAAAAATACAGAAAAAGACTTTGCGTGGAGAACAATTAAAATGTCAGACTTTCTCAAATTCAGCCAAACATTCCAGAATCCATCCTCTTAACCATCCCCTTTTCATTAAAGCTGTGGCGAGTTGTATTTCACAGTTTCAGGCTGAATACTGATGAAAATTTTAAGTTTTAACAAAACCTTCCTGGCTGACCGAACTTGGCCCGCGGGCCTTGAGTTTGACACGTGGCGTATAGTATAGTTATATTCCAAAGTCTTATACTTTTTTTTTTTTTTTTTTTTTCTAGTCCTGTTTATGAAGCAGAACATTCTGTCTTTGGGGTCAAAAGCTCAGTGCAATCAAAAGTCTGACAACAGCACTTGAAACTTGTAGATTTATTTCCATCATACTAAAATATTACTTTTTTCTCTTTCCCATTTTTGTCCATCTCCCTCTTTCTCTCAGCCTACATGATAACCCTCCAACAAAGGGTAACTTTTATGAGTCAAAGTTTTCAGGTTCTCTTTTTTTTTTATGCTGCTTTTTCATTCACCATTGAGACTTTGTTTGAATTGAATTTCAAAACCAATGTTTTGTCCTGCCCTCTGGTACAGTACGCCAGAGCAGCAACAATGCAGCGGTGGAACAAAGCATTTGAAAGGCTGCCTGTGTTTTGAAAGTAAGAAATCACATCTTGCGTGCAATGTCTTTGTGAACGTGTGACATGGAGATCACGAGGAGATAGGACACAGTAATTTTGGATGATTTAAAAAGACATTCACTGGACATCGGTTTGAAATGAAAGCACAATATCTGGTCTGTATCTTAGGTTTCATTGAAAAAAACTAAGTCACACTGTTACAGTTCTAAACCGATTGACAGTTTTTCAGAGGCTTTGTTGCTCAGGTACTGTATTACAAAAATCCCTATTTCTTATCTGTAGTTGCTCTTAAAAAGCTTTTAAGCGTCCATCATCAGCAAAAAAAAAAAATAGTATCAGATTATATTGGCCGGCATCTAAAATCTCTGACGTTATCTATTGTAATGGACTGAGTTCAATGTTCTAAGCTCTATGTTCCTGAGTTATTTAGTTTACAGAGACTGGTACAGGGATTTCCTACAGTTGGATGCATCATCACTGTCTACAGTACATGTCAAACTCAGCCCGGGGACCAAATTCGGCCCATCAGAGCATCCGATTTGGCCAGTTGGAGAAAATGAACATGACAGAAAACATGAATCATTGTGTAAGTTACCAAATAACTCAGTTGTAAATTGTTGTTGAAAGACCTACTTTCACAAAATCTCTCCAAAGTTAATAAAAATTGGTCAATAAATAAATAAATAAAAGATCATTTAAGTATCTGTCACTCATAGCTGAGATATTTTTAATTCCTTCCATACTTCATGTCTAATTTATAACTGGAAATGCAAACGTGGGCACATTAATGTTTAAATTGTTGGTTTTCCCACCTGCTGCACACTTTTGATCGAACTGGTCCGTATTTGGCCCTTGAACTAAAATGAGTTTGACACTCCTGGTCTACAGGGTTTTTACTTGTCTGCACATGCTGTCAAAGGTCAACACTACAAGAAGTGCAATCATTATGAGACAACAATGCATGTTTTGTTATTGCAATAAAATAAATTGATTTATTTTATTGCTTAATTGTGACCATCACCAGCCCTCCCTAAGGAAGGGTAAGAAATCTTTTATTATAGGGAGGATATAAAAAGGGAGAGCAGTGTTACACCTCGGGGGAGGGGGAGCGGAAGGGAGCAGGGAGGAGAGACTCAAGGTAGGAAATAAAAAGGGTGGAGAAGAATAGATTATTGTACAATGAGGGTGAGATGTGAAGTTGTAGAACAAATTGTGCTTATTATGTTGTGTAATCAAGCCAGTATGGTGACAAGTGTGAAGCTTAGCTATAATGGTGGTGGCTGTGAACAGGGGGAATGAGTGAGTGGTAATACCTAAAGCAGGTATTTGGGATTAACGTGTCTAAAGTTAAGCCCAGTATGAGTTTTATCCCACATCCCAAGGCATGCCAGTGCATCGTAGACCAGTATATGTGCAAAAACCGCTACTGCAAACCCAGGAACTGCCCCGGGCCCGCAGATGCAGCCAGGCCAAAAGAAAGAGCTGGGACCAGGGAGCCCCAGGCCACCCCCCCAAGGCCGAGCAGCCCCACAGATGCCCCCGAGATCCCAGGCCGAGAGGCAGCCACCGCCCGAGGAAGCCCCAAGCAGCCGAACACCCAGCGCATCCCGCCACCGACACCAACCCCCAACCCCAAGGCCCCCCCGCCAGCAATGATATTTGTTTATGTGTGTTATGCCGAGGGATTGGCCATAAAACTCAGGGAATGCGCATAATCCCAGGTTTTGAGTAGAGACCACTCTCCAGGGGAGGACTGGGAGGGGGGGGGAGTGGCCCAGGAGTCCTTGACAGACTGGCCCACTTCATGCGTGGTGTGGGGAGCCAGCCAGCCGGCCGGCAACACAAGTGTCATGCCTTTGATTAAAAAAGACTACATTGGATGTAGCTTTGACCATTATCATGTGGGGCTCTATTCTCCCATACGCGTAAGTCCAAAAACCTGTGCAGCAGTGCTGTTTTTGGCTGTGTGCTATTCTCCCCCTGTACTTTAGTCAGTCACTGCGCGCCTTCATCCCAGTTACACACTGTGGGTGGAGCAGCCCTGAAATGTGGGTGTTCCCATTCAAATCTGGCTTTACGCGCATTCACTGGTGTGTGTATGTCCTTTTCCTCTTACACGCTTCTAACCCTGGAATAAGGGCAGCGCCCCGATAAGGTGAAACATTATAATGCACAAGAAATATGGACTTGTAGTTATTGTAGTGATATGTAGTGATTTTAATGCAAACAGGTCATTAATACAATAAAATGTGTCTGACCCACCATCCCAATCAAGCTCCAGTATCCCTTATATTTTAAGTGTACAGGAAATCTAAAATTGACACTTGTCAACCACTTACTGTGAGGATCCTAGTCTATTTCCTTTTTGTTTGTTTTTTTTTTCCCTCCCTGTGTGTTTCCTTAGAGCTGGCTCCACAAACCTTGCCTGCAATCAAGTCTGCAAAGCTGAGTCAACAGATTGTCTGTTTACCAACCGTGATCCCTACACCTTAACCTGCAACCTAACTCGTTCCCTAACTCGTTCAGCCCCTCGACCTCACCTCCGGATATCTCACTCACGGAACACCAGGAACCTGCACCTTGGACATCCTGCCAGCATCCTAGAAACAACAATAAATAGCTTTTGTAAACCTTACCCAAGACTGTTTGTGTCTATATTGTGGGTCCAGCTTTGTTCAATAAAACAGAAGGATTTAACCACAATGGACCCCACAGACACAGAATTTGAACCGCTTAAGCTTCAGCAAACAGTTGCTAATCAAGGAGCTTTACTTGGTCACCATGACCAAACAATCCACTGCCTTCTCGAAGCAAATCCGTCCCTCACCAACCAAGTATCTGAACTCACTCGTCAGGTATCTACAGTACTCTCATGTTAATCCCTCTTAGCAGCTTCACAGCAGCCAGTCACTTCTGTCCCTGAGCAGATGTCTCTGCGAGATTCTTGTGCTCCGAACCCAGAACCATTCACAGGTCAGCCCAGCAATTGCCGAGGTTCTTTGTGTCAGTGTGCCACTGTGTTTTGGCAGCGCCCTCTGTCCTTTTCTACTGATTTCACTAAGAAACACTATGTCTGTGGCTTGCTAAGAGGGAGAGCTTTAGAGTGGGCTGAGGCATAGTTTTCCACTCGGCCAATGGATAATTTGATATACGAGGATTTTGTGAAGGAGTTCAAATGAGTGTTTCATCATCCAGATTATCAAGTAAATGCCTCTGACCATCTAATGAGTCTGGAACAAGGACACAGATCTGTTTCAGACTATTCTATTGAGTTTTGTACTTTGGCTGCTGATGTGGATTGGATTGAGGAGGCACTGCAGGCAGCCTTTACTAAGGGGTTAAATGAACAAATTAAGGATGAGCTAGCTACACGTGATGAACCCTCGAATCTTGATTCTCTGGTCTCCTTAGCCAACCGCTTTGACAACCGCCTGAGAACCCGTCGGCGTTCTGTCGATATCCTGGAATATCTGGACAAAAATCCTGATAAAACAAGTGGATCTGAAGCTCCTGTTCTTTGGAACTAGAGTGAACCTCTTTTATTATATAAATAAAACATTTTCAGAGAAGAACTGCCATTTAGCTACAGTATGCCAATGTTGTTTTGAGCATGAATAAATATTAATCGATTAAAAATAAAATGGCTTGAAATCATGAGCTTTTGAAGCAATGTCGATGATGTCGTCTGGATCTGAGCACAATTAAACACCCCATACTCTGTTTCAATTAAATATGTGCATCAGACAATGAGTTCTGAGGCTGCTCGCTCTAAAGCAAAGTATTAACTGAATAAAATAATCCATGGTGACCAGTGCTCTCAATAACCTTGAAGCCCTTTGACTGAAAAAAAAACCCTTCAGAACAAGCACATTTGTTTTAAACTGTGAAATTAGTGTGTCTCGTCTCATATTGAGAGCTTTTCTCTCCACACTATACAATCCAGTATTTACTAGCACTACTGTCCTGTCATGTCCTCTAGAAACAGTAATCTCCAGAGGGTGAAGTAGTTACTCCTCAACTAGTAACAAACCCAAGCCTCTGCTGGTAAATGTTCTACTGTTATTTCATGGTGGTATATATTCTTGCTGGCCCAACAGAGCCACAATCTATTCAAACCCCGATGGTCGTCAATGCATGAGACATTACTCAAGCCTCTCTTATCTCACCACCTCAGCCACCAACACTTACCGATACAAAGGCATGAAGTTTGATTCGAGCTTTATCAAGTGAGCTACCAGCCCATGTCAGAAACTGTGATACCTATTCAGCATTTAAAATTGCACTGAAACAATGGTTGAAAACTAACTAGACACTCACAGATCATTCACTTTTTTCCTTGGGCCTCAAAGTCTGAATCTTAACCTATATGGAACTTGTCTATGGTCTACTTGTAATGTGTAATGTCCTTTGATTTATGTATACTTTGTATCGTGACCTGTTGAATGTCTACTATACTAACCTGCCTTGGGACAACGGATGAAAATTAGCCATTGTGCTAACCCCAGCATATTTACGTTGTTGCTCTATGCTGACAGTGAACCCAAAAACAATAAAGGAAACTGTTCAGCAGCTGAATCCATTCCAGTCAATTCTTAACATTCAACAAAATATTTAATACATTTCAGTCAGGTTTTTGTTCTCATTACAGCACAGAAACTGCTCTTATCAAAGTGATCAATGACATAAGATTGAACACTGATTCAGGAAAAGTAACCGTTCTCATTCTATTGGATCTAAGTGCTGAATTTGACACTGTAGATCATACAATTTTGTTGCACAGAATGCAAACATGGGTTGGACTAAATGGAAAAGTAATGCAATTGTTTCAGCGAATATATTTTGTAAGCATTGGAAACTTTGAATGTGACAGATTACCAATGCCCTGTGGGGTTCCTCAGGGCTCTGTTCTTGGACCCCTTCTGTTTAGCCTTTATATGCTTCTTTTAGGACAAATTTTACAGAACTGTAAGGTTGATTATCAGAGCTACGCAGATGACACACAACTATATCTATCACTGAACCCAGATGACTATGATCCCATAGAGGTGTTGTGTGATTGTCTTTGGTAACAAGGAAAAGAGTACTACTGTCAGCAAGTATCTTGAGTCCTGATCTTTAAAAGCTAAAGACCAAGTCAAAAACCTTGGTGCTCTGACTCAGATCTGAAATTCAGCTGTCAGATCAAATCTCTCACAAAAACAGCCTTTTACCATCTAAAGAACATCTCCAGAGTGAAAGGTTTAATGACTCAAAGATCAGGAGAAACTGGTCCATGCTTTTATCTCCAGCAGACTGGACTATTGTAATGGTCTTCTGACAGGAATCCTCCAAAAGAGCATCAAACAGCTAAAGGTGGTTCATAACACTGCAGCTCGGGTTTTAACCAGAACAAAGGGGTCAGAGCACATTACTCCAGTTTTAAAGTCTTTACACTGGCTCCCAGTCAGCCTCAGAATTGACTTTAAAGTTCTGCTGCTGGTGTATAAATCTGTGAATGGGTTTGATCCAGAATACATCAGTGAGATGTTCGTCAGGTATGAACCCAGCAGGTCTCTCAGATCTATGGACACAGGTCAGATAGTGGAGCCCAGAGTTCACAGTAAACATGGTGATGCTGTGTTTAGTTGTTACGCTGCAAAGAAGTGGAACAAACTGCCAGCAGAGCTGAAGTCAGCGTCCAATGTGAACATTTTTAAACCAAAGTCTACTGCATATGATTAAGAGCGATATTTTTGGTCATGTTGTTGATGTAATGTGTTTGTTGATGATTTTAATTGATTTTTACTGATGATTTTAAATGTTCTTATTGATTTTAAGCTGTTGAATGTTTTATCATGTAAAGCACATTGAGTTGCCTTGTGCATGAAATACGCTAAATTTGCCTTGCCTTGCCTTGACATGTTGATGAATATGCATTGTCCTAATTCAAATAAATAAATAAATATACATAAATAATAAAGTAAGTGATTTTACAATTCCACTTCATGTGTATGGAGTAGGGATGTAAGAATATCTAAATCTCACGGTTCCGTATAATCACGGTATTAACCTCAAGGTACAATAATTATTGCGATATTGTGGGAATGCTCACAGTTTTACAGGAAAGCACACAGTTTTCACCAATGCTGACAAAAACAAGAATGATGACCATTGAGAAATTGTCTGTTCACTATTTTCACAGTATTTACTGTCATACTTTTAGATTTATAACATAAACTGCATACTGCCTACTAACAGAAACAGATTATTTAGCTAAAGTACAATAATTCTAATCGAGTCAGGAACACAAGTACTGTATAGCAACAGTCTAGTAATAATAATAATAATAATAATAATAATAATAATAATAATAATAATAATAATAATAATAATAATAATTAAACAGCCAAGGAAATCAATGTAGTGCAAACTGCCTCATTCCCTTTAGATTCATTTTAGGTTTGTCTCAAGAACATTTAAGGTTAAGAGCAATCTCTTAGCATTTAAAGTATCCACTAAGCTTTTAAAACAGCCGTAACTGTGCGACATCTCTTGTTATTTCTTGAGCCCTTGAGCTGTTATTAGGGAGCTTAGTTGTAAATGGTTCGTTTAGAGTTTTTTTAACCAGACTGGCTGGATGCCGGGTTGTAATGTACCTTCTCATGTTGCTCGTATTTCCGGAAGAGTAGCGCATGGTACACTTATGGTGCTTGCATATTGGCCTTTTCTCCATCATGGTTTCTTGATACAGTGAGACCAAAATGTTTCCACACCTCTGACTTGTAGCCGTTGCTTCATGCACAAGTTTTACAAACTCCTTGCTTTGTACCTCACTCTGCTGGCTGCCACCATCCGCCATGTTTCCTTTCCCCTCTGACCTCGCACTGTCACACGCCAGTGGCTCAACTGTCAGTAACCTATGGCGACGCCTACCTGATCACATGAAAACATGGCGTGGTACGTGTGGACAGAAGAGGAGACCGGGACATTTCTTAGCATTACACTTAAAAATAATTGCTGCCACATTAGACGTGAAACAACAAAGAAATGTGTAGTGTTATTAGGAGGTTTGGAGCGTCCATCTTCCTGCAGAGAAGTCTGACAGGATGAGATTTCACGAGAGTTACAAAGCTCCTGCCCAAAACAACCTTCAATGGAAACACGTTCAAAGCACAATTATATTTTGTCGCTATTCAGAAATATCGCTTTTATTTTGCAAAATTCTGTAATGGAAACACAACTTCTGAAACGGTCTGCAACAACCAAACCAAAACTTGTTGTTTTTAGGAATCATTATTTTAAACCATGACATTACCACGTTGATATCAAGGTACTTGTAATACACCGGTATCGTGATATTGTCAATATGATGACATTCCTAGTATGGAGCATAATCCTCCACACATGTGAAAACTCCCAGAGTTTTTTTAGATCCACAGATGTTGGCACTGTACTATACGTGACACAATGCTAGGTTCCATTAGTAATCTGACTCATGCTTTCTGCAACTTCGAGCACATTCATCACGATTAAAAAGCTCCCCAATGTGAGACAGACAGTGACTTTTCAGTTCAGATGGACTATGATGCCTCAGGCTATGTTGTATTATCATACATG
This sequence comes from Gouania willdenowi, assembly GCF_900634775.1. Taxonomy (NCBI): domain Eukaryota; kingdom Metazoa; phylum Chordata; class Actinopteri; order Blenniiformes; family Gobiesocidae; genus Gouania; species Gouania willdenowi. The sequence goes on along the minus strand of NC_041053.1, from coordinate 34,912,058 downwards.
TTAATTTACAGAAGCTCATCTCGATTGCGGTGACTCCAGCGGATGCATATTAAAAGGAGATCAATCACAGGGGATTGCCATGTTGAGATGAGACGTCCACCTGCCATTGGAAATGTGCCATATCAATCAAACCCAGCACTCTAATGATCATCTCGCAGAGGCTCCAAAAGAGGGGAATTGTCATCCCCCCTGGCACAGTCATTTGCGTCGATCTATGACCACAAGCGCATTTGGCCTCCTCCGCAAGCCCTAATGGATGTTATGTTTTGTGACCTGTCGTTGCACTCCCGTCAGCAAAGATTAAATCTCCCCAAAAGGTGTTCCCTGTGAATCCCTAGCAAACAGGAACCAGGTGACAGAAAAAGTGGAAATTAATGAGAGGTCTTTTTAACGATTTATACCCAAGATAGCAAAGGTTTCTGCAAAGAATGCAGCAAGAGTAAGGTACATTTACAACGTAACAGTTGTAATCAAAATAAGAAAAAACCCAAAGCAATGTCATCAAAATATGTTTTGAATATTTGAATATTCAACCCTCCTATTATTCTCAAATATTACTAACACAATCTGACCCCAAGGGATAGGAAATGATTTTCAAAATTGTTGACCAAGTTTTTATGTGAGGCACTTTGTTTATTTGTTGAATACATACTGTAAATAACCCCTTAATAATGAAAAGGGGTTGACCTGTTCTCTAGCGCCACCATCAGGCCAAACTTTTAAATTAAAATTAATTTATCTCAGATAAATAGTTTTCATCAGTTTTCAATGTCCTTGTGAGAAATATCAGTTCTACTGGGGCTGGTTGTGAGTAGTTGGTCTCACACACACACACACACACACACACACACACACACTTTACTCAGCTAAAACAGATTGGGCTGAAATTGACCCCAGCGGAACACCAACGCGTGTGGTATGTGTTCAGCACAATGGAAAAAATATCCTCACGATAATTCAATGCGTAAAGCTGATATCCGGAGTTTCTGGGAAATTTATGTTTATGTATGATTATTTTGAAATGCAAATAAATACCTAACTAGTCCTTTCATTATGGTTTACTGCCGGTGGTCATTCATATACATTACTGTATATAAGTCCCTCCTTTGTCCTATAGACCCCAATACAAATAAAACGATTGCCGAGTACACCCAGCCAATAGGCTTTGACTTCCTGTTTTTGAGACTGTCAATCAAAGTGAATGCGGAACTGTTCACGAAAACAAGGCAGCACGTCACAACAGCAAACAGGTAAATATAATTTTGGCTCTTACCTGACCCATAGACCTATATTAATGCGACCTAATGTGACCATGTTATGCGATGTGCTTGCAGAAAAGTAGAGGCGTGGCTTCTGGTAGATTGGCTGAGGCAGGGGGAAGGAAGTGGAGTTGTTGAGGGCGGGACATTGAGACATCCTCTCAGAAACTCCGGATACCAGCTTTAATCAATTGTACCCCTCAAATGAGGGAAAGTCATGAAATATGAAGCAAAAAAAAAGAGTTAACTAGTAGACTCGTAGTTTTTGTTTGTTTTTTTTATGATAAACATTGAATGGGCTCAAATTGACCCAGAGAATATATATATATATATTTTGTTTTTTGTAATATTGACAATTTTCCATGTTATTCTATGAGTTAGGGCTGAGCACTCCAGCTGGGAAGCAGAAAACACTCCGTAACTGAACCTATTCTTGTCACGTGTGTCTCGTGTGTCCTATTATATACCTTTAAATGCTTTGAGTATCACAGGATGGAATCATTTGTCTAAATATTATCCCATAAATTAGTTATTACTCCCATGAACGTTGCCTTTGCCTGGCAATTTGGTGAGGTTATTTTGGTTTGTGCAATTTGAGTAAGTTCTATGTTAGGTTACAAGGGGGATGGATGTCAGTGTATTTGATGGAGAACCACTAGTAACAATAATGAGAAGAAAACAAACATTCATACACTGTATGGTACAAGCCTTAAGGGAATAACTGTGACTTGAAAAATGCATTCAACTCCAGCACTAATGTGTTCCTTTTGCAATACAAGACAACTAACTGTGCTGAGGAGAGTCGGCCATCTGTCCTTCCTTTAAGGTGCATGAACACACAAATTCACAGATTTTGCTTTGTCTTGATAAAATATTATCAAAATGTAGTTATGGATTCATAATGAGTATTTTATGTTTTTTGTTTTGTTTTGTTTTTTTTAACTGAAGCTTCTTAAACTTATAAAGTGAGGCAAGTATGAAATGAAACTAATTACTCACCTGGATTGATCTTTTTATGGCTCTACGTGTTTCGAAATGTTCCAAGAGGTGAGAGCGCTTTTCCTTTAATGAGAACAACATATAGATTGACAGTTTGTGAACAACCAAAGGTCACATTGAACGACGCACAAAAGCACATCTTGGGCTCGATGACGTACTCTGAGAATATTTGTTCAACAAGTCTGTGCCTCTGCATGAGTCACGGTGACAGAACTAAATTAAGTATATGAATCTGAAACTTCATTTCAAGCTTGTTAAATTTCCCCAGCTTTTAGCTTGCCCTCGGTACGGACTAACGCTAGATTCAGAATCAGAAATGTTTTTAATGGCCATGTTTTTAATGATTACCACTGGATGTGTATCCGTTCGAGGACAGCTCCACTGCAGAACGTCTCCGTGTTCCGACGTTCATTGATAACCACTGTGATGTGCGCTGTTTAGGCTCCGCGGTATTAGGGCAATCGCGAGGACTACTATGGATACTCAATGGAAGTTGTCACATTAGTTATTAATTCAAATGCTAATTTAGAGACTAATGGCAAAGTTAGACCTCTCACCATTGCCTGAGAAAGTAGATGAACTTGCAGGACTAAAATGAAACCTTGGAAATGTTGTTTTTTTTTTTTTTTTAATTTGGCTTTTTGAGAGAAATACCACGTGAGTCGTTATTTTTTGGCACGTTTAGTGAAAAACAACTAAACCCCAAATCCTGTGCTGTTGACTGAACCTAGTCCAACTTTAAACATTTTAGTAAAAGTATTTTAATTTTGCGTATTTAGTTGTAAAATGTCAGTTACTGGCCTCTAAGGATTAAATGCCGGCTATTACAACTATTATCGTGCATCATCAACTTTCACTGTTGGCCCCGTCCCTCCAATAAAAGCTTGGAGGAGGGAGGAGGGTTTCCTCCAATCACAGTCCTCAGTGAGCAGTGATTGACAGTTTTAATGCAGAAGTCTAATGCTCCATGCGTTCCTGTGGTGATGTTTTTGACTCTGTGCTTCTATAAAGAGAAGATTCTGGTCTAATCAGAGGGTTCATCAAGCTTTGTGTCTATATACAGTACACAGACTTTGTGTGTGTATCCCCCTCTGTCTCTGTGTGTATGAAGCTGTGGTGTTCTGAGGCTCATGATGTGAATAGAGCAGGGACTGTTTGTGAGTAATATAGTGTCTCTGTCTGTGTGCTTATGGTTGTGAGCTGTGTTTTGTGTGTAGTACTTGAGCAGGCAGCACTCTGTCACTGCCAGCACTGACCGGTTGCCTGAGTGGGCGTGTACTACTGCGTCAGGAGTAACGCCCATAATCAAGGCATCTTTTGAATTTCCCACTAGTGGCAGGTCAGCAGAAAGCAGGTGTTTAGTTACTATTTAAGTAAGGATGACCATACGTCCAGATTTACTCAGACATGTCCTCTTTTCACGTCTTGTCCAGACCGTATCGCATTTTACAAATTCATCAAAATCTCCGGGTTAGCCAGGAACCCTGAACACATCTCAGGAACACGTTCATTAAAAAGACCGTAACTCCACTAATATTTGCTCTATCTGAGAAATTCCACCAGTTTCTGAAAGCTAAGGAGTTGCTCTTTACAGCCAGTATATTACAGTGTATTACAGAACTTTTACTCCCCCGTGTTACCAAAAGATTAAAGATGCCGCTTTGCTTTGACAAAATTGTTATACATGAGGAAAAGAGACAGAGAGACAATAAAGAAACCTGAGTCTAGACCTCATCACCTCCTGTCTCCATAGACAACAGACAAAATAAAGCTCAAAATCAGCATGGGTTGATGTGATACAAACTTTCACAGTTATTTATTGAAGTGTATATTTAATGTTGTGTAAGCCTTGAGTTTTTTTTTTTTTTTTTTTTTTTTTGTCAGTTTTAATTTCTAGGAGATGTTTCTCACAGGTTTTTATAAGATTTTTGAAGGACAGATTGTTATAATGTTAATGTTATAATGCATAACAATCTGTTATGAAGTCTTTTCTTCAAAGAGAGAAATTCATTTTTAAATGTATATTCATCTACAATATTGCATTTTGCTGTTTTCTTACAAGGTAGATTTAAGAAAATGTCAAGTACTTTGAATATCCCGAGGTCGGGCCAAATGTCCTGTTTTTTGCGAATCAAAATATGGTCACCCTAGTTAGGTGTTTATATAGGATTAACATGTGAGATTGTATATTTACATGAATCTTTCAACACAAACTGTGAACTTTGACATCTTAATTTCAATAGTGGCTGCAGAGTAGGAGGTAGTAAATTGCTGGTTGCAAAGTTTGGGTACTTTTTTTCAGTATTGGAATAAAGATGTCTATTTTTAATGCATCGGGAGGGGATGACAGGTCTGATTTCTGCCTCTCTAGTTTCTATGGTTGGAGAAAGGAGAAAAAAAAAAAAAAAAACAGTGGGGAGGACAACCCCATTGGTAAGGTGTTGACAGCTGCAGTACGTCATGTATAGCAGAGGGGGGAAAGGAGCAATTATTTCAGTATGTATAAATGTTACTTTGTACAAAGTAACGTTGGGGTTTGAAGGCTCCTTGGGACCACTTGTCAACCCACTGCTCCCAATGTGGGTCTGACGAGTGAGAATAGTGTTACTGCAGTTCAGATGCTCAGTCACAGGGAGATGACTAATTTAGTATTTCTAAAGATCAGAATAGCTTATCATTCTTATGTCAGATCAATTTAAACACTGCTGTCAGGTTACAATTGAACTCAAAGCCAGAATAAAGCACCACTCTCAATTACATAATACATTGTACTTTCTCATTACAACAGTCTAATGGTTAGCTTAGACCAGTGGTGTCAAACTCTTATTAGTTCAGGGGCCAAATACGGAGTGGGTCACAGATTTTAGACGTGGAAATTAGTAATTTAATCATTGTGCTCTAGTTTGCAAATCCACATCTTGATAAAAAATATGTACAACACTGATAAAATCAAATTTGTGGCCATTTTTTATGTAATTTGGGGACATTTTATGGAATAATTTGAAGAAAATTGCAGGATTTGGAGACAATTGAGAGTTCTTATAACAATTTCAGATGAAAGATTACTGCCATCCTGTGATATAAGCATGAGGAAAATGTGGCCCTGCTAATATTGTGGAGTGTTATTGAATTTGGGTATTCATTTGGCGATATCTACAACAGAATTAGTTGATAATTTACACAGTGTTGGTTTCTCTGACTTTTTTGCTATCAGCACTGGGCCGAATTTGATGCTCTAAAGGGCCAGATTTGGCCCCCGGATCTTGAGTTTGGCACGTCTGGCTTGGACAGATTTTATTTATTTGAAGGTGAGAAATTATTTGCACTTTTGGAAAGTAACAAAATCAAAGAATAAATAAAAACTAAATAAAAATAGAGGACAGATGTATGTTTAACATCCATATAGAATGGCAGATGCTTGATTGTACTTGGCAGATTTAACTATTTTCCAGATTTTATGACTTCGTTGAACTAGTTTCTATTGTTTGTTTTAGAAAAACAAAACTTTCCAGGAAATGCAGAAATTCCTCAGCCATAGCTAATAAATGTGTCTCCACGTTCTTCTGAGATTACTAAACCACCCGATGAGTAGCTACTTTCAAAGATAAAAAAAGGCTTTAGTATACTGTGAACCTTAACAGGATTAAAAAATGAATAAAGCTCATTAAAACACTGAGGAAAATAACAAAAAAAATGAAAAAAAGAAAAAAAAACTGAGACAGATAAGTGCTGTTTTCACACTTAAATCCTACCAGATAGAAACAAACAGGAGCAATATGCGTTGGGGGCCTTTCTCTGAGTGGTACAATTTTTTTTTTACAGAAACATATTTAACTTGTAGCTTCCGTGACAATGGTGAGAGACCAAATGCATTCAGCGCAGTGTGAGATGAAAGTCTGAACCCCCACCACCAAACATAAGTTAAGGTGTCACGTTTATAGAAACTTGCAGTGGTTGCCTAGCAACAGCATGGACATTAACTAACACTTTCTACTCTTTCATCACACACACACAACTCAATAACTCCTGTACAGAAGAGAGGCTTTACACAAATCACATGAAACTTTTGGCCCCTTTTTCTTAAAACACAAACATTGTAACTATTTGCATCTTAGTTCCTGAAGCTAATCTACACACTTTAGCCATGAGATTATGACCACAGACAGGATTAATGACGTTTGGTATCTGTAAGGCAGGGGTCACCAACCCTCAGGCCTGTTCTAACAGCACTATAGTCACCTACGAGCTCAGTTTGAAATGTAATTTACATGCCAGGTTTCAAACTGACGATGATAAATACAGGTGAGGGATGTAGTCAGTGTCTTAGTAGTGCAAGTTTTATTTTAATAATAACCATCTTTAATTTTTTTTTTTTTTTTTTTTTTCACTTCAACACTGTGACAAATGTGTTCAAGTATCACATATAGGTTTTTGTTAAATATGGTGCAGAATTGGTGTTTAGATTTTGATGTTTTTAAAAAGTTTTTTTAAAATCTTACATAATTGTTGATTTACTCACGTCACAGAAATGTTAAAAAATGACAAGAATAAACACTAAACAAAGAAAGGAAAAAAGAAATGGTGCAATAATTACGTGAAAGAGTGGATAAGGATTAAATACAGGGCACACATTACAGTGGAAAAAATGAAATGAGATGACAATAAAATAATAATACAAATATAACAATGTGCAAATATAACACACAAGTAGAAACATGTTTCCATTAGTTAAAAGTAATTAATCGCTAGTAAAATAGGAACATGATGATTTCCAATGAAATGTTTCAGAAGTGGTGACAAGTGAAACAATTATAAATTAAGATTTATTATTATACATATTTCCTACCTTTTTTAATGAATGCTAGTCATGCTTCATTATTTTCCCCTCTGATCAAACTTAGCCCTTCTGATTAATCAGTAATTTTTAAGTAGCTCGTGGTTTCAGAAAGGCTGTGACCCCTGCTGTAAGGGATAAAAGTGAATTTTGGGGGAAAAAAATTAAGTTTGATGAAGATCAAATAGTGGGTTTTATGTGGGTTGTTCCTGTCAGTGGCGTTGCCAGTCGGAATCCTGTACGCACTATGCGAACAGCTTTTCGAAGGTGTGGGAAAAACAGAAACAGAAACTGAAACCTTACCAGTATATTGCTGTAACTATTTAATCTCAACATTTTGACTTTAATCTCGACATTTCAACTTTATTTTTGACATTCTGACTTTAATCTCGATGTGCCCAAAATTATTATTTTCTCCATCAATATTGGTCTTAATTGACTTCAGTAGATTTGGGTGGAGCTAGTGTAGCAGGATTCACTTGCTATTTCGACAGTGAAAATGGTATCCCATTACCGTGAACACGACCTAATTTTCACGCCTGATTCAGTAAAACTCAGGTTTTGTTTAAGAAAAGATTGCAGAGTTGAATTGTCTCTCCCTGAATAATTTTCTTTTCTACAAAGCTCATTTTGACACATATTCAAAGTGTATATTTTCAAGGCTTGGCGACTTTTAGACAGTTGTAAATCTAATCTCCAACATACTACCTAAAAAAAAATAGAAACCTTCAGATCTCTCAGTTCTTCATCACAAATTGAGAAGCGGGGCCGAGCCAGAGGCTGACAACCTTGGATGCAGAGCTTCAAAGAAACCACTTAAAATTAATGAAAATGAGTTGAATCATTGATTAAAAACCACTGGTAATAAATAGCACAGGCCGCTTATGAAGGTAACGGTGCTAGGTCAATGTACAGATTTTTTTTTTCCCCTTCAATGACCTTTTTGTGTAGATAAGCCTTAGAATATATATCTTATCTATATCTATAGCTCTCCTAATTCTTGTGTGTATATGTTTCTTTCTCTCAAAAGAAATAAAACTGTATTACAGCAGAGCAAATATCCACAATTCACTGGTTTCCTATATGAATCTTGGCTTTTTCTTCATCTGTTAAAGATTCCAGCATGGTGCAAAAGCCAACAAGGAAAAATATTGATTCACGATATATTGCAATTTTTCAAAACATATTTTTTTACTGTTTTTGGTGACATCAAAAATCGACATTTATCCCCTGAATCATTTTTTTTTAATACATTTTTTATTTACTTGTTTTGTACCATGCCTGTATATGTTGATATAGGTTACCACTACATGTAGTGTAATGTACTTTTGTGACTGACTTGTGATGTGCATTGTTTTTTGGAACTATAACTCATATATTGATAATTAGAATCTCAATAATTAATACTATTGGATCAAAATAACATATTGTCCCAGCCCTAATAGACACTAAAGGTAGGAAAGGTAAATAAGAGATTTTTGGGGCCCATCCATAAAGTCAGCAAAATGATGGTCCATTGTTCTATGAGTCTGTGATAGCCACATATATTTGTCTGAATGATATCCACTGTTATCCAGGAAGTCTATTATTATTTGCGCCATAGTATATGGTCATCTAAAATATGCGACAAATGTGTGAGAAAAATGTGACAAAAAATGGTGAAAAAGGTGGTGAAAAGCCTTAAAAGTGTCAATATTGGTTTAAAAGTGGCAGAAATGGGGCAAACAATGGGCAGAACAAATTGTGAATGTGGTTAAATTGGCAAAAAATAAGCATGAAATATGGTGAATAGAGGTTAAAAGTGATAATAATTGGTCAACATATGTGACTCAGGTGGTAATAGTGGTTTATAAGTGCTGAAAATGTCTTGAAAGTGGAACACACGTGCTGAAAAGCCATTGAAATTTGAAGAAGTGGCAGAAAAGGGACTAATGTAGCAAAAATGCATTAAAAGGAGCAAAAATATGGCAAGAAAAAGGGATGAAAATAGGTTAAATACGACAAGTTTGGTATATAGTTGCAGAAAAAGGGTAAAAATAAGCAACAATTGGCTCGTTATTACAAAAAAAAGAAAAAAAAATGCTGTTTCTTGAAGGCGACCCTAAATGGGGACCTGACCCCAAGGTTAAGAACCCCTGCACCATGCTGCCCAAAACAACACATATAATGCTAATTGTTTTATTTCCATATTCCCCCATTATTGTCTTGTTATGCTTTGGAAAATAAACCTCATCCAAACAGAATGTGCACAGAGGAAAGTGTTTTATTGTAATATGAGGATCATCACTCCTACCAGGCATCCCGTTGATGAAAGTCCCTAAGAAGAAAAACAATATCTTGCAGCTCATTGCAGAGAAGATAATTGTTGTTCCAAACAATCCCAACACACGGGCGTGGGAGTGCACTGAAGCAGCAGCATGATTTTAAAGCGGGCACAAAAAAACTCCAAAAAACAGCAGTTTGATCACAAATGATCAGTTACTCGCAGAACCTGGCAACCACGTACGCTGTACGCAATGAGGTCGGACAACAAATGGTAACACAGAGGAAAAAGTATTTTTGTTTTTAGTTGATATGATTGACAGCACATTTTAACATCAGATGATTAAACGCAGTGACGGGGAAAAATGTGAGCATTAAGGAAATTACCTAAATTATACACAAACAGTGTCTAAAACTCAAAGCATAGATAATTACCTGATGCACAATGATTTTATTTATTGTTTTATTCATCCATCAAAACATTACTAATTACCTCAATATGATGCATAATTAATCAGAACGTCACACACAAGCCTTGTGGTTTAAGAATTAATATATTAATATTTTCAATAGGGTGCTACACTGAGACGGAGAATGAACAACTGTTTCACACAGTTTGTTCAATAAATCATAACTTATCCAGTGTGGGATTATTTACTTTAATTTATTCTCAGTATAACTAAAATAAAATGACAATTACGATGACTTTTTCACATGTATAATCAAAATTTAAGAGTGCACAATAAAACACGTAAGGTAGATATATTTTTGAAAATAAAATCAAATTGCAAATAAAAGGGTAAAGTGCTTAGAGAGCACAGGACAATATATTCAATCAGATAAAAATAAAAGTCCCTGCTGGTTTGTTTGCCTTTTAACTTTGACTTTATGCACTTTTTATTCAGTCTTTCTTCTCAGTATGTGGGAAACTCTGTGAAACTGACACTAAATCACTGTAAATAAATGATGAAATTTACTGCAGCTGCTTTTTTTTATATTTAAAACAGATATTTTACAATGGATCGTGCGATTTCCTTGCAACAAATCGATTATCGTAGTATCACTGCATTGTGAAACTAAGGGTGTAACGATTCATCATTAGATCAATAAATCGATTTATATTCCTACGATTCAACTACATTGATCATGTGCTCGGCAAGTTGGCCTTCTGTATGACAATAATCATTCTTTCAAAGGTAATCAATCGATTATATCGATATAAGGAAATAATGCATTGGATTTAGGCATGGCAAACTTAACATGGATGTGTTTTAAAAGTGATTTTAAAATTAAAGACGTTACTGTCTGTTTTTGTCTAGAATTTTAGATTTATATTTCACGAGCAGGCAACAATAATAATTATACTGTAAAGATAAATATAGAGGATGAGGGATAAATAAAGGATAGATATATGATGTCCAGCTCCCACTTGAAGTCCTGGGTGATGATGGTCCCCAGGAAGCAGAAGTACTCCACAGAGCTCACTGTAGAGTCTCCAAGGGTGAGGGGGGTGAGGGGGGCTGGGTTCTTCCTGAAGTCTGCTATCATCTTTAAAGCTTTGACCTCCAGGTTGTTCTGGCTGCACCAGCCGGTCTGTCTCCCACCTGTAGGCAGACTCATATCCATCAAAGATGAGTCCGATGATGGTCGTGTTGTCCGCAAACTTCAGGAGTTTGACTGACTGGTGAGAGGAGGAGCAGCTGTTGGTGTACAGGGAGAAGAGCAGAGAAGAAAGAGCACAGCCCTGAGGAGATCCAGTGCTGATGGTCCAGGAATATAACTACAGCGGAGCTCCCTGGAGAACAAACTGGGCTACCTGAAGCTGGATTTAAATGCAAGATGGGAGATGAGGAACTGCTGCGCCATATTTCTCACAGAAACGTGGCTGAAACCATTCTTTCCAGATGAGGCGATTAGCATTGAGTGGCTAACACTGTTCCGGTGGGACAGGAGCACCAAATGTTTTTCACGGTCTGATTGATTGGTACAGCCAAAAACACGGCAAATATTTCACCATTTACTCTCAAAATTTGAGAATTGCTTGTTCGCGTGGATTTTGCTTATCTGCTCAGTATCTCTAATATGGCGACTTCCAGGTTGATGACACGCCGTGAAAACCCTCTATTAGCTCTGCAGAACCCTCACGATAATATCATGAATAAAAGAAAAGTAGCAGGTTTAACCACTGCTCATTTAACCTGAACAGATCTTGGTTGCCCTTTATTTTTGTTGTTAATTTTGTATTATTTTTATGTATGAAAACAAGCAGAAGGGTAAACCTAATATGTATTTTTATTGAAAATGTAGTGAGTATAGTAAAGTTAATATCCTGTTCATTTAAACCAAAGTGTTGGTTGGTTGTTTACTTATTTGTTTATCTCCATCATTAATTTATAGACAATTCCCTCAATAAACATCAGTAATCTATAAAAGCTCACCTGTACTGTCCAGTATTCAGAGATTTATTCATCACACTGGTTGAAATATTATTTTGGCTAAAAAGTTACTGAATCGATTTCAAGTCACTGAATCGTTTCTGATCGATTTGTTCTAAATTAACCAATATTGTCCTTGAATTGAATTGGCAACAGCAAATCTTGATTTGAATCGAATTGTTGCTAAAAGGAATCGTTACACCACTGTGAGAAACCCAATCCTTGTGCATTGAAACTAAAAGACGAGTAAAAGTTTTAGTTGAATCCCATTGGCTTCATTTATTCACACAGAGTTATGATTTGAACTTTAAATAGGCTGCAGTTTAATCAGATTACTACTGTGTCGATGTAGCCACAGCTTATGTAACAGCTGGTGACAGGTAGTGATTTATTACCTGAATTTTCTACCCACGCTGGTTGACAGAAGAGAAGAAATTGATTTGGTTGCTGATTTATTTCCAAAGCTTTTCTCACGACAGACCTTTTGTGAAAAAAATAAATAAAAAATTCTGTACAAACATTAAAAAAAGTACTTTCATTGTAATTCTGGAGGAATAGTTGTTCAATCGTGATAATGTTGCAACTTTTATTTTGGCTACATTTGTATGACGCAGTGGGATGTTTATGTATCATAGTGACAGTTTTCAACAAACATAGTCAAGATTTATGAAATGCTATCAATTTCGGTCTTTCAGAGAAGTATTTTGAAATCCAACACAAGACACTTGGGGGTGGATTCACTAAAGGTTTAGGGTATTACAACACGTGCAAACATCACTCCACGCACTAAAAAGGGTTACAAACCCCAGCAAATCAGGACTGCGCATCTTCTGCTCGTCACAATGCACCCACAATCCATTTAGCGTGTTTCCCTCTGAATATGTAAATATGGTGGATCTCACAAGGGGAGCAAAAAAATGGGAGGAGGAAATGCTAATAAATTAATGCAGTGGGCGCAATGCAATTCATCAAATCAGGAACTGTTTGCAGTGATTGTTTTTGCACCGAAAAATAATACAACCCACATTCAGGTGCAAACTGACACACAGATCAACTCTGCTGTTTCGTAAATGGAGAAGAGCTCCGTGCATGTAAATACAGGAAAACAGGATCGAGTTATGCTCATTAATGCGGACCCAAGTTTAATCTGTCTGTTGCAAAGAACCAGTGTTCGTGAAATGGTTGAAGGTATTGTTTAATGGTTTAACGCCGGATTTTTTGCTCTTCTTCTCTTTGTCATGGAAATTCTATCAAAACTGCATTAAAGTGAAAACATTTTAGATTTTTTTCCCCCTGAGGTATCATAAGACCCTAAAAACTAGTTAAAATTTGATGAGCACACTTAAACTGGGCTGAAAATCCAGTAAGGCATGAAAAATAACAAAAATGTAATGAATAAATAAATGAAAAAAAAACACCCAAATTCCTAAGGTAAGGCATAAAAATTGAAACATTTTATTTATTTATTTTTCTGAGATACAGCTATAATATGATCCTAAAAACTAGTTCACATATGATGATCACACTTGTACTGGGGTGAAAATGCAGTAAGGCATGACAAATAACAAAAATGTATATAACACCCACATTTTGTATACAAAAATTTAGCAATTTTGGATTTTTTTATTTATTCATTTTTTTTTTTTTTTCTGAGATAAGGCTTTCATAAGTTTTATGGCATGTATTTATTTCAGGCTCAGTAATTGTGATTAATTGTCATTGAAATTTTGTAGTTTTACCAAACAACTTAGACACATCATCAGTGTTGTATCCTGGGTTCATTGGGTGTTTCGGGTCTCACAACAGACACCCTCGTCCAGGTGACCCAGCCAAGGTTGATCAGGCCCTGGCTTGTGTCTAAGTAGCTTATGTGGCCCACAAATCCCCCCGCTTGATCCACAGCCATCTTGATGCCTTTTCTGCCATGTCAGCGATGTCTCTGATGGCTTTCCTATTCTGCAGTCCCTTCACTCCCAACATCTTGAGTGCCCTGATGAGAGACTGGCCAGCAAACCCTCTGCACCTGACCTTGATGGGGTTGCATCGGGTCCTCCATCCCCTGCTTTGGCATTAGCCCGCCAGCTCCTCATACTTGGCCCTCTTCCTCTCAAAGGCGATGGACTGCCTTGTTGGTTGTTGGTGTTTGCTGGTGGAGATCCCTGTGCTGATGACCTCTGCAATAACTTGTAGCACTTGGTCGTGGCGTTAGCGGTAACGTCCATCTCCAAGTGCCCGCGGGCAGCCGCTCAGGATGTGCTCCTGTGATCCAGCTTTCTGGCAGAGAGGGCACATTTGGGTATCAACCAAGCACCAGCGGAAGTGATTGGACGGACTTCAAAGTACATCGTACACCAACTATATGATGAACTTGATCCGATGTGGCTCAGATATAGCTCTGTCCACGAGATCCTCCGGTCAGCTGCCTCATCCCATCGGGTCCATGCACCCTGCTGCTGCATCCATACTCTCCTACCGCTGCAAGCTTCCTCCACCTCCGCTCGAACCTCCTCCTGGATCAGCTGATGCTTTCCTTTCCCTGTTGGATTGAGGTCTTGGATCGCTCCCGAGATCAGCCTGTCCACATTCCACTGTTCCCATCAGCTCGCTGTGTCGCAACCGTGTCTCAGCCTGGTTGACTGCCTCATGAGCCTTCCACTACCTGCCGGTTTTTACTTCTATGCCTGCCGAGGAGATATTGATATTACTGGAGTCCCTATACAGCAGCACCTCCATAAACTCCTCCATCAGACTACTGAAGGGCAGTTTTAGTTTGCAATGCTGTTGAGACTTTGTGGTAAGCCCAACCACTTCCGGAGGAAACAGCTGACCTTCCTCATGAAGCACTCAACGGTGATCATTGGCACGTTATAGACCAGTAGTGGCCAGAAGAGTTGTGGCAAGATGCCATGTTGGTAAATCCAGGCTTTAAACTTCCCTGGAAGCCCCAACTTATCCACCGCTCTCAGCCAGTTTCCCAACTACTCTTTTGTTGATCGGAGTGCTGCGGTGTCCTTCAAGGTGCAGTCATAAATCTTGCCCAGGCTCTTAACTGGCTTCTCTCCCACAGATGGGATTCGGACACCTCCTATCAAGAAGAGAAACTGGTCTGTGACCTTCCCCCTCTTCACAACCAGGGACCTGGACTTGGCTGATGAGACGCTCAAGGCCTTGCAGGATCCATCTGCAGCCCAGAACTGAAGTTGTAGTCACTGTCAGATCATCCATAAATGCTCTGATTGGGGGCTGCCGCATACCAGAGTTGGTGAATGGGCCTCTGCATATCACCAAAATAGTGCATCCGGTAATAATGCCTTTCTCAAGTTGATGAAATGTAGATGTTACTGTTCCAGAGGTGACTTTTAAACTGAAGCAGCTGTAATAACCCAGTACGATGTCCCTGATCTTGCCTGGAACGTGGTGTTGTTCAAGTGAGGAATCCACCAGCTTGTGTGGAATAGACCCGTAGGCATTGGCAAGATCAAGCCAAAGGACTGCCAGGTCTCCCTTGCCTTCACATATCTCCTGAATCAGCTGGGTGACAACTCCTATATGCTCAATGCATCCTGGAACCTTTGGGACTCCTTCTGCACCGAGGTGTCAATGTAGGTGTTCGTCAGAAGGAACTCCATCATGTGCCGGGAAATGATACTAAAGAATATCTTGCCCTCAACACTGCGGAGTGAGATGACCCTGAACTGCTCAATGGTACTTGAGCTCTCCTCCTTTGGAATCCTGACATCCTCTGCATGTCTCCACTGCTGTGCCACCTTCCCCCTTCTCCAGATGACTTTTAGGATTGTCCACAGTCGCTTTAAGAGTCTGGGGCATCTCTTGTAGACAACATATGGCACCCCACTTGGACCAGGGGCTGAACTGGTTCTCGCAGCTTTGACAACCTCCTCAACTTCTTTCAAAGTTGGCTCCTTAATGTTAAATGTCGAGGTGGGTTCTGGCGGAGTTATCAAGGCCCTGCATGGCCCAAGATGTTCCTCTCTTGCACTGTCACTATAGTAGGTTCTGAGGTACCTGTTAACCTCATTTTCAGTACAGGCAAAGTGGCCACATGTTTTCTGCCCTAGGATCTTTTTGGTGAAGCCAAAGGGATTTGAGATGAAGGCTGCACGTTTCCTGGCCCTTTCCCTGCCCCTCCTCCTATGCCACTCGGCTCGACGGAGGGTGGTGAGTTTTTTCTTTAGGATACTGCGAAGCTCTGCCAGCCCGGCCTTCTCCTCCTCCCTTGCCGGCTGAAAAACTGCCGCCCAAGCAGTCAAACCTCCTGCCGAAGCTGGCTTATCTTCACCTCCCTTCTGTTTTGCTCCCCTCGACTTCTGATTGGCTGTTGTTGCTTTATGCCAAAGCTTTCCGCACCAATGCTGATGATCATTGCAGCCATCGTCTGCAACTTCTGGTCTACGTCTCCCTTTGCAGTAGCTTCAAGGACTTGATCCAGGTTCTCGTCAAACTGGAGCCACTCTCTTTCCTTGTTGGCAGCAGGCCACATGACCCGGCGGTGTTCTGAATGCCTGACATAGGGTGGGGTTTGTGGAGCATGGAGGGTCTTGGCACTGTGGGTTGATTCCTGGCTGGGCTCCTCCTTCATCTCACCAGGTAAGAGACCTGTGCTTTGCTCCACCTGCTTCCCTGTCAAACATTTCATTTTGGCCTGGTGGATCTTCAGGCCATGCTGGTTCTTGCAAACTTTGCCACATGAACAGACTGCACTTCGTTGTCATTTGTAATTGAGAATGTAATTGTAATTGACTTTCAGGGGAAACATAATAATTGTAATTGGAAAAAAATGCTGGTCACCCTAATCATGATTGAGTTGTAATTGAACATGGATAATTAAAGACATAATTTTTATCGAAAAATGTAATTGACCCCAAACTTGGTGCATATACACTTTTTTCAACATTTTTACTCTCACTGTCTCATACTGGATAAATCACCAAACTATCCATATCAGATAATTCACACATTGGAAAACTGGCTAGTGTAACTTTTAAATTTAAGACACATTGCCTTGTTTAAATTCATTTGATGCAAATGGACTGAGACTGCCCTGAGGGCAGCTGGAGCTTCAGATGTTGAAGTGTGTGGATGAATAATGTTTTTTTTTTATTTCTCACAGAAACATTTGTTACATAAATCTAAACCATTAGCAAAAAGTCTATCAGTTGTGTCTTTTAGAAAGCATTAGCCATAAACATGGTATGCAATAGTTAACTACACACTTAAGTTGCCTACTTATAATTTAATTTAAAAGAATATTCATTATTGGTGAAACGTGTCTGTGTTATTGTTTTGTAATTCCTGATGAGGTATATCATGATGACTATGTTCCTTTTTCAGACACTTTTAAAATAAGTAACTAATTTAATAAGTATTGAAGTAATAATAAATTCCCCAACCCTCCTATTATCCTCAAATGTTACTAACACATTTTACCCTTGGGGTATATTTGATCCTAGGGATATTTGCCTTCAGAAAATTATTAAGTTAAGTCTTTAAGTCAGATACTTTATTTATTTGTTGAATACATAAATAACCCCTTGATAATAAAACATTGACCTGTTCTGTAGCGCCACCATCAGGCTAATATTTCAGTTTTAGAGTTAGTGTATATTGAAAATCTTTCATACAAATCTATAATCTAAGTGCACCCCAATCATGACCCTCAGAGAATGAACCATGTTGATTGATGTTGGTGACCACCTTCCCCTTTCTTCTCATAAACTTATTTATTTATTCATTTTTATCTCCTATTTTGTAACATAATTGGGGTTATTTACTATACTGTAAAGCCCTCTGTCTCAGACACATCCTCCCCTCTGTCACTTTCACTGTGAAAGAGCTGTTCCAAAACCTCATTGACAGTAAACTTTTTCCTAGAGGACATTTTCAAGAGAGTGAAAGTGTGCAGATTGCAATACACACAGAGAACAGTGAGGAATGGTTTGGATAAAAGGCTGTTTTACACAGCTAAAACAGATTAGGGTCAATTTGACCCCAGAGGAAGACCAATGTGTGCAATATGTGTCCAAGACATTGAACAATTATCATCATGATAATTTTACGCTTAATCAAAACATTGCATGGGTTCAAATTGACCCCAATGATATTAGGAGGGTTAAAAAAAAATATTCTCTCATTATTCTGGTATTTAGCAAACAGAAATAATTTTGGTAATCTTAATAGACCTTAAATAGGATACATTTAGTCTGATTACATGTCAGACAGTGAGAAAAAATCATAAGTCGTGTCTGTAAATCTACCAATATGCTTTTTTTGCTTTTTTTTTTTTTTTTTTTTTTTTTAATTAAACGCACACATTTTCTATTTTCCCTTTTAACATGAGGGTCAAGTGCTGGTCAATAATATGCTTTCAAGATTATGCTTAAAATGTCAACGAAAAAGCTTCATAAAAAATCCAAACAACTTCTTCAAGTGTAAAACCAAGGTCACACTTAAACTTCACACCTCCCTTGAACTGTCTGCACGCTCACACCTTTGTCAAAAACAACGTCCAGCTGTGAATTCTGGGGTAGCTCCCAAAGATAACTCCTCACAGTAGTTTCTGTCACTGAACTGCTGCTGTAACCTCCCTATTTGTTCCTAGTTGTCGTGCTCGTGTCAAATTTGAACAGGAAACTCTTTGAGTCAAACCATCAAAATCAGCATCAATGCAGCATGGGAGATGGATTTCTAAAAATACATTGCATGGGGATTAATTATTCAGTCGTAAAGACAAAATTAATCGTCCATCATCCTGAGTAGTCTGGAAGTTTGATTGCTTTGCCTGTCATCTCTTTTGATTAGTTCTTGCTGTCCGGGGTGCTGTCCTTCTTTCCCCCATTTTCAAGCACAGCAATAAGTTATCTGCCATGTTTAGAATACAAATATGCTTTGCAGAGTGAATAAATGTATGATGATCATAGTGCAAAGCTGCAACTGTTCCATTACTTAAATAGAAGCATACAGGTGTCAAACTGTTCATTGAACACAATGTTTTTTTTACTCTCATAAAAGATAGCCTTCCTTATTTATTGTCGTCGTATCTTACAAATAAAGACAAAGTCGAGAGCCTCTGTTTTTTCTCGAGGACGCTTGTGTAGTTGCCTAACATTTTCACAGCCTTTTATTTATTTGCTTGTTGGTCTGTGAGCAGGATTACATTAAAAGCATTTAACATATTTGGACAAAGTTTTAACCAAAGATGACTTACACCATGAAAGATTCCATTAAATCTTGGAGGCGATCTGGATCAATATCCTGTTCATATCATTGGTAAATTTAAAAAATGCATGTCTCAGTTCATGATTGACTCTTGAATCTTCATGAAATTTGACTCAATTATGTCTGATTGGTTCCTCAGTTAGCCCACCGAGTTTAATCTCAATTATTCCAAATCCGGATCGACTCAGGATTCATGTTTGGGCTCAATGTATTGTTATTAATGGCAGTATAAATATCTTCCAAGCCTTTAGGGTCTGTACTGCAAAGCTGGATAAGTATATCCGGGATATCTCTGTCAGCGGGCTTCATCTAACCAAACATTCCCTTTCAGAAAACAGCTGTACTACAAAGCAGGATATAAACACATTCATTTAAGGTGATTTCAGCCTGGTAATGCTGTTGGTGTCACAATAGCGTATAAATGAATGACTTGATCTTTCTAGGATATGGAGAGTGTTTAACAAAGGCTTCATCAGATGTAAATCTATATCTTTCCTGAAGGATGTCATCAGTAAATGAAAGAATTTCATTTATTTATTAATATTCTTTCTTTTTTAAAACACAGCTGTCAGGTTGTTTTCCAAGAGAACTGATTAGTCAGGAGGCAAGTCTTTCCTACTTGCTCAGATCTTAACTGGCTCCCGACTGGGTTAGGTGTTCAGCCTAAGTTACCATGGTGATTTAGCCCCGTAAGAAGTTAGTCATCGTCGTAGTACAGGACACACCAAATAATTCCCAGAAGTTAGTGCGATAAGTGGAAATCCAGCTTTGTAGTATAGGCCCCTAAAGTGTGAATGATCATAATACCATGATCAAGATCACTGATCCAAATAACTGCCAATATCTGGCAAAGAGGAGATTTGTCGCTTAGCGGAGGTTTTGCTCTCTCTGAGGCAGATTCAATAAGATCTGAAATAAAGGGTTGGACATCAGTTACATCCCTAAATCCTTAGGGTGACTCAGTTTCCTCACCTGCTGTGAGGAATTCACTAAGATTGCAGCAATGATTAGCGTACGTGCTGAAGTGGGGGAGCCTGCCCTATTTAAGTGAGCGTTTTGCTCGTTCAATGTGAAGACGAGGCAGATGGACTTCTCTGTTTGCCGCACAAAATGTAGAAAACTAAATACAATTTTTTTTTTTTTTACACTTTAAAACCAAATTATTTTTCCCCCCTAATTTAATGTGGCTGCTCCGTTAGGTCCTGTAACTTTGCACTGACCAGTCAATGAAGATGATCTACTGACCATCATCCAGCAGGTCTGAGCTCTTGAGTCGCGCTGTGTCACCACTCTCTCATATGTGAACTTTGTGCAATCACTGCGTAAATTACGCATCTGATCTGCTGATTTTGGCCTGATGCTCCATTTTTCATCAACGCAACACAAGAGTTTGACGGTCAAAACATCACTGAAAAAGTGCATTCATAGCGCGCACAGCATCCTCTTCCCACCGCAGCCACACCAGACTCCACACGCACTGCAGCGGGTGTGCAGTATGATATTTATTTTGCATTTTCTTATTTAGTGGCTGTTGAATATAAAGTATTGTTTTATTTAAATTATTTTCTTATACTAGAAAGGTTAACTGGAGCATTTTTTGTGTTAACATTTAGTGCATGACTGACTGCTTGTCAGTCGTACTATTTTCCTGTGCTAAAACAATCACTGCAAACAGTTCCAAATTTGATGAATAGCATTTCGTCCACTGCATTAATTTATTCCCTCTCCCATTTTTTGTGCCTCTTATGAGATGCACCTACTTTACTTATCCATCAGAGGGAAACACGCTAAATGGATTGTGGTTGCATTGTGACGTGCAGAAGACGTACAGTCCTTAGTTAGTTAGTGCATGGAGTGACGTTTGCACACATTTTAATACCCTTAAACCTTTAGTGAATCCACCCCTCTGAGCATACCTGTCAAGTATCCCGTTTTGGCCGAGAAACTCCCGTATTTTACTCCTCTTTCCCGTCATCTTCCCGTACTAGTATTTTCCCGTAAATATCCCGTATTTCAATGTAGTGATAATTAAAAGATGCCTTACTCGTCACTAGCCTCGCGAGAACTGCCACCTGAAATGTCCTGGGTGGCAGTTCTCGCAAGATTAGTGCCGACAGCGGCAGCAAACCCGGCAAAAAAACCCAAAAGAACTCATGTATATAAGTTGTGAAATGGGACAGGGAGTTTAGCTTCCTAAAGAGCAGCAGGATGTGACACTGTTACGCGTTCTGTTAGATTATTAACTGAGATTTTAACGTCTACCACAGCGGAAGGAAAACCACCTAAGTCAGCATGAAAAATCAGCCAATCACAAGATCCACAAATATACACTGCTTTAAAAAAGTGTTAAAAAATGTAAAGTCTGTAATAAATGTGTCTAATAAGTCATTAGTGAATAACAGAGAACCACAGAGAGCACGAGAAATTAAAATATGTAATGAAAATAAAATGTTAATGTCTAACTTAAAGACAAGCAAAGTGAAATTAACAGTTAATATGCAACGTGTTGACTTGCATATAAACTGTAAGTATATTAAATAAAC
The DNA here is from genome assembly GCF_900634775.1 of Gouania willdenowi. NCBI lineage: Eukaryota > Metazoa > Chordata > Actinopteri > Blenniiformes > Gobiesocidae > Gouania > Gouania willdenowi. The sequence continues at coordinate 34,890,490 of NC_041053.1, read as the reverse complement.
ACGTGTGCTTAATATACACATTTATGTTTTTCTTTAGGATGTTTTAGAATTTAGGAATTAGGGCTGAGTGATAGATCGAGATTCAAGATGTATCAAGTTTTCTATTTTGGCGATATAGAAAACTATAATATTTCAGAGTTTTGGTCCATATTGCCAAATATGGTAGTAGGAATGTTCACAGCATTTCAGTGGTAATAAAGGTCGACCTACCAGATTCTAATCACATAATTGTATTTAGTAAGTGGTTGACAAGTGGCTATTTTAGATTTCTTGTACACTTGTCTTAAAATATAAGGTACAGTATATTGGAGCTTGGTTGGGCGGGTGGGATGGCTCGTAGTGGGTGCCCGAAAAATTCCCTCATTTTCAAATCCAAAACTTGACAGGTATGCCTCTGAGTGCTCTTGTTTTGATAAGTATTTTTCCCTGTTTACCGTTAAACTAAATGAACAGGTACAGTAAGTTTTGGTGTTCCGAGTCTCTAAGGTCACAGTGGGGGTAAACGTTGGTATGCTCGATTGAAGGTCCTTCAGTCAGTCCTGTGACGTGATGGACCGGCCATCTGCCAAATTCCCCGTGCACTAAGTCAGCCAGAGCAGAATGCACCGCTCCACCACCCCGTCCAGGACAAATGCATTAGGACAATGGATTGATGTGTGGATGTTTTCCACTTGAGTGACTCTTATGGCTCCTGATAAACACCGAACTCACATCTATGTCAATCCAGGTCTGTATTTCAAAGGTGTAATTGGCTGATTTGTGATTGGCACACTAATCACCTTCTGGTCACCTGCCTTATTTAGAGCGCATTCAGTCGCTATCTGGGACAGCCGTTATTTAGTGAACATTGTGATGCTATGTCTCTTGTTGTAGTTTGAGCTGTGACATATGGACTAAAGCTGATTGGTTTCAAACACTGACCGCAGTTCTCACTTTAGTGTTGAAATTTAGACACAGTATTAGAACCAGTGCTGTTCAGAGACCTCTTAAAGGCCAGTATACATAGGTAAAAATTATCAAATTGTATCAACTTTGTGTTCTTCCCCAGTGTAATTTGGGGATTTTAGAGCATTTAAAGACAAAGGGGGCCAGGGATTAAGTGCCCTCCAACAGCCCTCTGCACTTGCCTGATAATAAAACCTACTTTTTTGTGTCGTAAAAAGGAAGCTGTCGGTTTTGACATTTACAAACCTAATTATAACATTGTCCCCACTCAAAAGGAAGAGCAAAATGCCCTTTGTCATTCCCCAGAAATAGGATAGGGAAAAAAAAGAACGATTTTCATTATTTATTTAATCCACCTAATTTTCCTGGCTTTTTGATTTGAGATTTTATGAAATAAAACCAATAAAACTTAATTAATAATTTCAGAGGGGGTGGGGCAGGACTCAAAATGAGTGTTTTTGCTTTTATGTCCAAAAATAAACCCTTGCCTGTGCCTGTTTGCACATGCATTTACTAAGCCAATGGGTGTGTTGCAGGCAGAGGTGAAAGTAATGGATTATAAATACTCGTTTAATTGTAATTGATTTGCTTTTAAGGGTACCTTTACTTTTTTGAGCATATTTCTAAATCAGTAATTTTACTTTCTACACCCAACCGGTACTGAGTGAATTATTATTTTTATGTAGTTATTTTTTTCATTTCTGTTTCATGGTCTTTTTCATGGTCGCACATTCAACATAATCCATATGTTCTTAGTCGTGTCATTTCTGATCAACACCCACAGCCACTTTCTTTGGTTCAGGTTGGGGTTTCAACTACAGTATTACAGTATGTTGTGACCCACATGGCACATTTGGAACCCACATACTTAGAGCCATATATTTATTTATTTATTTTAATTAAATTCATTGATGTTATTTTATTTAAAATATAATTGTAGAGTTTGAGAAACATTTGATTTTATACAGATGCCTTTGTGGAAATTACAGGCCCCGGAGGGATCTGGATAGAAGGTAGGACTTAAGGGAGCCAGGCCTCTACTACGGCTCAGGGGAGCTGGAGAAAGCGGGCCCTCCCATGACTTGTGCTGAGAGGCACCCAGTGTATAGGCACAGTCTGTTTAACATCACCCACCATGTAGATTTATACAGGGATTATATAGACTCATTTCATGTGACGTATGCATACTAAATGAGGTGCATGTGCGCGCAGGCTTGGTGCAAAACAACAGAAGCGATCGTCTCAACGTAATCGCTGCTGAGGCGATGGTGCATGGGAGCAAAGAGAGAGCTATCTCAGTCTGGATCCAGTAAAAATTGACCATAAAAAGCTGTGAATGAACTGATATGCAGACGTGGGACAGTGAGGAGGAGAATTAATGTAGAGATGGAAACTCATCCGTTAAAACTGATCAGAAAACACGGAAATACATGGAAACCTTCGGTAACAGGAGTACAGCAGCCCACCTATCTGGTCGTTCATAACTACTAGTTATAAGCATCTAGAGACAATGCTTTTAGGTTTTCTTTCATATATACACTGGGTTTTTCTATCAGATATTTTCTGCACCGAGTATGCGTCTGCACATCAGTCACGTGTCTCATGTTTGTCCACATTGAAATGGGTCTATAGGTTGTCCCGCTCATTCTCTAAGTTAAAACTTATTAAAAACCAGTTGAGGAGCACAGTGGGACAGGAGAGACTGAGTGGACTTGCCATGTTGTCCTTAGAGAATGAGAGAACAAAGAAAATGAACAAACAGAGCATCGAGGACGTGTTTACGGAGCACAAGGCTCGTCGTATGCCCTTCAAATAGTGGTGAGTAGGTCTATAGTACTTCATATTGAAATAGTGTTTGTGAACATGTGGGCTGCTGTGCCAGTTTTACTAAACTTTATAGTTACTGATACAGGCTCTGAGTTGAAATAGTTAAAGTGGGTGTCAAAATAAAGCGGTCGCTATCCGTGGTGCTGAACTGCTTTGAATTTGTGTTTTATTATTAGTGACCATGTAGCGTAATGTTTTTGATGTTCTCTTGTTTTGTTATACTTCATGTCCGTTTGATGGACTTCAAAATGACATAGTCGCTCTCCGTGGTGCAGAAGCTTGTAAGCCCAGCTGTATGTTGTCAAACTATGTTATCATGAGCTTTATTATTTGGGTTTAAAGGGCCCGATCATTGTTCCGCTAGTGACATGAATTATCTTCATCTTTGATATATGAATGTAAATAGATCCGATGCGTGCACTGTGTTTGACGTTTGCCGGCTATCCGGTTCAACAAGTGAGAGACACGGCTACATTGGTAGCAGCCTCCTCAATCAATAGGACCATGAATTCCAAGATGAATCGGTTGTAATGTCATGGATCGGGTATCGCGGGCGTGCACTGTAGCTTTTCCCACTCAACGTTCTTGAAGCCAAAATACAGAGCTTAGGGGCCCTTCCATCTTGCAATTTGACGTCATTTGGAGCCAGAGTCTGCGCAGTCGGATCCAATGCGAGGAGCCCTGGTAACACGCCCCGCCCATTTAACGTACTGCCCTGATGACTTACGCAGCCAAGCTACGCCACAAACTCTTTCCCTCCTTCTTATTTTGTTGTCTGTACTCATTAATGTACGCATTAAAATAAAAAAAATAAAATGTAAATAAAACTTGTACCCCTCCCCTGCGTCCAGTTCTGTCAAAACAGCTGCAGTCACAGCAAACAGCTGAGAGATAACGGCGTGTCGATCAGTCTACTCTGCTCATCGTAGCAGCTAAAAGTGGATTAATACGTACACAGACACAATGCGTTCCCTGTTCTGAATTATAGCACTATGGGGGATGGATCGCATCTAAATTCATGCGCACCAGTCTAACGCATGCGTACCTGCCTGCCTAACTTTCACTAAACTTACCCAATTTAAGTAGTTACTGTAGGTGTAGTGGCAGGTGTGGCATGAGAGAAGCTATAGCTATCAGGCTACCTTCACTATGTAGCACCGTCTGCGTGACATGTAAACATGTAAATTGTTGTGTGTGTTGAGTGTTGTATCCTGTTCAATCACAGCAACAATCTGACTCAGAGCATAACACTACAGTCACTACCACTCTATGGACGGGTGTTGTGACAGACTGTAACCAGACTAAATGGTGGTCTGTTAAACACTCACACACACACTTACTGACTAGCACTCATGTACACGCCTGCAGGCGCAGGGTGCAGGCGCAGGGTGTTTATATACGCGTTCGATAGACTGGTGGGCATGAATTTAGAGGCGATCCACCCCGCATATACCACCAGCAGCAGCAGCACTGGTAAGTGTGTGTGTGTGTGTGTGTGTGTGTGTGTGTGTGTGTGTGTGTGTGTCGGTGACAGGGAATAATCATAATTATAATCATTCTAATGTATTGTAGCGATGTAAAAATGTAGAAAGTATCCAAATACAGCGCACAGAAAAACAGAAGTAAACTTCCATGCGTGTTTGTATGAGTATACTGAAGGGGGCGTGTTCATGGCCGCGTCATGAGTTTTGCTTCAATTTTGTCCCGGTAAGCGGAGCGTGAGAGACAGGCTGCTGTCTCCGCTTACTCTACGCACAGTGGACAGGGCAGGGAAAGGGGAGGTCTTTGCAAATCCAGGGACACGCCCCCCAAAACAGAGTGTTGTCACAGAACTCGTTTATATAGGGTATTAAACCTGTTCTGTTCCTTTATTCTTGTTATGTATTGACCAAACACCAGCACAGAGGGAACTGTTTTAAAAGGGGATTTTTTTTCATATTTCCCCTTTAAGATAGGAATGCTTTGTCCTTCCACTCTTGCTCCCCAGGACTGAGGCCACATTTTGTGATGACCACCAGGGGTCATCATTATAAGGTTATTGTTACATGGTTGGTAACTTGTTTACATTGAAATGTTGCATCTTTGTTACCTACCTCTTGTGCTCAAAACACTATGCTCAGGCTGAAATGCTGCACTTTGTTAGTATTCTATGCTACTTTTACCTCTGGAGTTCCCATCTAATGAGTCAGCCAGACTTTTTGTTTTTGTCTATAAATGAATACATTGATGTGATTTTGTTGTTCTGTTATCTGTTATAAGAAAATATTGGACTGTCACTTTAGAATTGGTTTCTATTTTTTATAAAATATCTACAACAAAAAGTTACTGTGGAAACAAATTGTATAGTTCCTTCACTGTATCGAATCAATTTGTATCTAATCGATTCATATTGAATCAGACAGTAATAAAAGGATATCCTTTTCTAATCAAAATGTAACCTAATGTATCAAGATGCATATCGAATTGTTTATCACAGGGAGATGTGCAACCCTACTTGTTACCTGTGTGCTGATCTGATGTTGACATTAACAATTGTTTGTGAATAAAATCGGCAACTAACACTAAAACAAATGTAAATATGTAATTTATTTGAGAAAAAATGAGGTTTTCACTCTTGGGTTGGACTCAGAAAAGAAAATGGGGCCCGATCCACACTCCAACTGAGACTCAGTTCTTTATTTACTCGCCGTTCATGTGAGTAGTTACTGCAAGACCTGTGCCCATGCCTCTGCATGCATCTGTGGAACCAAACAGTAGTTCAGTCCACCTTCTTTCAGTGTCCAAGGCGTGAGAACGTGCACCAGCATCATTTGACGTCAACATCAGCGTCATTTGACTTCACGTCTGCAGAACGGCACGGGTAATTTGTGCTTGAAACAGCAGTGCAAAATGTATCACACAATCTGTTCAAGGCAATAGGTAGAAATGTGTGTGGGCTCTTTCTCTTTGGTTTTGAGTGCTTCATCGACCATTAGCATTAAAAAGACTTGATGTTTTTATTTTTCACAAATCCTGCCCTATGCTCCTTCCACTATTCTAACATCACTAAGCAAAATTGTATGAACACTTTAATGTATATTTCCAAAGTATTATTCCTTATGAATGGAAAACAAAAATGTGCATTTGTGCTTCTCTGTTTTGTACTGCAGACTTACTTCTTTTGGTTTCAGTTCTTGGCCTGGAGGTCAAGTCTCTTTTCCCAAATGGGGCCAGAGGCCACGAAGCCTTGAACATCCGCACACATCCAAAGGCGGCTGCAGCACATAATGAGCTTTAACGTTGGTTGCAGGGGAAAGTGTGATTGTTTGCTTTGTTTACTGACCTTGCGCCCTCCAACTCCCTGCAGGATAGACATTGACTGCGTATGATCTATTCTGACATGCTAGTTGTTCAAGGCAAGTTGAAATGAAGTTATTCTCTGAAAAATACTTTCGACACAAATGTGTTTGATGTTTTTGAGTTGATATCACAAGATGAAACTGTACTTTGAATGCTTGATTATTGTTCATTAGAGAATTTATTTACAAGGTTAGCAAATATTACATTTATTTTCCATTTTTATTGCAATTTTGCATCAGACCCTAATGAAGTTAAGACACAATAAAATAAAAGTTCTGTTTTGTATTTGACCATTTCTTTATTTCCTGTGCTCTTTTGAGTCCACGTGTTTTTAAAAGCCTAAATATGTGTAAACATATATGACAATTAATAAAGGTGAAAGCCCCTGATTTCCATCCATCCATCCATTTTCATACCCGCTTATTCCCGTTTTAACAGGGTCGCGGGGGTCTGCCGGTGCCAATCTCCGGCTCTCATGGGGCGCTGGGCGGGGGTACACCCTGGACAGGGCACCAGTCCATCACAGGGCAACACAGACACAGACAACCATTCACTCTCTCATTCACTCCTATGGGCAATTTTAGAGACTCCAATCAACCTTAGTCATGTTTTTTTGGATTGTGGGAGGAAGCCGGAGGACCCGGAGGAAACCCACACAGCACAGGGAGAACATGCAAACTCCACACAGAAAGGACCCAAGTCCACCCCAGGGCTTGAACCCAGGACCTTCTTGCTGTGGGGCGGACGTGCTAACCACTAAGCCACCGTGTGCCCCCCACCCCCTGATTTCATTTAATTTAATTACTGTCTGAAGGACTGGATGAGGACACATTCTTTAGACTTAGTTGTTGACGCAGTGCAATTTTAAAACACATTTTGACATTCAACTCCAAGACTCTGTACTGTATATATTCATGCATTTACATAAAGCATAAAGTGTTTGGCTTTTCACCTTTAGCTCAGTCTGAAAGAGCTCTGCAGTGCAACCAGCAAGATCAGCAGATTTGACAGCACAGATAAGAAGCGTGATAGATCGCCTTGAGAACCTGCTATGCTCCTCAGGAATGCATTGAAATGCATTCGCCTTTACCTGTATATGTTTGATAGTTGGCATTTATTCTCTTCACAAACAGAGAGCTAACAGAAAGATAGCTTAAACACAAAAAGCTTGGAAAACTTTTAATGAAATAACCCATTAGAGATAAGCTGTTTCAAATACCAAAAACATATATAGTCTCAAGTTCTTAAAATTTGCAATAGGATCAGCGATTACTCAACAACGTTGACGTCTGGAGCAGGGATTCTCAACCTTGGGGTCAGGACCCCATTTGGGGTTGCAAGAGACTGATAGGGGGTCACCCAGTGACTTTTAGAAACTCAGAACATTTCTTGAACAATTTGAGCCAATTTGATCTTGTTTTACCTTTTTATCTGCAACTACATCAAACTTAACATATTTTAAACCAATTTTCATCACTTTTTCTTGCCATATTTGTGCTCCTTTTAATGTGTTTTTGCTCCATTACTCCCATTTCTGCCACTTCATCAAATTTCAATGCTTTTGCTGCACATTTTTCCACTTTCAAGACATTTTCAGCACTTATAAACCCTTTCCACCTTTTTTCCCACCTAATGTTACACATGTTGACTCAATATTGTAATTTTTAACCTCTTTTCGCCACATTTCGTGCTAATTTTTGACAATTTCATCACATTCACAATTTATCATGCCCTTTATTTGCTAGTTTAAACTAATTGTTCCAATATTGACCGTATTTACTAGTTTTTTTTGTCCGTTTTTGGACACTAATGTGCAACTTTGAACCAATTTCCATTTCTGTGTCACTTTTATCCTGTTTTATTTCTGGTTAAAACAAGGATTTACATTTTTAAGATTACTTTATACTATGAAGTAAGTAAGTAATTTATTTCTAATGCGCTTTTTGCAGATAAAATCACAAAGTGCTATACAGAACAGAGAAGAAAATAAAACAACAGGAACAACATCATAGAAGAAAAATAAAACAAAGGTGCATTTACATCAACAAGAGCAGCATCATAAAAGGATAATAAACATGAAAATCCATTTAATTAAGAGCTTTTCTGAAGAGCAAAGTCTTCAAATGTTTCTTAAAAGTGTCCACACAGTTAAGCTCCTGGAGAGACTGGTGCAGGTTATTCCAGAGTCTGGAGGCTACAGCCTGGAATGCAGGTCTCCTCCGGTTTTAAAATTAGTTTTTGAGATCTTTAGGAGACCCTGGCCTGAAAACCAAACGTGTGCCCTGAAGTGTAGGGGCATGCACAACAAGTCTGTGATATATTGATGGGCCAGGCCACGTAACGCTCGGAAAGTCAGAACGATACATGGCCCTGGAGGGTCATGGGCTGAAAAGGTTGAGAACCCCTGGTCTCGAGCAGTGGTTTTTCAGCCTATGACCCCAAAATAAATGTACCAGAGACCGGGGACCCCCACAATGAACATTGAAGAACAGTCATGTGGAGACGGGCTGTCTATAAGGGGGAATAAAGGGGAGAGCTTTTTGCGGCCCATCCATAAATGATGGTCCATTGTTCTATGAATCTGTGATAACCACATTTATTTATTTATCTGAATAATATCCACTGTTATCCAGGAAGTTTTTAAATATTTTGCGACACAGAATGTAATCACCTTGAAGATGAAAATCCTTGTTTTAATTAGAAATAAAATGAGATAAAAGTGACCAAAAATAGTGGAAAAGGTGGTGAAATGCAATTGTAAAAACCACGAAAATTGGTTAAATGTTTCAAATTATAGTGGCCAAAAACGGACAGAAAAGTGGTAAAAAGGGTTAAAAGTGTCAGTCTTGGCTAAACAATGGCAGAGAAAAGTAGGAACAATTAGTTTAAACTGGTGAATAAAGGGCATGACAAATTGTGAATGATGTTAAATTGGCAAAAACAAGCACAAAATGTGGTAAAAAGAGGTTAAAAGTGACAATCATGGCCAACATATGAGACATGGGAAAAGTGGTGGAAAGGGTTTATAAGCGCCAAAATTGTTTGGAAGTGGAAAAAAATGTGCAGAAAAGGCATTGAAATTTGATGGAGAAGTGGCAGAAATGGAAGTAATGCAGCAAAAATGCATTAAAAGGAACAAAAATATGTCAAGAAAAAGTGATGAAAATAGGTTCAAATATGGCAAGTTTCGTGTAGTTACAGAAAAAGCAAAAATGGGCTCAAATAGTTGAGAAAATATTCTTAAAGGTATCAAGCGACCCCCCCCCCCCCCAGTGTTTTGCAACCCCAAGGTTGAGAACCCCTGGTTGAGAACCAGATACACTACACAAATAAAGCTTTAGATTCATTCAGGTGCAGCGTCATTTAAAGATACAAAGTTCATCACTCAGTAAAAAAAAGGTTTTCACTAAAAGCTCAACTTGGGCTAAAGTAACTGCAATGCTGTTTATTTCCCACAACATCCTGAGACGAGAAGTTTATTTGCGAGGAATGAAACTGGTGCTGGAGATGAAATAATTCTGCGATCTGTCTGCATGACGACTGGAGCAGGAAGGATAAACAAAGAAAGTTAATATTGACTGGGATGTAACATCAACTGCGACAGGGGCCATTGTTAACCTTGTAGTCCATAAATTAGTTTGAATTTTATTTGTCATATTTGCATTTCCCAGTCTCCCATTAAGGCATACAATGTTTCAGTTGTCACACTGTGTCTGGAGCCTACGCATTCACAGCACACCAAAAGCAGACTTATAATTATGAAAACATCTAGTGTTTGCTACTTGGCTCAGAAAATGCTCTCATGCTGTCAACAGGGCAGGTATCAGATATGTGAGTCACTAATTAGCATCGTGCGGCTGGATTAGCAAAGGTATAAAAATAAATACGTCTGTTACTCATAAGTTCAACAACACCCTCGTAGGTTTTAGTTCAACTGTTGTTTTCAGCAAATAAATATACCTTGACTGTTTTTTTTAAATTTATTATTTTTTTCTTTTTTTATCTTGAACAAGTTACCCCATTGTTTTCAATGTTGCTTTTTTACGTATCTTTTACAAAAATAAGTCAAATAATATATATTTTTTCAATTATTGTTTCTCCATGTTACAGCATATAATCAAAATATTACACTAGATGAGGTTTTTGAGGACTTTGGACTCAATTTTGTTGTTTGCATTTTTTTCTTGGAAGCATGATCAAATTTTGCATAGGTTTTAAACTTCAGAAATGTTTTTTTTATTTATTTATTTATTTATTTATTTATTTTTTTTTAAATATATATATTATGCTATACATGTCATGATTTTAGGTTTGGGCAGGACAAGGCATCTGATTGGTGTTTTCAATTTGACCCAAATGACAGGGATTGGTCAGATTTTTTACAAGATTGCAGTTTCCGCAGAGGTCTGATTCTTTTTTTTTTTTTTTTTTCTGGATAAATAATGTCTTGGCTAAACTCAGGATGGAAGAACCATATCACCCAGTATAACAAAAATGGTGAAAAATGGTTTTTGAGCAGGATTACAGACTCCACCTTAATGGCTTATTTAAAGATTTTTCATTTTCATTGTTAAGAATTTTCGTATTTTTGGTTTTGTGGAGTTACTGCTCTTTTATTTATTGTTTTTACAAATACAGAGTTCGTGTCAAGGATTTATTTCCAATGTGGGTTTGTCCATTTGAACAACTTTCTTTACTTTTGCAGTACCTCTATATTTCATATGATTTTGTGGAACAGTGGGCTCTCCTACACCTCTAACTGTGTCTCATTGGTTCCCTATAGCTTAATCTACAAATTTAAAACAATGAGTGGAATTTAAATGGATTTTCAAAATATCTTCTATCATTAATTATGAGTAAATTCAGTATTCTTTGTAAAATGTAGCTAATTATTGTCTCCTATTGTCAGAATTGTGATAAAATGGCCACACATGTTTTAATAAATTACAAGAAAATTTAGTATTTTAATGAACAATACTAATAGTACTGATAATTTGTCAAAAAAAAATGCCTAAATAGGAATTAGAAATGTTCCCAATTATTTCTAAATCAATTGTTAAATATTTCTGAGTACCCCTGGAACATACCTGTCAAGTTTTGGACTACGATCCGTCCCACCCGCCCAACCAAGCTCCAGTAACCCTTATATTTTAAGACAAGTGTACAAGAAATCTAAAATACCAACTTGTCAACCACTTACTAAATACAATTATGTGATTAGAATCTGGTAGGTCGACCTTTATTAACATTAAAATGCTGTGAACATTCCTACTAGGGCTGGTGATATGGACCAAAACTCATATCTCAATATATTTTCTCAAAATGGTGATAAACATGATGATATAAATCTAGATAATTTTATCAAATAAAGTCTGACCAGAAAGACAATTCTGGGTTAAATTTGCTGATGCTAAATGCTACACAGGGACATTTATTAACAAATATGACACAATATGTTCTCTCAGAAATCCATCTAACTGAGCTTTACATGCTGTTCTGCAAAGTAAAAGCAGCAACTCCTAACACTAGTATTTTGATACATAATCTATAATATACAGTACATATGAAATAATATAGTTTTCTATATCACCAAAATAGAAAACTCGATACATCTCGATATAAGCACTAATTCCTAAATTATAAAACAGCCTAAATAAAAACATAAATGTGTATATGAAGCACATGTGTTCATTTAATTCACGTACAGTTTATATACAAGTCAACATGTTGCATATTTACTGTTAATTTCACGTTGCTTGTCTTTAAGTTAGACATTAAAATGTTATTTTCATTATATATTTTCTTTGAATTTCTCATACTCACTCATGTGGTTCTCTGGTATTCACTAATGACTTATTAGACACATTTAATACAGACTTCACATTCTTTAACACTTTATAAAGCGGTGTATATTTGTGGCGTTTGTGATTGGCTGATTTTTCATGGTGACTTAAGTTGTTCCTTCCACGGTGGTAGACGTTAAAATCTCAGTTATTAATCTAACAGAACGTGTAACTGTGTCCCATCCTGATGCTCTTTATGAAGCTCAACTCTCTGTCACATTTTACAACGTATTTACACCAGTTCTCTGTTTTTTTTTTTTTTTTTTGCCAGAACGTTTTCATTCATCGTCTCTTTTCTGAGTTGTTTCCGGGTTTGTTGCCGCTGTCGGCACTAATCTCGCAGATACTGCCACTCAGACCATTTCAGGTGGCTGTTCTCGCGAGGCTAGTGACGACACTCAGTTTAGTAAGGCATCTTTTATTTATTACTACATTAAAATACGGGATATTTACAGGAAAATACTAATACGGGAAGATGGCGGGAAAGAGGAGTAAAATAAGGGAGTTTCCCGGCCAAAACGGGATACTTGACAGCTATGCCCTGTAATGTGCTCCCGTACCCTCAGGGGTACCTGTTTGGGAACCACTGCTCTAGCTTAAACACAGCATCTCAAAACTTTGTGGCCCTTAGTTTTTTTTCCTTGTTTGGTAAGTTTTTTTTTTTGTTTGTTTGTTTTTTTCTATTCTGTACATATATAATACATACAAATGTGTTATATAATAAATACTGTGTTGTGAAGGGTTTCTTCACCTTTTTCCAAGCTGGAATGTTAAGTCAGAGGCTAGAAATTAGACTGTGTAAAAAATTTAAAAAAAATGCTTCGACTGTGAACGATAGCCTTAAATAACAAGCAGTGCAGTTCCAGTCCAAATCCCTGTGATCAGCACTATGAAAGCAGTATGGAAGGATGTACACACCTTGTTAGCTACTCTCCTTCTCATTTCAGGCTCAGCCCTTTCATCTTCCCTTGTCAGACTCTGACATGCTGTACAGTTTCCGTTGTTACGACTCTACGACTCTACGGTCCAACACATTATTAAGGCTGGAACTGGCTTCAGCTGACACTTGTAGCTAGTCTCTAATCTTCTCCTCACACTGAAGTATATGCAGATGAGGTGCAGATCTTTCACGTGTTTTACTTCCTTCATCAACTCACCAACTCCTAATGTGTGCACATCATCAGGATGAGATAAGATGAGTTTCGTTCGAAAGCGTACCTCGGATCAGAGTGAAAAAAAAATGAGGCGTCCGTGTTAATAATTATTATTATGTCACAGCAGAATTAATTCACACAAATCGTCTACTGCCATTGAAAAGCATGGACGTTTGAGGCACTGTAAGACAGGGTTGGGGTCAATTACATTCAATTATCCATGTTCAATTACAATTACCAGGGTTGGGATCAATTACTTGTAATCGCATAATTGATAATTAATTACAATTATGGCGTAATTATAATTGTAACTGTAATTGAAAACATCTGTTGCTGTTGTAATCAAAAGTGAATTGTAATTGAGTTCAGATAATTGACTTTGTAATTGTAATTGGCATGGAAATTCTATAAAAACTACAATTTAAATAAAACTCAAAACTGTAAAACCAGTGAGTTTAATTTTACCTTTTTTTTTTTTTTTTTTAATATTAATCGAAATCTAGAGGTATACTGACAGAAAAAAGGCTCAGACGCCCACGCCAAAAATATAAATACCCTGCATATTTTCATTGATTAGGAAGCCGAACAACGTAACCAAGAGATGAAAAACAAATTAGATGAAAGATCATATTTTTTTGTGTATTTTACAGCTGATTTAATGGGTCAAAACTGACCCGTTATCATAAGGGATGGTAAAGCTAACACAAGAAGATTGTTAAGTTGTATGAGCTTATTTATTAAAGCCTCAATAATTGGGATTTATTGAATTTTAACTTTAGCAATTGACAATGTAATTGTAATTGACTTTTAGTGAAAAAATTATATTTTAAATTTTAATTGTAATTGGGAAAAAAAAGCTGGTCACCGTAATCATAACTGCATTGTCGTTCAACATGGATAATTGAAGACGTAATTTAAATTAGAAAAATGTAACTGACCCCAACCCTGGTAGATTCTAAACCCTGAGTGAACCCAAATGGCAGCTTGATGACAGATAGATGGAATAAATGTATTTCTTTATAGGTGCATTGTAAAAGTGTTGGTTTACCTTTACTTTATGTAAAATATGTATATATAAGATTTAGCTCTTGAATACTGCAACACATTTATGCAACTTTTCTTTTTTTCACCAGTAAAAAGCCTTACCACAGCTGTACTATTTAATAAAGCCTTAACTAGGAGTAGTCGGTCTTGATGCTTGTAGCGACGCTTGACAAAAACTTCTCTCTCCCCTTGTGTTGCATATTTCTTCCTCACTCACCATTTAGTGATTATAAAGACTCTAAATGTCACTGATTTCTATTATCCAAATCTCCCAAAGCAATTGTAGAGTCATTAGAGAGGGAGTAAAAAATCACCTCTTACCTTACAAGATAGAGTACTTACAAAACACACCGCTTGGTGCAAGCACTGCATTTGATTAATATCACAATTAGGAATCAAAGGTCTTCCTTCATATGAAACAATCTATTTTTTTCTTCTTCCTGTTCAGCAATGGCTCAGTAAATTACTCGGCTAGCAGAGCATCACTCGGAATCAAACCCAGAATCTGGTGATGTGTACGGATTTACAACTTCATCCTGTTATGACTAAATGACTTGCAATGACGTTGTACATAGTCAGTGCCAATTTGTAAATCATTAGGTCCCGGAACACTGGCCGCGTGTTGTTCCGGCAGGAAGAGAGAGCCAAAAATGTTTTAGAGCACCTTTTGCTAACTAAATGGGCCAATATTATCACGTGAACGCAAACAACAAATTAATCATTCAATCAATCAAATTTTATTTATAGAGCGCTTTTCAAATATAGTAAGTAAGCAAGTAACGTTTATTTCTATATCACCTTTCTCAGACAAAAAGCCACAAAGTGCTTCACAACACAGTTTAAAAGCAAAAAAAACAGTACACACTGTATAAAAAGCCATGACAACATAGAATCATAGCAGCCCAAGTGTAGCTAATTAAAAGCTTGAACAAATAAAAAGGTCTTAAGTTGGCTGTTGAAGGTGTCGACAGAGTCAATAGATCGCAGAGAGAGAGGACGATTGTTCCAAAGCCTGGGAGCAACAGCCTGGAAAGATCTGTTTCCTCTGGTCTGAAAACGAGTGCGAGGAACCATCAGCAGATTGTGATCCATGGACCTCAGATCCCGAGCAGGGGTGTAAGGCTGGATCAGATCGTTAATGTAAGAAGGAGCCTGACCCTGCAAGGCTCTGAAGGCTAGAACCAGAATTTTAAAATGTGTTTTATAAGACACTGGCTGCCAATTAAGTTATTTTAGAATAGGAGATATGTGAGTCCTCCTATTTGTACGGGTCAGAAATCTAGCTGCTGAGGTTTGCACTAGTTGCAGACAAGACAGCACCTTCTTGTTCAGACAAGAAAACAAACTATTACAATAGTTTAAACGTGAAGACACAAAAGCATGAATAATGAGCTCCAAATCATTCTGTGACATCATTTTCCTGGGTTTAGATATTTTCCTTAGTTGGAAGAAGCAGTTCCTTGTCAGCTGCTTACAGTGCTGACAGGTCTTTGTCAAAGATAACGTCCAAATTTCTAAGGCTTGGTTTAGCAGACTGGCCTAAATTACCGAAGTACTGTTTAATCCCTGGAATTGAGTCATCAGGAGCAATAATCAGTGTTTCTGTTTTTTATGCATTGAGCTCCAGAGAGTTATCCCTTAGCCATTGTTTTATTTCCACTAAACAATGGAGTAAGGAGTTTAGGTTCTGCATCTCAGACGGCTTAAAGGAGCCGTAAAGCTGGATATCATCAGCGAATAGGTGGTAAGAAGCATCAATGAACTTTTGGACGATCTTTCCCAAGGGAGTCAAATACAACAAAAATAAGACAGGACCCAAAACAGAGCCTTAAGGGACTCCACACAACAAATCCGCTGACTCAGACCTTATTTGGTTAGCTGTCACACAAAAGCTACGCTCAGATAAATAAGTGAAAAACCACTGTAGAACTAACCATGACAGTCCTACTTGATCCCTCAATCTTCTCAGCAGGACCTGGAGGTCAACAGTGTTGAAGGCTGAAGACAGATCCAAGAGAACCAGAACAGTGCATTTTCCAGAATCAGCTGGATGTCATCATGATGTCGCTGGACACTTTCAATAAGGCCGTTTCCATAGAATGTTTTTCACAAAACCGGATTGAAACGTCTCATGGATGTTACTTTGATCCAGGAAAAATGTCAGCTGATCAAAGACCACCTTCTCAAGGATCTTAGACAGAAACGGGAGTTTAGAAATAGGCCTGAAACTATTGAGGTGGGGTCTAAACCTGCTTTTTTAAGTTGTGGCTCCACTATGGCATGTTTGAAAGCATTTGGAAACACACCAGTAGACAGGGAGAGGTTAACCTCTTGAGATCAAATTGTGCCGTATTTGGACCCGGAACTAAGATGAGTTTGAGACAGCTGGTCTCGACTAAGAGTGTACTTTTTTCTTTTTGCTATGGTTCAGTTTGAAATAGTTAAATACTTGAGTTATTGAGTATGATTGTGCACAGTCGGATATGGCATGGAGCTATGTGTGAAAACAACATCCTAAACACACCACATCACGTCTTTTCATGTCACAACTGAATATCAAAACCTATATTTTGTTTTGATTAGGAAGCCTAACAAGGTAACCAATAGATAGGAAAGAAATGAGATGATAGATGTTTTTTATAGGTTATTTACAGCAATACCTGTCCCCAGGTGGTGGGGCGGGTGCTTCTGTTCTGTTTCTCCACAGTTCTGCTGTCTTGCTTTTTGAACTCCTGCTGTGCTGCAGTTTTCCAGGCTCTGCTATGGATCACGGGTTCTTCAGGTGTATTATTCATCAATATGGCTAAAATTGTTGTAGTTGTGTTCGTTGAACACAAGAGTTGAGCGACCCATTGTGAGACTCAATAAGCCTTTTCACACTCTGGACCTGTGCATGCACCACCTAGGCTGTCATAGGTCAAGCGGAATATAAATGTCAACAAGCTCATTCGCTCTGTTGATATTTCCATTCTAACGGCATTCATTAATTTAGTCCTGAGATTGTTAGTGTTTTAATAGTGTTTATATTATTAATATTACACACATTCAGAATTGAGCGGTGACCAGGGTTTTCTGCTGATGCCACTTTCGGATAATCCGAAACCGTAACTTTACTTTTACTTTAATACATTTAAAAAAAATAAAGTCATTTGTTACATTTCTACATCCAACCGTTACTGAGTAAATTATTATTTTCGTACTACAAGAATGAAATGACCAGACAACAATCAAATGCATCACATCATAGCCAACCAATCAGATTAAAGGTAATGCACAGCATCAAATGCTAGTTATTTTCTTTTTTGGAGTTCATAAATTTAGCTACAGTATACTTAGAGCCAGATCGTTTTTTGGTTTTTTGTATTATTATTTTGAAATGAATTGTGCATTTTGATAAACCTTTTTATTTTATACAGATGCTTTGTGGGAAAAACATTTAAATTGTGCAAAATTTGGTCTGTTTACTGTATGCAAGGGAACCGTGGCAGGATTTATTCCCAAAAATAAACGTGTGGGGATGAAAGCAACCAGTAACTTTTACTTTGAGTACTATTTATTTGAGAGACTTTTTACTTGTTCAGGAGTATTTTATGTATGATTTACTTGTACTTCTCCTTGAGTCGCATATATCAGTACTCTTTACACCTCTGCTAATTACTTTACTTCTTTTAAAATGTACTTAAGTACAAGTAAAAATACGGATTTAGAAATGTACTCAAAAAAAGAACAAATAACCGTAAAAGCAACTCAATTACAGTAATGTGAGTAGTTGTAATCTTTTACTTTCACTTCTGGTATCCAAACACCTTATGCAGTCCCAGCATCTAATTAATTAAACTTCCTGGGTCATTTCAGAGGCATATGCACTCAAAGATGAAACTAATCCATGCTAAGTGCATTAAAACTTGTCAATATATGCATGTGTGCAGATCTTTGGAAAGCATCTGTACAGCGCCCTGGATCTTTTTCCTTCCGACAGACTGCGTAAGAAGAATTGGTTCATAAGTAAAGTCGGAAAAATAGTTATTTTTAAAGTTACGAGAAAAAAAAAAATGCCTGAGGATTTGGAACTCACAGGAGAGTCATCAAGATAGAGTCTGAGCCTACGTTTCTTTGAAAGTGCTATATCTGTTTCACGGGGTAACAATTAAATTGCAGCTGTCAGCAGAGGAGGTATTAAACTTGTTCTAGGCTCTGTCTCTCGTTCTGCTGACAGTGACCTTGGAGGGGCCGGGCGTTGAAGCCTCACGCTGGGTGAAAGGGCTTCTTGCGCTATGTTTCTTGGAGTGCCAGCCATCTGGGATACGGATATTTATCACACTGCAATGGAACACAAAAGGCCACTGGCACAAACACTATCATCATCATCATCATCATCATCACCAGCCCATCAGCACTCACAGGCATCCTCCTCACATGGTTCCCAGGCTTTGTCAGAATCAGAGGCTCCTTGCCATGTTGTTTGATCGAAGGGCCACATTACCAACATTCATGTCAGCATTTAGAATAATGACCATCAATACAGGAAACAACAAAGAGTTTGTAGAGTCATTTTGTGTGTTTTCTGTCATTT
Organism: Gouania willdenowi; assembly: GCF_900634775.1. Lineage (NCBI taxonomy): Eukaryota > Metazoa > Chordata > Actinopteri > Blenniiformes > Gobiesocidae > Gouania > Gouania willdenowi. The sequence goes on along the minus strand of NC_041053.1, from coordinate 34,871,765 downwards.
GGTGTATGTTTGTTGTTTTTTGTTTTTGTTTTGCTTGTCATAAGACATTTTTGTGCATTTCTGTAAAATGATGTCTTTTAGAGTCATATTGTGTATGTGTTGTCGTACTGTTAGTTTGCTGAGTCATTTCTTGTGTCATTTTGTGCATTTACTTTGGGGGTCGCACAAAATTAGACCAAGGGCTGCATGTAGCCCCCAGGCCACCAGTTGCCCACATCTGCTTTTATATCATGTAATGTCAACACCTACACTACATGTGTCAAACTCAAGGCCCGGGGGCCAAATCCGGCCCTTTGGAGCATCCAATTTGGCCTGCAGGTGAAAGTAAAAATGACATAAAAATCATGAATCATTGTGTAAATGAAACTCAACAATATTTGAAGGTGCTCACAGTTGTCCTGGTGCTTATATCTCACAATTGCAGTATTTGAAAAAACTCAAATTATGAAAATATTTCCCTTCATGAATTATAATAATGTCACAATATCTAGAAAATTCAAAGTGAAGTTCCTGTTGGGATTGATATTTATCAATTATTGCTTGGTCGGTTTCTTACATATTTTACATTTTATGTATATAAAAAAGTGAAAACTATGGCGAAATAATATTGAACTTACTTCTTTTCCCACATAAAATCTGTGGTCCTCTTGAGATCAAATTGCGCCGTATTTGGACCCCGAACTAAGATGAGTTTGAGACCCCTGGTCTCGACTAAGAGTGTACTTTTTCTTTTTGCTATGGTTCAGTTTGAAATGGTTAAACACTTGAATTACTGAGTATGATTGTGCACAGTTGGATATGGCATGGAGCTATGTGTGAAAACAACATCCTAAACACACCAGATCACGTCTTTTCATGTCACAGCTGTATATGCTTATTGGTTGACACTAAATATCAGTGTGGCTTTTTGAATGTCTCTGATTACAGTTAGCTGGAGGTGTTTGATTGCATGGTTACCTAACTAGCATATAGCACTGTATGGAGTTGTAAGGCAGCTGGCAAACATATCCTCTGACCCAGCTTTACTGACCTGCTTTTCATGCTGAGTGAAGGCAGTTGAATGTCAAACATCTCAGCTGAAAATTACACAATTTTCAACCGAGACTTCACAATTGTATGCAATACCATGCGATATATATATACTGTATATAATTAGTTACCAGCAACAAATATTTTTTAATCCACAGAAAGTCAATTGCAATTACGTTTATAATTACTGAAGTCAATTACAATTAATCACAATTACTGCTGAGCCTGAGATAAATAACCTAATAAAAATTAACCATCCTCTTCTGTTAGCTTTTGTGTTAGCATCTTTTATGATAACAGGTCCTAAATCTGCTGTAAAATACACTAAAAACAAATATCTATCATCTATTTTCTTTCCTATCTATTGGTTACCATGTTCCATGTTAGGCTTCATAATGAATGAAAATATAGGTTTAAATATTCTTGGTGTGGACATCTTGGTGTGTCAGTATAGCCCTAGATTTCATTTTTTTTTTTTAATAGTAAAATGTGGGAATGCTTGATATAAAACATATCTTAATATGTTTTAACTTTGTATGTGTAGAGGTGTATATAGAACCGTAACATGGTTCCCCAGTTTTGAGTCAAATTATAATTGACAATTTTTTGATAAAATTTTCATGGCAATTACAATTACAAAGTCAAATGCCTAAACTCAATTACAATTAAATTACAAACATTTTAATCCACAGAAAGTAAATTACAATTATATGTTCTCAATTACTGAAGTCAATTACAATTAATTACATATACTGAGCCTGAAATAAATAACCTAATAAAAGTTAACCTTCCTCCTGTGTTAGCTTTCTGTTAGCATCTCTTATGATAACAGGTCCTAAATCAGCTGTAAAATCTACTAACAACAAATATCTAACATCTACTTTATGTCCTAACTATTGGTTACCTTGTTAGGCTTCCTAATCAATGAAAAAAATGGTTTTAATATTTTTGGTGTTTGTGTCTGAGCCTTTTTTGTGTCAGTATACCCCTCAATTTCAATTTTATTTTAAGGTAAAATAAGCTTTTAATAATTGTCTACTACATATGTGTCGAACTGTACATACAAATATAATATGGGTCCCCAGTTTTGCAGTAAATTATAATTGACAATTTTTATAGAATTTCCATGGCAATTACAATTAAAGCGTAAATTATTCAAACTCAATTACAGTTAATTATGATTACGACAGCAACAGATTTTTAAAATAGAATTACAATTAAATTCCGTAATTGTAATTAATTATCAATTACGTGATTACAATTATAATTGACCTCAACCCTGTATGTAGGTACCTACATGCAGGCTTTCCTGTACTAGCATCCCTTATGTAATGTCAGTTACTTTAGCTTCTACTTGTAACAGTATATCATTTTTTCCACTGACAGATGAAATTTTGTTGTTGAGGAATGTATATATATATATATATATATATATATATATATATATATATATATAATAAGAAAAAAATCAATGTCTTCCAGTTAGAACATCTCCTCAACAGGTTATCCCTCTTCAATTGTTAGTAAAATATATCCTGCAACATCACAATAACAAGGAAAAAATAAGATGATATAACATAGCCTGTTAAGTAGCAAAGAAGAAGATTCTGTGTTGGGTTGCATGAATAAACACTCCTCCATGTGTTGGACAACCACGAGGGAAAGGCTGTGTGGATGAGCGATGTTTACTGGTGAATGACAATAACTCCACCAGAATAGCAGCCGGAATCACATGCATTATTAAAGAATGTCAGCCTATCACCTGATTTGGAGATGAACACCGATGCAGAGCTGAGTTCTCATGAACAATCATGACGTTGGTATAGAATGACCTGCAAATGGACAGGAAAGCCATTGAATAAAACATTAGGGGAACCATTTTTTCTGTGCAGATTATTGCTGAGCCCACTTTAATGTTCGGATCTCATTGGAATGTGAAAACTGTGAATTAAAAAAACCATTATTGTGAGTATCTGAACATTTCCTTTATATGGTCATATGCAGGAATAACTTACAGTAGCATGTTTGAGTCCAGTAAATCATCTTGCACTACACCTGGGGTTAGGATGGGAGGGGGTCACCAGATCCCTTCAAGAAACTAGGACTATTTTTTGAACAATTTTACCCTTTTTCTGCAAACTCGCCATATTTTAACCTATTTTCCTATTTTCATCACTTTTTCTTGCCATATTTTTGCTTCTTTTTAATGCATTTTTGCTTAATAACTCCCATTTCTGCCATTTCTCCATCAAATTTCAATGCCTTTTCTGCACATTTTTTTTTTTTTTTACCTTGGTTTGCCTTTTTGTGTTTTTTGGATTACCTCTGCCTCCCTGGACTGACCGCCTGTGTTACCATGCCTCAAGTAACAATAAAAACAGTTTTTTTTGCACATGAGCTTTGCCTCCGTCCCTGCATTTGGGTCTGCACCTACACCTGCATGTGACAAACATTTAGCTTTACACTTGGTGACTGATTTTCCATTTAGAATTAACATTTAGATCTAGGTTTAGATTTAACATTTAAACATAACATTTAGGTTTATGTTTAGATTTAATATTTAGATGTATTTTTCATGTGTACACATTTTAGCCATGATATAGAACATGCTGTTTTAGATAAATTTCTGTCTCAAAAGAAAGAAAATCAAGCTAAAAGTAAGGAAAGTGAGCTAAAGGTTCAAAATATGTTGACTATGAAAGAGTGACCCAGTTTGTACTTTTGGCACCCCATAGTCTAGAAGAATTCCATAATTTATGGGTCAACTACTTTAATTGATAATATGACATTAATGGAAGCATAATTTCCATGTGATATCATAGATAGGAGTTTGCGCTCTATTAGGTGTCCTGTGTATCACTGTGTTCACCATCACAAGTTCTTCCCCAGCACGTCCATGGCTCTAATTCTTCAACTTCCACTGGGACATATTTCAAGATATGAAATCAGTCTCAGAGAGATTCATGAAGGAGAAAAAAAAACTGCTTTCGGGTTTTTTATAATTAGGCTCTGTTGCATGTTTGTTGCATCATTGTAACGAACAGGAATTGTTGAGAAACTTTGTAATTAGAGAAAATGTTTATGATATCTTGTGCAGACTCTTTTGTCAGGGAAGCTCTGTAGAATATTTGATACGAGAGACAAAGCTGATGTTGTTACTTAAATCTGTGAAGTCATCAGCACACTGTAGATTTTTTAGAATGGCATTAAAACTGTAATTCATAGCATTTGTTATGGCTCCATCTTACACGAGACATACCGTCCTTTATGTATAAAGTGATTCAGTGATTTTGACACACGTGAGAGATTGCTTAAATCCTTAGAAGCAGCGTCTTATTGTTTTTCTGTCTTCTACACAGTGACCTATTTATCATGACTGTGCAGATAACTCGTTGCTCTAGTCACCAATGAGCTCCATCTAAAATCAGATTTACTTTCCACGATTCAAACTCACAAAGATAAATAAATAAAGGTAGTTAGTACTTAGTAAAGTACGTTTATTCAATGAAACATTGTGACAAATGTTGTTAAATGTTGCAGATCTGGTGTATGGTGTATTTTTTAATTTTTATTTTAAAGATGCAAGGTGGATTTTCTATCTAATGGAAATTAAACAATTGCATAGATAAGAAGAAATAAGTGTTTTAAAATGAAACTGTGAAAATATAGTATTTAAGAAATGCTTTTCTAACTGGTAGCCCTTTGGACTATATAATATATGAAGTCGCTCACAGTTTCAGAAAGGTTGGTGACCCCTGCTGTAAAACAACAACCCAAACACGCCAGATCACGAGCACTCAGAAGCTGTGCTGCCATGATGTTGGAAACAAGTTCTAGTCCAGTGCTTATCCCTTCCTCCCATGATTCCCATGGCCAACTGAGCGTTTCTGATCCACACACAGCCATCACTTCATTCTCTGCCTTGCCAGTGCGACTACTTCCTCATCTTCATTTTCCTTATTTCCCCTCTGACATTTCGTGTCCACCTTTTCTCGCCCTGCATCTCATCTTGTCTGTCAGTGTACAGACTTCTCTGCTGTATGCTTTGAACCGTCATTGTGTGTGGGTGAGCAAACCCTAAAAGCAAAAGGGCTCCTGTTGCCACTGGTGAATCATTTTGCTTTTGCTTTCATCCTGCAGCCACCAAGTCCCTGTGAAGCCAGACATGTCCGTGTTGTAAAGCCAAACAGCCATGAATAATGAAACAGAGGTGACATTCAAGGGCCACTTTCCAAGCGATTTTTCAATCAAGATAAAGTGTTTATTGAACATATGACAGGTCACGGGGGGCTTTTAAAAAAGCCTTTCACACAATGCCACCATCATCACGGGAAGCATCTGCTTCAATTTTCTCTTAATATATTAACATTCATTTAAATGCTTAATGAGATAAAGAGCGATTTCTTTTGATATTTCCGTTGAGAATTAAACCCTGAAGTTACTCGTACAATTCTGTGCAGTCTGAGCAGCCTTCCAAACAATATTATTACTTGCATTCAATACTATGAGAAACATTTCAAGGTCTTCCAGAGAGGCTCTCTGAGGTTGCCTAGCTACTTGCCAATCGTATTTCTCTCAGCTCCCACTCATTTCTTGTGTCTTGTTAAACATGAACTGAATGCTTCAATCTCTACGTAGAGAGAAAAGAAAGCTGTCAAGCTCCACAAAAGACTGCACGACATCGCCATCGTTCCCCAAAATGGAAACAATATCGGTGGTTCTTCTCTTACAAAAGAGGTTATTTTACTAATCATTATTACTTGGAAATGCTATTCCTAAAATAATAAAATACCGTAATAACTAGGGATGCGCAATAAAAAACTACTTTCTGTAGTCGGGTTAACATACAGATTTATTCTGTATACTCTTTATTGTGTTGGCCCACTGGCAAATGCAGACATAGGACAAAGTGGAAAATGAAAAAAACATCAGTAATCATTCATCTGACGACGGACTGAACTGTACAGAGATGAAGCAAACGAAATCATGACTCATGACCCTACCACGTAGTGGCAACAGGAGGGGCAACTGTATGCGGCTGCACGGCGAGCCCCCCAATCGGCTGGCTGTTATTCTTTTTTATCCTCCCTACCCACATATGCTTTGCCCTCAAAATTGTACTATAACATCGTGGGGGGTTTTTGCTCTATGTGCTGAAGAGTTTTTTTTCCTAATTACACACTGTGCCCCTCACAATTGGGGCATAGTTTGGGACCTGCCTTTTTTCCCTCTTCTTACCTCCTGTTCTCCACTTCTCATCTAAAAAGACATACAGGGCTCTGCCTTGTGGCTTGTGACCCACAGTACTTCCGCTCTTGTACTCCCATGTTATAAGTGATTGTCTTTTTATGTTTTTTGGACGGGATGTAACTGAAACCGAATTTTCTCTCGAGGATGAATAAAGTATTCTGAATCTGTATGAATCTGAATATCCTTGTGCAAAAAAAGAAAAATACTCCAACTTAAATTCATTAAGTTGCATCATATTTATTCTTATTTACACATTTAAATAAACAGAAGAACTATGATTCTTGCAAACTGGGTGTGGCCGTTGTCTTTGGGCGGGCTGCTGCTGGTGCTCCTTTTGTTCCTGGCCCCTACAGGCCTGGGGTCTGATCTCTGCTTCCTATGGGCCTGCAGGCGGGCGCCGGCTGGCTGCCCGTTTGGCACGGTTCTGGCCGTCTCCTGGGCGTGGGCCTTTGATCCTCCGCCAGGGTCTTTGGCGCGGGGGCTCTCTGCACCCTCCCCTTGGGAGGGTTTGGTGCCTTGGGGCTTTCTTGTGTATGTACATGGTGGGCGATGGTTGCCTCGTGGTCTCTGAGGCATTTGGGGGTGCTCGGTCATGGGGGGTGGCCTGGGGCTCCTTGGCCCCCGCTCTTTCTGCTTGCCTGGCGGCCTCTTCGGCCCGGGGTGGCGCCTGGGTTCTCAGAAGCTGATCTTGCACAAACTTTGGTAATCACTGGCATGTGCTGGGCTGTGGGATAATCTCGTACTGGGCTTAACCTTAGACACGTTGATCCCAAATACCAGTTTTAGGTATAACCACTCACTTCACCACACTGGCAGAATGGATTTCACAACACATTAAGCACAATATACACAACTATAACATCACATCTGCTCTTACTTTAAAGCAGTCACTTTTTCCCCACCCTTTCCATTTTCTACCCTGATTCCCACTTCCCTATTCCCTTCACCTAGGTGTAACACTGCCCTCTCTTTTTAATACAGTATCCTCCCTATAATAAATTTCTTCTTACCCTTCCTTAGGGAGGGCTGGTGATGGTCACAATTGTGCAATAAAATAAATCAATTTATTTAATTGCAATACCAAAACTTGCATTGCTGTCTATAAAATATTGTACTTCTTGTAGTGTTAACCTTCGACAACATGTGCAAAGATTCTTACAACCTACCTTAATGGTCCAGTATTATGCTATTTTCACCCATCTCCATTTGTTCTAAGAAGCCCAACAACATAGTATTTGATTTTCATTCAAGAGTAGGCGTGTCTATAAACGCTGACTCCACGCCTTGTTTTTGCAGTAGCCATGTGCTACTGTTGATAGGTGTGATGCCATGGGTCGTCGGGATGCGTTTGTTCAGCCTTACCAGTTTGAGCCAGAGTCTGACGCAGAAGGTGAGGCTCCCAAAGAAGTCCAGACTCTGTGGATGCAGCAGGATGTTAAGGAATGGTTAGTCAACAATATATGTTTTAGCTAGGTCTGAGGAGCTCCTTCAGTGGCAGACTGAAACACCCACAGTGTAGGACTGAGCGCTATCGCAGGTCATTCAACCCCACCACCGTATGACTGTACAATAAAACAATTTAGGGCATCGTACTGTCTGTACAGTATATATGTAACAATAAACAATAAATTTATATTTCTATTTATGTATAGCTTCTAATATTGTATTATTTATTTTATCTTCATTGCACTATTTTTTGTGTGTCTTTCGAGTTTTCTGTGCGTTGCCTTTTTTATTGCACTTTATATTGAGCTGTCATGTCAGTAAATTTCCCCACTGCAGGATGAATAAAAAATACTCTACTTTATTTGTGTTAGTCACTATACATACAATATGCACACAGTGAAATGTTCCCTTTCTGTTATTTGGATATGTGCTCCTGTGGAAAATGTAATACCTATGCCCACTGAAGCTGAGAACATATGCTGCTGTGAGATACCACAGGTACCAATTTTGCAGCTAAATATCTTTTTTTTTTAATCACATACTGTAGGTTACTGGTTACACTAACACGTTCCTATAGAAAATTTCAATTATAATCATAATAGATAATTAATGAATAATAACTTCACTGTATTCACTGTAGGTTACCAGACGTCTACAGGAGGTCAATGATGTGTCATGTATGGTGGACCACCCTGGGCTGGAGCCTGTGTACCTCGATGTTTATTCACTGCAGAATGCATCCATGATATACAGAGCTGAATATGGCCCTTTACAGCTGAGAGAAATACACCAGTAAGTTGTGATTTATAAAATAGCACAGTCAGAATAGATTTTAATAAATCATACTTTACTTTGGAAGGCATAACATTACAAATGCACTACAGTTACATTTGGCAAACCAATTACGCTTTGTAGTATAGTTTTTATAAATGTGGATAATTCATCTAATTAGATGAGTAATTTCGGTGGACAGACAAGCCTTTATTATACAAATGAAACAAATCACATTATAAACACAGAGGCAGATTTGCATAAGAAATAGGTGCACTCCAGTAATAAATATCCATAACTAAATACTGTTTTCATTGTTTTTAGTCATTACAGGTATCCTGCTTATCGGAGTTTTGTGAGCTGGTGCTGGGGATTCTTGGGACGCAGAATCAGAGTTGTGATACCCGCTTGTGTGGTCCTACACATCCGTACAGAGTTTGCTGATGATTACGGACACTATACGGGTTTTAAGCTCGCCTTGGTTGGACCTAAAGACAAAGCCGGTGATAACCTCCTCCTCATGTCGCTCATACTGTACACTGAGGTCCTCTGGGACAGGAATGGCCCGCAGCGCTTCTGTGTATGATGCAGGGTCCACAGAGACTTTGTTAAATATGAGGTCCAACAAGTCTGCAACGTACAAAGATATTTACTTTGTTGTTGTAATTATTCTTATTTGATAAGGCAAGGGTTTGACTGTGTTTTTCTACTGTTTTTCGAAATTCCCCAAAAGTTAAAAATGTATTTAGTTGAAAATTAAAAGAGTGTAATACTTACTGAATGTTGGCTCTGTCTTTTGTGGTTTGGCCCTGCATTCTCCCTTCGGAGCCTTTGGAACGTAGACCATGAAGATGGGTTCACCTTCCTGTGTTATAGCCTGAGGCCAGTTTGCATTTTCATTGTAGTGAATGGCAGCCAGGTAGAGTCTAAAAATACAACAAATAGAAAGTCACAGTTGTTCATATTCAAACATGTGATGATAGTCTCTCAATAAAATACATTATGAGTAACCACAATTAGATATACCTGCACAGCATTCCAATAAATACAAATTCCACATTCTTTGGGGTGAAACAAAGGATGACGCTTTGAAATGCCTCCACAAATGAAGTCTGAATGTGAGGGCTCAGTTTTTCAACATCCTTTAGTATTCATTTGTTGGTCAACACGTTCAGATTCAGATTCAGAAAACTTTATTTGTCCCCGAGGGACAATTCAGTTTCAGTTTTGTGCGTTTGTTAATGCAGTACCTGCCTGTAGCCACTTATTTGGAATTACTCCATGGACGTGCAACCTCAATGATGCAATTTAAAGCTTGTAAACTCTGTATAGCTTAGTGTAATGTCATAAAAGGTTAAAGTAAAAAAAATGATAAAATAAGGAAAATTAAGCAAAAAAATTAAAAAAAAACTAAAAGTTATTTTGTACACACGACACACAGTTGGTTGCAACACGCCAATAACCAAGAAAGAAGAATAACTTACATGTTGTAATTGAATGGTAAAGAAGGTTTTTTCCAAGATCTTTTGTTGATGTACACGCAGTCCTTCAGTCTGCTCCCCCCCACACAAGATGACAGCGATTAGTACCACCTTTCCACGGGCGATGAGACATCTGAAGCAAAGTTTTATTCTATCGATTGATTTTATCAATGGAACGGCCAGTCGCCGATATTTTAATTTTGTTTTAATAATGTGCTGATGATATCAGGTATCACTAATATTATCAATGCTGTTCTGCCAAAGTGCCAGTGAGCTGCTTCCCTCCCTCCTGCTAAGCAGGGGAGGGGCCAGGTGGAGGCCGCTCCCACTTGTGGGTGTGCACACCTGACTCTGGTAATGACTCTAACCTGTCACTGTTGGTGAACTGGGAGCAATGGCAGAGCTTGTTTAGCAGCTACAGTGGGGACTGAACTCTGATGTGAAAGATTCTGTACATGTTTAGAGGAACATCTGGTAAGAACCGTGAAGTATAGCCACGGGTTTCATATAAACTTCAGTTGCTTGGACAATTAATTCAAAAGAAATCAGGAAACTTAAGTTGAATGCATTTTGTGTTAATTCATTTGTTAGGTATGGCAAATTGTTTATTGTTTAATAGGCTTTGAAAAGCTCTGATTGTAGATCTGCTTAGCACTTCTGCTTTACGTCAAAACGAGGAGCTTTGTTGAGAGTTTACAACTTCTTATATCCTGTATTTATTGTAGTTTCTAGATGGCTTACAGCAGTAAATAGATGCACCGACATTTACAAGTTACAATCAGGTGTGGTACACCAGTGTCGCGTCTAAAACACACTCGGTACACAGGTGATTGCAACCTCACCCAGCCTGGACAATACAATATTTTTGTGTTTTTATATTTTTTGTTTATACTTTTACATTTATACTGGGTAAAACCGTGGCTCAGTGGTAAAGTGTGTTGTCCAATAACTGATGGGTTGGGGGTGTCACTGCCCAATTCTTTCACTGGCCTTTAAGATCCTTTCAATGCATGCCTGTAGACTACGTCGCTTCCTTCACTCGCAATCTTTACGACAGGGCTCCTGGGATATTTGAATGTAAACCGACCATTCCACATTTGTTAAATATTTTAATAGTACACGTAATACTATATGTAAATATGACTTTTTTGTGGTGTTTTCACTTGTTATTTTAAAAAAAGGAAAAAAAAACAAAAACACTGCAATACTATATATATATATATATATATATATATATATATATATATATATATATATATATATATAATGGATCAAAACACAATACACAGCATTGTTAATTAAAAACCAAAAAGAAATTAAAATAAAAAAAAACAAAACAAATTATTTTTAAATAGCAATTTCAACATCTTAAATTGTACACAAACTGCCGTAAATTAGGCCGAGCGGATGTAGACGTGTTTCGCGGATGCAGGGGGTTGAAATCCTGCTCTAAGTCATTGTTGTTGTGCCCTTTGGCAAGGCACTTTACCCACATTGCCTCGTATGAATGTTGGTGGTGGTCGGAGGGGCCGTGGGTGCAAAATGGCAGCCACACTTCTGTCAGTAACTCCAGGGCAGCTGTGGCTACTATGTAGCTTACCACTGGTATGATTGGTGTGAATGAATGATTTTCTTTGAATAAAGCACTTTATAAATCCAATCATTATTATTATTATTGATATTATTATTATTATTATTATTATTATTATTATACATTTTTTTCTGACTATTTATTCCATTTTTATTTATTTTTTTGCTGGTAGCTGATGCTTACGCCTACAATTTTATTGCAATAAAGATTCTGATTCTGAAAACACGCTGCATAAAGGTTTTCTAGGACCTCACTTGGTTCACTATTTAGATTGTTTTACAGTATGACCCACATACTGTAGTAGCACATGGATGGATGTTAGTATTGGTTACACAGAGGCAAAACAAAGTATAATTATTAGTAAATCATAGTTTGATATATTTTTCACCATCATTTTCTGTCTGAGATCCATTAACAAATTGACCAGAAATCCTTTACTTTTGGAATGTTTGGATTTTTCTTTCAGGGTTCAAAATGCAGCATGTGCTGTTTAAATATTGTTTTCACTCACTCAGTGAACTCCCTCTACCTGTAAAGACACAAGATTAACAAGTGTGTAAGAAAATCACTAACAATGGGTCTTAATAATAAACAAATAAAGAAAAAAACGTGTTATTAAAAACCTGGTATTCAAGTGTAAATAAAAGCAACATAGGTCTATTTGACGCGATCCATGGATTGAAAAATCAATTTCCACAAATTCCAGGCTTCTGAAGCACCTCCTGACAGTCTGTGTTTCTCTACTGCATTTTTCTCCCTCTTTCTTTAAACCCGTGGGAAGTCCTGCATAGCCAGACAAATCTGTGCCATGCTGTGCCAGTACAAGAAAATGATGCAACAACATCCATATGTCATTCAGCTGCAGGATAGCTGCTGTATCTGAGAAATGCTTCAGCCTATCCATATTACATTAACCACACACTGTAGTCCCTGTAGCCCACAGCCAAAACCTTAGAGATTTTGTTGTTGTAAAAGTACCAGGGCCCAACTTGGGTATCTATCACTGGTGGAGCAAGAAAATACAAAATATTTCGAAATCGTTGTAATATTGTTTTTGTTTTATCAATACAATGATTGAAATTCCCTGGTGGCATTAATTCATTTTCACGGCTTTGTACAGATTACAAGTTCTTACACCTATAGAGAATGTAATTAATGAGCCATTGCTATTGCTTAGCTAATGGTAATGCTAAGCTAATACTAAAACTAGGTTGATGCTAATGCTAGGTTAATGCTAATGCCAGGTTAATGTTAAATTAATGCTACGTGAATGCTATTGCTATGTTAATGCTAGGTTTATATTAATGTGAGGCTAATGATAGGTTAGTGTTATGTTAGGCTAATGTTAAATCTAAATTAATGCTAAAGATAGCTAATGCTATTGCCAGTTAATTTAATGTTAATGTTGTTATTGCCAAGCCAATGATAATGGTAGGTTAATTCTAATGATATCTAATGTGAATGCTAAGCTAATACAGCTAGGCTGATGCTAGGTTAATGTTATTGCTGGGTTAATGCTAGGTCAGTAGTAATGCTAAGTGAATGCTATTAATATGCTGAAATTAAAGCCAGGTTAATATTAATACTAGGCTAATGATAAATCTAAGTTCGCGCTAAAGATAGCTAATGCTATTGCCAGTTAATTTTATGCTTATGATAAGCTAATGCTAGGTCGATGCTAAGCTAATCTAATGCATTGCGATGCGGGCAGCCCCTGCATCCTCACTTTTAATACCTGAGTTGATTAAGAATAAAAAAATAAATAAATACTGTGATTCCGGTGAATCCAGCCTTGGTGTTGCCATGTCTGGGTTGCCACGTTGGGTGTTTCCCGTGTGTGTTTGCCGCCCTGGGTTGATGTACGTGATTGTGACGTTTCCTTTTGTTGTGTCCTCACTCTCGCGTTCGTTCGTGGCGGGCGGGAGTAGAACGAGATTTAGATAAGTGTTGGTGGGAGGAGAAGTTAGTTCGAAGTTAGTTAGAAGTTTAGTGTGGATGGTGTGTGTAACAACACTGTGTACGATTGTCCTGCTCTATAACCAGCAATTAAAAGCGACTTCTGACAAGACTTCAGCAATCCTTATTTCACATCCACACTACAATACTATACATAAAAACACTAATTTCCCAGATTTTCCTTAAATGTGTAAACAAAGCAAATAAACCCAGAGGTTTTGACTGACGTGCCTTGAGGCTTGAAACTAAAAAAAAAAAAAAAAGGCTTTAATAATGGGCGGGGCTCCAAGAGCAATTAAGACACACCCAGTCTATACTATAAACAATCTATGCTATGCTAACTACCTGCTCAATACTCACTCTGCCTCTCTATTCACACTTCTCTCAAACCAACCTACTCACCACAAACTAGCACAGATTGAGTTAACAGGTGCTAGTTTTTATAAAAGAGGCGGAGCCAACAGTGGTAGCTTGTGATTTAACAAGCCACCAAAACGTCACAATCCACCGTTCTCAGCCAATAGCAACATGTGATTGCAATATTCAGAATTCAACCCAAAGAGGGCAAACACTTACATTTTTTCAACAAATTTGGCCAATTGAAATACTTTGACTGAAATGTAAAAAGTTGGACTAGAATCACTGAACAATTATAGTACATACACAATTACATTTGTTTTCAGCAGAAAGCAGTGGTTTAGTTAATATGTTGGTTTCTTCATTAGACTTGTGTCTGTCTGCCTGCAAATGTTTTTTTACTCGTGCGTACGAGTTGAACCTGCCGTGTAAATGTGTTGGTTGGGGTAAAAGTTTAAAATGTGAAAAAAAGCTATTCATTGTTGCCAAAATGTCCACACACAGACTTTGCCTTTCCAACAAAGCAGCTGGCCTCAGGCTGTCCCCTCTGAAGCTTGGCAGACACTCCATCCATCTTCTGTACACGCTTACTCCTGCACTCAGGGTCACCTGGCTTTACTGTTTCCTATCTATAGCTCACATCAGGTGGAAGGTGTGGGTCACCCCTGACATAACCGGTCTGTCGTATAGCCACACATGGAAACAACCCTTAATTCACACAATGATTAGCTCCTACGATCAGTTTCGGCAACTCCAATTAACCTAAGAGAGAGTTTTTTTTTCTTTTTTTTGGGTTGCAGAAAGAAGTCAGAAAGAAAGAAAGAAAGAAAAACCCACGCAGGTGATCCAGGTCTTCTTGCTGTGAGGCAGAATACGGCACTGCGCTGCCCTTGGCAGACCCTCAAAACCTAGCAACCACGCACGCTCAAAAGAGAATCACACTTTTTCAACACTTCAACCATATGCAGAGTAACCACGGGAACCTGGGGCAGGGGGTGCATTGCCCTCCCTACTGGTCAAGTTTTTTTTTTTTTACAGTTTTCCCAAATTCATGAGAAAAAATAAAATGTCTGTACATAATATACAAATATTTTAAGTGCTATAAAACACAGTGACTGTACAAAATATATCTGAATTCAGATGTCGGAGACTGCATAGTGTATTTGTTGTAGTACGTATTTTAATTGAAGACTTTAGGTTGGTTCTTCTGTTGTTCATGTATGGTACTGCAGCAAAAATGAAGTAGAAAGCATCTGCCGGCCTGTATTTATCATGAATTTACAACATTAAACAACGTGTCTTGTTAACATTATCAATTATGTTATTAATCATTTTTGCATTATTGCTTATATTACACACATTGTGATTGGCGCCAATCTCGAGATGTCTATATTTTATCTTTTGCCCTCCCCGGCAAAAAATATTAAAATTTGCCTATGACTTTAACCTATATGTAGTTTTTATACTGAATGTGTTCTTAAAAATAAACACACAATAGCAAAAAATAAATCTATCACTCCTTTGAAGAAAATGACACTTGTTCTGTCTGCATTTGATTGGTCTGCAAGGCAAAAATATTTAAAAAGTCATAAACGCACAAACGATAAATAGCCAAAACATTTTAATAATAATATCCTTTACCTGTAGGAACCAATTGATGTTAACTTCACTAATTGTTAATGAATAAAATTAAGTTTGTATGTTTTTGTGGATAAAAGTAAGAAGAAAAAAATTTAAGGCAGACGTCAATGTCCATCTTTTCAAACCATCAATCACCTGCTGCTTTTCAGTTTTTTTGGACACCAGTACTATTTTGTAATGTTAAAGAATATAAAGATATTACTTTTGAAAAGAAGAAAAGTCTCCAAGGTTCTTTATCGTCTGTCATTTGTCATAAACAAACTTAAGGTTTTCCTGAATTCTTTTTTGTTTTTGCTTTCTTTTTTTTTTTTTTAATGGTGATGCAATTATTGCTTTGAAGAATAATATACCCAAATTTTCTTGCTTAACAGTAGAAATTCAACACAAATACAAATGCATATGAGGTGGAATTAAAGCGGGGGTTCTCAACTGGTCTCACCCTGGGACCCACATTTCGCCATTTTGCCACAGTCATGAAAACATAAATCTATTCATTTTCCTGTGCGACATACATTTCACAGCGTGCCTGACAAAAGAAACATTTATTTTAAAATAAAAGACAAGTCCAACATGAGAGACATTAAGTATTTATTTATTTTTTTGACCAGCTTTCCACGACCTACCCAGTACAGGTCTGCGACCCACTTTTGGTTCCCGACCCACCAGTTGAAAATCGCTGAATTAAAGCATATATGATATTCTGAGGGAAACCACACTAGCAGAGTGGATGAATATTGACAAAATGTGTTGAATTGTCATTAGGCAATATTGTGCTTTATTTTATTTTTTTTAGCATTAATTTACTTTTTTTTTTTATTTGTAAAAAATAAAAAAAAAAAATGAGGATGTGAATAAATGAACTGAGTTAGTATTATTGCAAGTAGTTATTTTTTAGTGTATTGCCCACTTGACTTATACATGATTTAGGTGAGGGATCCTCCAAGTTAGAGAAGTAAATAGCCCGTGGCCATCACTATCAGAAATTAAGCTGGGTTTCTCTGTGCCTCCACAATAATTTGAGGATAAGGGCTGTTTGCTCCGACTCGCATTTTGAGCGAGATTCATTCTCCAGCATTTCTCAGCCCTTGGAGAACACACACAGTTAACAATGTGGCTCTGAAAAAGAAGAGAAATAATGAAGTCGGGGCAAACAATTGCTCAATTTTCAGGCAGCTTTGATCTGAAATGTCTTGGGTTACCGAAAAGTCAAAAAATATCCACACAAAGAAATAGATTTTGGAATCACAAATGACGAGTAATGACTTTTGCTACTGTATATTACTTATCGCAACACATCATTAGGATTATTTTCTGCATATTTGTAAATATACCATATGGAATTCGAGATACAGTTAACATTATTAAACTACTCATCATTAATCTTTAAACCTACACATTAGATATTCATTTTAAATTATTGATTAATTAAACAGATTTTGATGGAATAGGAAATGATTGGGCAACAAAAATAATATCCCGTCATGAAATGATAATCGAGCGAGTCACGTTTCCGCCTGTCTTCCAATAAAGCAGTGAAATGACCTTGGACTGATATGCAAGTTAATTATCTCCCTAAAATCAATGATGGGGCCTTTGAAAGATGAAGCCGAACTCAAGCATGGGAAGTTATCGCGATGATCACATTTATCAGTCACATCTACGGATTCAAACTTGTCTCAACATAAGACGAAGACCTTTAAAAGTCATTTTTAGATTTTGTTTGAACTCATTTTGATGATGGCACTGTGGTACGACAATCTGCTAGTTTTGAAAATGTAACTAATTTGTATTTAATTTCAGACAAATTCTTGTAAAACAGCATGTTGTATGTCATTGTTAAAAATGTGTTAACATGAAACAGAAATCTAAATGTAGATGTTTTATCCAAACATTTAAATTTACATTCAACTTTTACATTGAACATTTAGATTTAATATTTACATTTAGATTTAATTTTTCCATGTGTGCACATTTTTAACAATGATATAGAGGACTGTTTCTCAAAAGGGGGTACGTGTATCCCAAGGGGTACACAATGGCACTACAGGGGGTACTTGAAAGAAAGAGAGAAAGTGGAAAATCAACAAATTAAGTGTCAGTCTTGGTCCCACCTTAGGCGAGATATGACCGGAAATGATAAAAACTATAGCAATAAATATATTCAGGAACCAATCAATGTTTTTCAACCTTGGGGTCAGACTCCAACATAGAAGACCACACATGAGAACTGTTTTCTCTTTTATTTTGATTTTAGTATCACCCGTCTGATGAAGCCTGTTTGTTTTGCCGATCTCAGTGTGTGTATTAAGTCCGTTGGAATGTCCGCATGTTTATTCCTCCGTCCATCCACCATACCTGTCAAGTTTTGGATTTGAAAATAAGGGACATTTTCTGACGCCCACTACGATCCGTCCCACCCGCCCAACCAAGCTCCAGTAACCCTTATATTTTAAGACAAGTGTACAAGAAATGTAAAATACCCACTTGTCAACCACTTATTAAATACAGTTATGTGAATAGAATCTGGTAGACCGACCTTTATTAACATTGAAATGCTGTGAACATTCCTACTAGGGCTGGGCGATATGGACCAAAACTCATATCTTAATATATTTTCTCAAAATGATGATTTACATGATGATATAAATCTAGATAATTTTATCAAATAAAGTCTGACCAGAAAGACAATTCTGGGTTAAATGTGCTGATGCTAAATGCTACACAGGGACATTTATTAACAAATATGACACAATATGTTCTCTCAGAAATCCATCTAACTGAGCTTTACATGCTGTTCTGAGAAGTAAAAGCAGCAACTCCTAAAACTAGTATACATAATAAGCTATATATATATATATATATATATATATATATATATATATATATATATATATATATATATATATATATATATATATATATATACATATACAGTGACGTGCCGTGACCACTAGGGCTGGGTAGGCAAGTTGCAAATCGAGACCACCAATGACAATTTCATACGTTTCTGCTAACCCTAAAACATAAATGTGTATATGAAGCACATGTGTTTATTTAATATACTTACAGTTTATATACAAGTCAACACGTTGCGTATTTACTGTTAATTTCACGTTGCTTGTTTTTAAGTTAGACATTAAAATGTTATTTTCATTATATATTTTCTGATAATTTCTCCTGCTCACTCATGTGGTTCTCTGGTATTCACTAATGACTTATTAGACACATTTATTCCAGACTTCACATTATTTAACACTTTATAAAGCGGTGTATATTTGTGGCGTTTGTGATTGGCTGATTTTTCATGGTGACTTAAGTTGTTCCGTCCGCTGTGGTAGACGTTAAAATCTCAGTTATTAATCTAACAGAACGTGTAACTGTGTCCCATCCTGATGCTCTTTATGAAGCTAAACTCTCTGTCACATTTTACAACGTCTTCATTCATTCGTCTCTTTTCTGAGTTGTTTCTGGGTTTGTTGCCGATGTCGGCACTAATCTTGCGAGAACTGTCACTCAGGCCATTTCAGACGGCAGTTCTCGGGAGACCAGTGACAACGTTCAGTTTAGTAAGGCATATTTTATTTATTATTACTTTAAAATATGGGATATTTATGGGAAAATACTAATACGGGAAGATGGCGGGAAAGAGGGGTAAAATACTGGAGTTTCCCGGCCAAAACGGGATATTTGACAGGTATGCCATCCACTCTTTTCATGACATCCATGTCTTTTAAGGCGCTTATTAAACTAATAGTCCCGACTCTACTCCGGGCAACCACCTTGGATTATGTCGACACCAGCTCATCATCGCGACTGGGCGAGCATGCGCAGAACAACCGGAATTAATTTAAAGTGGAATTAAACGTTTACAAGAACGACAAATTATTTAATTCAGAATTATAACGGAATAAACCAGCCACCTAATTCGGAATGAAGCTTAACTTGGAATTAAAAAGGATTAAACTTTTATTCTGAATTTAAGAGGAATTAAAGCTCCCATGTAAACATGGCCAGTGTCTCGAAAGTTTTTAGCTTCCAGTAACAGGGAGTTAATATAGTAAAAAAAATGACTGTCTGCTCTTTATTTTAAAAAGATGATGCTTTCTGACTGACTTGTTTTAACTGACAGTGCTCTATACAATACACCATCTGTATTTCTGCTTGCAGATCCACCTGCATGCATATTTCAGTAATAATGTTTATGTAAATTCCTTTTCCACTTTAACATCACAGCTGCAATGACGACAAAAGGCTACTCTCAGAGGTTTCGGTAATCCAGCGTTTATAATTGATAAACGTATAATAATTCCCTGCAGTTTTTAGGTATCAATAGTCAGCAAAACAGC
Source organism: Gouania willdenowi (assembly GCF_900634775.1). NCBI lineage: Eukaryota > Metazoa > Chordata > Actinopteri > Blenniiformes > Gobiesocidae > Gouania > Gouania willdenowi. The sequence goes on along the minus strand of NC_041053.1, from coordinate 34,851,897 downwards.
AGGCCTACTGATCCTGCAATTATAAGAAACACGTGGGAAACAAAGTGGGATTAAAGCTAATCTATGACTGGAAGAATGAAATCCTCCCTCAAGATGTATTTGACTTAAGATACTGAGGTTTATAACACATTTTATCTGAAGTGATTTTTATCTTACTGTTTGGTTGTGGAAGCACCTTTACATTGAATTTTGGTTTTCCTTATTTTGAAGGACTGTTGTGTATTGTATCTTTTGTAAATCACTGTTTATTCTGTTTTGTGAAGCTTTCCTGGAAACCACTTTGTGATTTCTATCTGTGAAAGGTGCTATATAAATAAAATTTACATACATACGTACAGCGTGGAAGAAAAATGCAATCAACCATCCAATCCAATTACTGTCATCATTATGATATATTAAAGGCGTTTCTGTAGTGCTTGGCTTATTATAGTGGATTATCGGGGTCATTTGCTGCTTAATTGACTGACCAGCGTACAAGCATCCACATAGCCAAAGGGTTTTTGGACTGTTTTGCAGTTCCCCTGAGACAGTGTCTCTGTTGATTGCGGTAGTAGGTGATTATGGTGGGGGGGTTAGGGATTACTGTCAGGTGCTTTGGAAAACGACGGGGACATGGGGAGGAAATGGGTTCTGGCAGATTAAAGAGTAACTGCATATTAGTTGACACAAGATTGAGATCACTGGCGGGGGGGTGCTATGCTTAGCAGGGTCAGTGACGTTCAGAAATAATTTACTGTGAAAGCAGCAAATATAACATTAGCATTAGCATATCATTAGCTTTGCTAATGCCCAGAAACTTAGGGCCGTTTCTGGGCATAGACGGTACAGCAGGGCATCGAGCTGGTCACTCACAAAAAAAAAAAAAAAAAAGACTGAGGAAGGAGGTGAGCAGCTGTGATTAATTAATTCATTATTAGAGAGTAAAAAGAAACAAAGAACAAAAATTGTTCCGGAAAAAAGCTGATAGTCTGCATTTGTTTCAGAAAGATTTGAACCCCTACAGCCTATATATATATATATATATATATAAAGATTGAAGATTTCCCTGATCTGGGTAAGCAAATCAATCAGTGTACTGAAGTAAAAGTTCTTCAGTACACTGAAGAATTCTACAGAATTTTGTAGAACTTCCACAGTGATGATGTCATCAGTCCAAGCTGGGAGGCAATACAATTTTCAAGGGGGCGCTATAGAGTCATTTTGCCATTCACATGTGCAGTTCCCCCAAAATATCAAATTTGTCACCAGTCCTAATATGTATACACATTTTCATGAGTTTTTGAACGTGTTTAGGCTCCCAAAAATGTGAACATTTCCTCTATAAGTAAAATAATAATACAAGCGAGGTGCATAGGGTCCTACCCAATGTTGTGCTCGGGTCCTAATTACAATGATTATTTTTCCCCTTAAAGTCAATAACAATTATGTTCACAATTACTAAAATTCAGTTACACGTATTCACAATAATGAAGCCTTTCATAAATAATCTTCCTCTTGTGTTATCTTTCTGTTAGCATCTATTATGATAACGGCTCAGTTTTCACCCATTTCTTAAATGAGCTGTAAAATATCTATCATCTAATTTGTTTTTCATCTCCTTGTCACCTTGTTAGGTTTCCTAATTAATTAAAATATTGGTATAAATATTTTTGTGTGGGTAAAATGATTTTTAAGAGAACTGACAGGTAAACTTGATATGAAACGTATTTTTTAAAAATAACTACATGTGTAAGCCATAGATTAAATTGTAATTGACAGGTTTTTTTTTTTTTTTTTTGTAGAATTTTAATGCCAATTACAGTTACAGAAAAACATATTAGAACTCAATTACAATTAAATCATGATTACAACAGTGAGTGTTACAAATTGCAATTTAAATCATGTCATAATTGTATTTAATCATCAATTACACAATTATAATTACAATTGACCCCAACCTTGGCATCACAATGGCTAGAAACGGCTCTTAGTGAACTAAAAGATGGTTGGCGTTATATATTTGCCAAGAAAACTACAAATTATCTAAAGATCAAATCATTACACTACAGGCTGCTGGAAAGCTGATCAAACTGCTGAGTAATGTTTGCCAAGTCTGAGAACAGTGAGTGTTTATCAGGTTAATAATTAATTTCCACATAACGCTGTCCTTCGTTTAATTGTTGCATATCTGAAGATGATCTGATGCTCTGTGTCAAGGGAGAGATATTAATTATAAAGAGGATGAGATATCAGCCAGTGGGATGCTTCACACAAACTCTCGGGTTCTCCAGGAGTCTAATCACATCACCTAAAACATCTTCAGATAAGAGCTGTAATGAACTTCTGAGAATCACTTTAGAAAGCCCTGGTGGCCTTACTTTATGAGGTGTAGAGGCGGAAACACTGTAAGGGGGCTGAGTGACAACAGTGTTATATAGATCTCATCATCCGACAATAAAAAAAAAAGAATCATGACCAGAGCATCGTGTTTTTTTTTTTTTTTTTTTTTTTTTTTCTGTTGAAAAAGAATTTATATGAATGTACTGAGACACTAAGGCCAGAGTAGACTGGCTTTTACCTGCAGGACATGTCACGTTTTTCAGCCTGATTCAAATGGAGTTGAGTCTCTCAAAAAAGCAACAATAATTTACTGAACTGTTACCAACAAAACAATTTTAGAATTTCAAAACCCTTTTGAGTGACTGATTCCAAAACAAAACTTTTTCAGGGGTTCTTTTTTGACCTTTTCAGATGTTTTTTTTTTGCTTCATTCTTACTGTGATTTCATGTGTTTCTTCATTTGACACCATTTTTGTTCTTTTTGTTTCATTTTATCACCAGTATTTCCTCGTGATATCACGTCTCTCCTTAAAACATTACATTTTGACTGGATTAGGACCCCCAAAATAAACATCCGTCATTTTCGGTCCATGAAAACACCAGAAATCTGTTGGGAATTCACATTTGCAAAATTTTAGGGGGTAAACACAAGAAATCACAGTAAGAATGTAGCAAAAGCATTTCTATGTATCTGTCGAAGTGATTTCACATCCCACAATGCAATGCGCAAAACTTTTCCAACAATGTCAATAGGACATCTTACCATTTTTATTTATTTATTTATTTATTTATTTATTTATTTATTTATTAACAAATGGTCTTTGATGTATTGATCTAAGAGGCTTACACTGTCTATATCTGATTAATAATATTTCAGCGACTATCGTTGCTTAAATCATCTGTGAGAAGTCGCTTGATCACAGTGACGTGACGACCTGGCGAGTGACGTGGGGATAAATTCATTGCCGATTGGTTGTCATGATACAACGTCACTCGCGGTTCCTTGAAAAGTTCAAAATTTTCCAACTTCTAATGACTTCTAATGACTCTGAATCGCATCGCTTGAAGGGAGGTCTCTTGACGTTGCTTCATTTACATTGATTTTGAATGTAATTTAGTCAACAGAGTCGCTGAAGCCGCGTTAGGGTCTTTTAACCAACCTTTATCTTCTTCTATCAGTGTTAGGAACAACCAATAGCAGACACCCCTGACAAAAGAAACAAGTTAGTTTATAGAAGATTCTTTCAAAATAGAAAAAAAAAAACAGCCAATATCTTTTTATAGGATTGTGAAGTACCCCTGTTGCAGTTGAATTTCTAATTTCACCCCTCTCATGTTTAAAGCCTTTTTGGAAGGTAAAATTAAAGAGTTACGGCATGTCAGTGAAGCCTTTTCTTTGATATCACAATGGGACAATGTACAATGGAAACAGTGGCCAGCTATAATAGTTGCAACGTTCAACTACTGTTTCAGGCTGGGCACTTTTCAATAACTTGAAAGAATTTGCAAAATGACCAACACAAAAGCTTTATTTTAGTACAAAAGATACAAGAAACGATTGAAAATGCTACTCCATGTGGTGCAGCTGGCTCGACATTGATTTCCCTTCTGGAAATTCATTTTTATCCATCTTTAGACAGTCAAGATCCACTCAGCCTTGATCGTCCATTGCTCTGTTCAATGAGACGATAAGCCCTTGCAAGAGACATTGATTTGCAATAGCGCCCTGCCAACCGAATGGAAAGTAAATTCTACCTTGATTATCCTATTTAGCGTCTATACAATATTTGGATAGAGCTTTGAAGAAAAATAAAATAACAAGTGCTGCATTGCTAATCTACATGCATCGCACGGAAGGGGAAATTCAAAAGGAATGGTTTGAATAATAAATGCCCACAGCTGAAGAAAAAAAAAAACAAATGTAGCGAGAGAGAGAGAGAGAACTGCATCAGCAGATCTGGGACAAACAACTAGGACGAGGGGCTTGGCACAGGCTGCAAATTTTGAAAAGTCACCCTGTTTTCCTACAGGCTATGAACAACCGGAAAACAAAGTACTCAGCTTTCGACTGGTACCAACCAAAACCCCTACAGACTCATTTCCTCACTGCTTACTGCATCATATTCTCTGCTCTCTCTTTTTTACGCTCTGAGAGTCATTCGCCTCCCGTCTCTTCCTGTGTATTTACCTCTCTCTCTCCAGCGTTCCATCCTTCAGAGCCAGCTTACGCAAACCCCATCCCAGTAGTCACAGGTAAATTCACCTCATGAATCTCTGTCTGCTGGTCGACTTTGTTTACAAGTTTGAATGGAGAAGTGACATAGTTTGCTTCACGTCATTCATGTGCACCACATCGGCAAAACCAAAGCACTGGACACCAAACGGGACAGAGAGGCTGTGTTTGAAATGGCATACACTATGCACTACTGTCGTCTACGATGTTTCTCAAATGGGGCTATGTTTACCTCTAGGGGTACGCAATGGCCCTACAGGGGGTACTTAAGAAAGAGAATGGAAAATTAACAAAAAAAAGCATCAGTGTTGGTCCCACCCCAGGAGTGAGATGACCAGAAATGATAAAAACTATAGAAATAAATGTATTTGAGAACCGCTAAATTAGTTTTTTTTCAACTTTTTCTAAGCAAAATGTTGTCGTCAGACAAAGGGGGTATATAGGGCTGTAGGAGGATGAGTTATTATTAATGGGTTATATAACTAAGAATATTAATTATGATTATTAATATTACTTCCAATTTTGCGGGGTGCCACTCCTTTTAACAGGAGAAATATGTCTAAGTTTTTTGACTAAACTCATCAATGTGAAACCAGGGAAAAGTGAATTCTAACAGCAACATCTACACCATAATCACAGCTTTAATGAATCAGAGGAATCAAAGATTATGTTTAACCTTTTATTCAAAAGTCAACAATTAACAAAAAATCAATTGAAATGGGATAATTAAATCATGACAAAACGCATTTCTAGGCTAATAAAAGTGAGGATTATATGTAATAAAGTGAAATCACTATTCTAGGAGAATGCTAGTCTACTAAATATTGACTAAAAATGCAGAATACATATTCGAATAATAAGATCATAAAATCAAAGACTAAATTCATAAAAAGAGCTCATAAAACAAGAAGAGGAAGACAGACAGGGGAGACGAACAAACAGGAATGAGATGAACTGTGTGTGGAACATGTTTTGAGTGTGTGTAAGTGTGTAGTTATGGAAGTATGTATGTGATCTATTGTGGATGAAGTTTGCTGATGAAAGTTCATTCAGGTACCTTGAAGATGATGTCAGGGTTGGACCTGGAGGTGCCCAATGGGTCGCGGGCCGGGCTTCTTTCGGCTGTTACGAACGTCACTCGATGCTGGATTCGTCCAAACCAAGCAGATGTTGATTCCAAAAATCTAACTGTTTCAACTAAAAATAAAATGAAATAAATGAAAAGGTGGGGAAGGGAAACGCGTTGAGCATGAAACGACAGCGTCCCAAAACTGAAGTTAGCATCTCAGCTGGCTGCCCTTGGGTGTGTCTGGGGTGTGTGTTATGTGAGACAAAGACAAACAGGAGGGATGATTCCTAGATTTACACATAAACCATAATAATGAGTTCAGCATATTCAAATAATCTTTTCAACATCATATCTTGAAATATCATGTATTACGAAAGAGTTTGATACCAAACACGACTGGAAAATAGCCTAGGATCACTTTAGGAACCGGTTAATGAATTTTACTTGTAATTACTCATAAACATAAATGTCAAAAATCATGTTATGCCTCTTCTTTACTATATGGTTGCAGTAGATACCTCAAACTAACTTTTGTGATGTTTTCTGGTATTTTAAGCACTTTTTAAATGATGGAACATTTAAAATAGCATTCTGTGGGTATACAATTATTTGAAAAGAGTGGAATAGGACAGACAACAATTGCAATTTCAATTTCTGTATAAACCATTCCAATAATGTTTTCATTTTATAACTTTTCAAACATAATATAATTTCTTTGTTCTCTCTTCTTCACTGGGACACATCTCAGAGAAGGGGCCTGGAGAGTGTCCTTCTGTGACATCTCACCACAGGGGGTCAAAGGGTCATTGGGACAGTTCTTTGATCTTACAGCATCCCAAAAGTATCTGTTTGTAAAGGAGGGAGAAGACGGATGTTCTTCCCCCTTGTGGAGTCGTTAAAAGAGTTCGTACTGAATATTTCAAAGAGTTGGGTCAGTCTTTTCGGCTACGGTATTGGGTTCAAAGGCCGCATAGTGGGGTTAGCTATGCACCTCAAACTTGCGGGGGCAGTTATTGTGTAAACAGTAAATTTTGAACACAGCAATAGAATGACTTGTGCTAGCATATACAACAGTGCTGATGTGATGGCTAACATCACCCACTGTAAAAAGATGAAGAAAATGAAAATGGGGGCAATTGTTTGAACCCTGAGTTGAGCAAGAGGCATGTCATCTGCAACAGAAATATAATTTCTTCCGTCTTACATAATCAAGTTTGTTTGCACATCGTGAGACTAGATGTTTCTCTTTTTTCAAAGGAACTAGCAACAAATCATTTCACAGGGAAATGCATTGTAATTTTCCATCCCTTCCCATTTTTTGCAAAAACTCGATCACAAGTGCCAACAGTCCACTGTCTGTAGGCTTCAGCAAACAGTAGCTCCCACTTTCACAGCTTTTCGCTAAGTACATTTGGTTAAACCAGTGAACAGTAAAATATCAAAAGTAAATTTGCACATAATTCACTTTTTAACAATAAAATGTTTGATTTCATCGTTCTCATCATTGCATGGCTCTGCTTAGTGCCTGAGATAGAAGTGTCATGAGAAGACACTTTTAACCCATTTTATTTCTGATTAAAACAAGGATTTGAATCTTTAAGATGACTATATACTGTGGCGCAAATGACAATAAACTTTCTGAATAACAGTGGATATTATTAAAATAAATGAGGTTATCACAGATTCATAGAACAATTGACCATCATTTTGCTGACTTTAGGAATGAACCCCAAAAATCTCTCCCCTTTATTCCCCCTTATAGATTGTTCTGTCTCCACATGACTGTTCTTCAATGTTCATGTCTGTGTTTAACCATCTTCAGCTGCAGTGGGGGTCCCCGGTCTCTGGTACCTTTATTTTTGGGGGTCATGGCCTGAAAAGTTTGAGAACCACTGGTATCAGGTATTTAAACACTTGAGCTCCGTTCACAACTACAGTGTCAGAAACTACAGGAACAGTAAATGGTTCACAAATAAAAGGCTATTTTAACATTTAAGATATTTGACATTCTAAGGTGGATTATGCAGTTCCCTGTGTGTGATTCTAACTAAACATTTTCATTGTCGGCTGACATTTATCAAAACTTTATTTTGTTCTGTTTTGGGTGTTCTCATTTTCTCACTGCCACTAACAGGGTTCACCAGTCTTAAAATCCTTTTGACGTCACCACTGAAGGTGGATAATGACAACCTGCAGATGTACAACTCAGATTTAGCACTTAACTTTGGAAAAAAAAAAAAAAAAATCTCATTCAGTAAAAGGAAGAACATGTTTATCTGTGATTTGTATCTTGCTGAGGTTGTAGTGTCTTCTGGCTGTAAATCAAAACCAGATGATGCTTTTAAAATCATGTTTTTCTTCATGAACAAAACACAGAAAAAGATGAAGAAAGATAATTAAAACTGATATGTGTGACTTGGGTTTTTAATTCAAAAGGTCAAATTAATAAGCTTTTGATTTTGAGAGCTCTCAGAATGCAAACCTTCAGCAAGCGCAAAAGATCCTCTTTAATAAATAAATAAATAGAAATAAATGTTTTATTTATTTATTTTTTTTTTAAACACTGTGTACACATTATTATTCATTTTAAATATCAAGAGAAAACAATGCAGTTCTGCGACACTACAAACCATTGAAAAAGAACACAACCTATTTTAAAAAATTGAATAATACACCATAACACAATATAACACCTACAGGTATAGTTTAAATGTCCCGAGGGAACAACAACATGGTGTAAAATCCAAAAGCAATGCAAAACGGTGCAATCAGAAGTTACAATAAAATAAAAAAGTTTTAGTGCAAGGCAAATTTATTTGTATAGTGCATTCCATACACAAGGTAATTCAATGTGCTTTATATGATCAGAAAGTGCCACAGACAACAGCTTAAAATCTAAAAAAAATAAAATCGGCAACAAAACATTTAAAATCATCAGCAAACACATTAAATCAGCAAAAAAATGACCAAAAGTGTCCCTCTCAATCATACGCAGTAGAGAAAAAAAGTGCCTTTAACTTTGATTTAAAAATGTTCACATTAGATACTGACTTCAGCTCTGCTGGCAGTTTGTTCCACTTCTTTACAGCGTAACAACTAAACACAGCATCACCATGTCTACTGTGAGCTCTGGGCTCCACTATCTGACCTGTGTCCATAGATCTGAGAGACCTGCTGGGTTCATACCTGACTAACATCTCACAGATGTATTCTGGACCAAACCCATTCACAGATTTATACACCAGCAGCAGAACTTTAAAGTCTATTCTGATGCTGACTGGGAGCCAGTGTAAAGACTTTAAAACTGGAGTAATGTGTTCTGACCTCTTTGTTCTGGTTAAGACCTGAGCTGCAGCGTTCTGAACCAGCTGTAGATGTTTGATGCTCTTTTGGGGGATTCCTGTCAGAAGACCATTACAATAGTCCAGTCTGCTGAATATAAAAGCACGGACCAGTTTCTCCTGATCTTTCTGAGTCATTAAACCTTTCACTCTGGAGATGTTCTTTAGGTGGTAGAAGCTGTTTTTGTGATAGATTTGATATGACAGCTGAATGTCAGATCTGAGTCAATCAGAACACCAAGGTTTTTGACTTGGTCTTTAGCTTTTAAAGATCAAGACTCACAATACTTGCTGACAGTAGTCCTCTTTTCCTTGTTACCAAAGACAATCACCTCCATCTTGTCATGATTTAGTTGAAGGAAGTTTTCACCCATCCAGCAGATGAGTAGATATAGTTGTGTGTCATCTGCATAGCTCTGATAATCAACCTTACAGTTCTGTAAAATTTGTCCGAAAGGAGGCATATAAAGGCTAAACAGAAGTGGTCCACGAACAATGCCCTGAGGAACCCCACATGACATTGGTAATCTGTCAGATTCAAAGTTTCCAATGCTTACAAAATAACTTCGCCCCTCCAAGTATGACTTAAACCATTGCATTACTTTTCCATTTAGTCCAACCCATGTTTGCAATCTGTGCAACAAAATTGTATGATCTACAGTGTCAAATTCAGCACTTAGATCCAATAGAATGAGAACGTTTACTTTTCCTGAATCAGTGTTCAACCTTGTGTCATTGATCACGTTGATAAGAGCAGTCTCTGTGCTGTAATGAGAACAAAAGCCTGACTGCAATCATTCAAATAGTTTGTTAAATGTTAAGAATTCACTCACTTGGTTGAAGACCACCTTCTCAATAATCTTGGCCATGAATGGAAGGTTGCTGATTGGTCTATAGTTAGCCAACATAAAGGCATCCAGTGTTCTCTTTTTTTAACAGAGGTTTCACAGCAGCTACTTTCAGGGATTTTGGTACGGTGCCTGATTGGAATGAACAGTTCATTGTCTGACACAAATCAGTGACAATTGACTTTACAACAGTTTTAAAGAAGTTTGAGGGTATTTGTGTCAAGGCAAAAAGCAAAGGAATATTCTACTTTTGTGTTTGGTTTTACTAGTCGGTAACAAAAATCTTAAAAACCAAAGAACACAACGTGCAATCAACACAATAGAATAGAACAAGAAATACTACATATGCAAAAAAGGTAATATCATGAGGGAGGTAAAAGAAAATTCAATAAAATGGGCCTAAAATCAGCAGGTATAGTTAATAATATTTAATCAAGAGAAAATATGTAGCTGTGTTTCAAATATATAATAGCTTTTTAAATGATCACTAATTCCTTTTTTTGGGAGGTGCAATTTTGCCCCTCTCCAGCTGATGACGCGCTCAGTGGCCACCTGGGTTGCCTGGTTGCAACTTTTCCCATCGGCAAGGCAAGACATATAAAACTAATCAAATGTTTGTGTTTGAAGTTTTTGGAGAGAATTTTAATGGTGTACAGTTAGTTAAACACTTTTTGTCACCTTGCAGATATCTAACTTTCATGCAAAATAGCTTGACTGTTGAACTGTTGGTTTACCATCAGTCTGCCAAATACAGTCTACAATTATAAATACATGTAAATATTATATAAAGAAAAAAAAAGCAATGCTATATAAAGGAAAACAAAGCATGCCTTGGGTTATGCTTTTAACAGCATTGTGTTGGAATGGGACTCTGTCTCAGTGGCGTGACATACCTGCAGCGTTTGTCCCCACAATATTTTATTTTTAGCCACGATTGAGCTCATGTTCAGCATATTTAAGCAGAGTGAGGATCTTTCCAGAATCCTCAAATTACCTTTAACAGATAAGTTTTACTATTCCAATGTATAACCATCTTTATACCAGTGGTTCTCAACGTTTAAGCACAGACATGAACATTGAAGAACAGTCATGTGGAGACGGGGCCATCTATATGGGGGAATAAAGGGGAGAGATTTTTGGGGTCCATCCATAAAGTCAGCAAAATGATGGTCCATTGTTCTATGAATCTGTGATAACCACATTTATGTATTTATCTGAATAATATCCACTGTTATCCAGGAAGTTTATTATTATTTGGGCCATAGTATATAGTCATTTTAAAGATGTAAATTGTTGTTTTAATCAGAAATATAATGGGTTTAAAGTGACCAGAAAAGGTGGTGAAATGGGATTTTAAATACCAAAAACAGTTCCAAGTGTCAATATTGGCTTTAAAGTGGCAGAAATGGCTGGGGGGGGGGGGTGTTGGGATTAGGGATGCACATCGTTAACCGGTTTCTTTGGGAACCGGTTCTTAGTCGAACAATTCTTTGGAATCGCAAAAAAACCCCTTTACGATTCTGCTATCGATTGTTCCCAGATTGCACCGCCGCTGTAAACAAACGCACCCTACTCGCAAATTTGTGATGACGTCACGTCACACACACACACAAACTGCTGCTGTTGCAGAGCCGAGGTGAGCTGAGCTGAGCTGAGCTGCTATGCGATGCTGTAGAAAAACTGCGGTAACGGTCAAGGCCTCTAAGTTAAAGATAAATATGTACTGTTTTTTTATGAAGGTCTCCTTTATCTATGTCTGATGTGTGAGGAATATGTTATTCACCGCTGCTAACGCCAGAGATGAGCATACGCACGTGAGATCAGATCAGCATGATATTTCAAATGGGTCTTACGCAGAAAGATGTTGACGAGCTAACCCGTGGGCTTCGAAATGAAATGATAACTAGAAGTTGTGTGTACGTAAATGAAAGCGTGATTACCAACCTCTTATATAATTTGTATTATTGTTGGTGTTTACTCATATTGATGTAGTTTGGTTAGTTAATGTGAATGAAAGCCAGAGCCTGCGTGCTTGCAGTTTGTGTGTGTTTGTGATGGCATACCTGGCTCAGTACATCAGTTCTACATACGTCATGTCTAGTTAAAAGCATGTTTCTTTATGCAGATGGACTGTGTCCAAACAAGGCTGGAGTGAAACTGCAATCAGTCCTGATAAAGACAAAGGACATGTACCATCGGAGAACAAAACAACAAGGAAAGAACATGGAGACGATGAGCTTTCATCAAGAAATCAAAATCAAAATCAACAAAATGAAGAGGTCAACTCACCCCCAACATCCCAGGACCAACCTGCTTCACCCCAAAATTAACCTACTTCCACCTCATCCAGCTTCTCTCCTACAACTACCTTCTTGGATTTACCTGCCCAGATGAACAAGCTGGTTCTGGCTGGCACAAGACTGACATCCCACCCTTTACCCCACCATGGTCCCATCTTATCTCCCCTAAAGAACCAATCAGCACCACCCATCCCTCCTTGACAATACCAGTCCCAGGATCACTCTTCTGCTCACGTCAGCTGTGTTCAACTTAGAGCGACACAGGTCTAATGTGTGATGGGTCCGGACTGCAATAGCTCTATTTTAAAGAACAAAAAAAAATCAGGGCCCTATGGAGTTAATGTAGCTTCCTTAATTCCTGTGGTGACAGGTAACATATGTAAAACTGTTCAATTAGAGAAAAACAAAAAGCTTTACGGTGATACAAATTTGACTACTATAACATGTCATCCAAAGAGTCCACCAGTGTCTCCAGTAAAGTCTTTAAAATTAGCTCTTCTTAAAGTTAGATTTCTTGTTAACAAATCGTTGTAGTGCCATTGCGTACCCCCATTTGAGAAACACTGCCCTATCATGCCATTAAAACCAACCACGTACCAACCTTTGTAATATGTGTTTTCATGTGAGCAACAAAGCATTCACCAACATTTTCCTAACTTTGGGCTAGTTCTGTTGGAGCTATTTGAGCCACTTATTCATCAGTTAGGCATGAAAAAGTTCTAAAAGTTTGGACAAATTTATCACAGGTCTGATTGGAAAATTCATCCCAAGCTTTTCGGTGCATAAAGAAATCAGCACAAAAAAGCTCAATGTCAAGAAGAGATATATTCATGGCTTTAAATTAACACCCGCCAACCTGCCAAATGTGGGTAAAAAATTACTTTGGCAGGTAACATTGTAGCGTTACTAGCCATTTTGGCTGGTGAAGAATGAAACATATACCACTGCGTCTGTTTGAAAGAGCAGGCTAAAGAAACGATGTTGCAACATTGTTGCCAGATTGGGCTGTTTTCTGCCAAGAAATTTAAGGGTTTTTGTGTGTGTTTAGACTTTAAAAGGTAATGTATATCTGGCAACACTGCTGATTGTACTAATCCTATACATTTCCTATGAACACTGTCGTGACGTGTTATGCAATAATTGGCTACGTGCTTACGTTGACGTGACGGTTTTAATGGTTTGTTATCGGAGGAGTCAGACAGAATGAATTAGTTTGGAACAAACAAACAAACATGGAGATATTTATCGCGTGTTGAAAGACCTAAACTGCAAAAAAGGAAGGCTGCTGCTGACACAGGGTAAAATGAAGATTAAAGAGGATCTGAAAAGAAGTTAGTACTTGATTCGTTCTAACTTCAGTGTTCCAGGGATCCAAGTTTGTTTATTAAGTTATGAGAACTTCTCCGACACACACAAAGTTCCTTATTGCACCTTTTAGCCATTGTTACAACATTTTTTTTAAATTAAATGTTTGTATTTTTACCATTTTAATGTATTTCTGCAATTTAAATTACAAACTATTAAAAAAAAACAAACAAACATGAACGTTTAAATCTATTCTGTAGCTCATAATGTAGTTAATTTTTGCTGGAAAAAAAATGTGGCTGGTGGAAAATCTGGTTGGCTGGTAACTTTAATAATCCACTAGTCATGATGGCTGGTGATCTAAAAAGGTCATTTAAAGCCCTGGATACATTGTCCAATTGTTCCCATGCCTCTGTAGCAATTTGCTAAGATCCTCCTCAGGGGTTCATGTGCATACACAGTTGGGAATCACTGCTTTTAAAAGAAGCTGTCAAATATATATTCTGTGTTTTGAAAGAAATAAATGCTGTTTTTTTCTTTATTGAAGCACTACAGCAGTTTCTTGGTTGCACAAGCTTTTTTTTTTCTTTCCTTTTTTTGTATGCATCACCTCATCGGGAATAATTCTGTTTGGCATTGTACACAAAGTGACAACTGAGGAGGCATCAAATCACTCAAGCCACAGCAATCAGCAGGTGACCACATTAACAAGACTGTGCAAATGGCTTTAAGTTTGCGAAATGTCAGTCTCTGCACATGGCTGAGGAACTTTCACATCTCAATCCCTTACGAAGCTCAAATAGAAGTACTGTTACTTGATTGAAATTGTGTACAAGTGCAAGTAAGTCACACAACAAATACTCAAGAACAAGTAAAAAGTAGCTCAATGAAATAGTACTTAAAGCAAAAGTTAATAGTTATTTTGTCTTTCCACCGTTCCCTTGCATACAGTAAACATCTCATGAATAAACCGAAAAAGCAAGAGACCAAATCTAGCACAATTGGAACTTTTTTTTTTTTTCACAAAGGCATCTGTATAAAATAAAAGGTTTGTCAAAATGTACAATTAATTAAATTAAAAATAAAGACTCTCAGGCTGTAAGTATAGATACATTTATTAACTCTAAAACTGAGAAAATAATCTCCATTCGATGCTGTTTTGGCTCAGTGCATTACGTTTAATCTGATTGGTTGGTTATGATGTGATGCATTTGATTGTTGTCTGGTCATTACATTTTTTGTAGCTACACAATGTCCGTTGATCATTTTAAAACCAAAAAAATTATAATTCCGGTAAAATTACTTCTTTAGAAATATACTGAAAAGAAGTACAAGTATCCATGAAAGCAACTCAATAACAGTAACAATACTACTTGTAATCTGTTACTTTCACATCTGTATATTAGTAGGTAAAAGAGTGAAGCCCTCACCCCAAAAATTGGCTGTTTAGTTTAGAGCTCTGACATCTATTGTGTCGGCTCCCAATGTTTCACAAGGGATTTTTCCATTGGCAGACAGCCTCAGCTGCAGGGCACGTGGAGAGTGGGTTTTCTCATGGAGAGGCTATTTAAAGGAGTTTAAGAAAAACATGCCACAGCCATTCTCCCAGAGGACTATGCAGATAAGGAGTTTTACTTCTCTGATAGCAGCATTTGTACAACTAAATATTTACTTTCTTCCCTGAAGGATCTTGCATATATTTGACTAAATGTGTTTACAATTGGGCCTCAACGCTTGGTTTGAATTTGTACGTTTCAAGTAACCAACATGCTACCATTAGAAAGTGTACTAATTTCTAAGATTATAAACTGAAACCGGGTGCATTGATTAGAACAGTGGTTCTAAAAAATCTTTGGCTCAAGTACCCCCTTTCTCCTATTTCTGAACCCAAGTACCCCCCTTTGTCCGACTACGACATTTTGCTTTAAAAACTATTGAAAAACAACTATATATTAAATAAATGAATGTATTTTGTTGCATAATTGTGACCATAACCAGCCCTCCCTAAGGAAGGGTAAGAAACACTTCATTAAAGGGAGGATACAAAAATAGAGGTGGTGAGGGGGAAGGCAACAGGAAAGAGGGAGTCGGGGTAGGAAATGGAAAGCGTGGGGAAGAGTTGACGGTTTTAAAGTGAGAGTTATAGTTTTTGTTGTGCATATTGTGCTTATTGTGTTGTGTATTCCGTTCAGCCAGTCCGTTGACAAGTGTGGAGAAATTAAGGCAGGTGACACAGCACCCAGCTTAAATACTATGGCTGTGAACAGAGGGAAGGAGTGAGAGGTTACACGCAGGGCTGGCACTTTAACACGTTAATTGTGATTAAGTCACAGGAAAAAATAACGTGCTCAAAAAATTAATCTTGTAAATCGCTTGTTTTGTTTGCACCCCAAACAGTGCGGAACCTTTCTCATTGCACGCTTTTCCGGTATTTCCATAATACTGATGCACCGGCTACAACAGTAGGACCTGAGGAGAAGACTTTGTGGGCATTAATTTTATTTTTTTTTAAAAACACACCAGATGGAAAACTAAAGCCCAGCTGTGAGCAAATTGTCTTCCTCTTCCAGCAGAGCTTGTCCACCTTAATGCTAACTACAGTATTTGGCAGCTAGCACGGACAGTGGTCCTTCTATTCTTTTATGCCGACGCTACACTAGGCCGAGTGGCCAATCCACACTGGGCGATATGACAGGATTCAGAGCCAAAATGAATGAATCCATGAGTTACAAATGAACGATGTCAGTGAATAAATGATTGTAGTGAACAGTCGACCACTATCAGTGGTAGAGGATGTTGGAGGGGCTACTACTACTAAGTGATTGCTTGATGTTATAACAGTACTGTGCTTTATTTTGTGGTGATCAGTTTTATTTTTGATTTTCTAATTTACAGCACTGTGATTGATTGGTTTGTTTTATTTATTATATACTATCTGAGAGAGAGAAAAAGCAACACGTTTGGTATATAATTGTATTGATCATAAAAATGTTCTTACTGTTTATGATGTGCTAGCTTATAGAACTTCATATAGACCTCATGTTATATTTCATTTGTATTGTCTATTATTTGTAGATTGACTAAAGTTCACAGCAGTATTTCCCCTGATGGTCTTCCCCTTGGGTCTAATCTAACATACAGTGGAATGTAAATGGTTCAAGTCTGTTAAAAACAAACAATAAATTACTTTCTAAAACCACTTGGTTTTACATAAATGTTTTGATCTGCCATAATAATGTAATTTAAATGAAAATACCTCAAGTTGAGGGCGTTTCTCAGCATTTTTTTGGTGAGATTAAAAAAAAAAGATGAATTAATCACAAAGCATAATTACTTAATCGCACAATATTTTTAAAGATTTTTTTGATAGCACTAGTTATACCTAAAACTGGTATTTTGGATCATCGTGTCTAAGGTTAAGCCCAGTACAAGTTTATCCCACAGACCAAGGCATGACAGTGCATTCATGACCAATGTTTGTGCAAGAACCTCTTCTGCGTACCCGAGCGCCGCCCCATGCCCGAATATGCAGCCAGGCCAGCAAAAGCAACAGGAGCCAAGGAGCCCCCGGCCACCCCCCTATGACCAAGCTGCCCCCCCAAACATCTCAGAGATCCCGGGCCGAGAGGCAGCCTGCGCCCTGCACACACACACCCGAGAAAGCCCCAAGGAGCCGAGGATTCGGCTCACCCCACCACCAACCGCAAACCCATCCCCCCACATGGGGAGGGCCCAGAGAGCCCCCCGCTCAAGATCCCAACGGAGGAGCAAAGACTCACGCTCAGGAGACGGCCAGGACCACGCAGGACAGGCAGCCAGCGGGCTCAGAGTCAACAGAGACCGGACCCCAGGCCAGAAGGACCAGGAAAAGAAGCAGCACTGGCAGCAGCCCGCCCAAGGACGATAGCCGCATCCCCAGCCGCCTGGGGCACCAAGGCGATGTTGCAAGTCGCCACACCGGCCAAGCCCACCAGAAAGCCCCAGATCACTTAGTTATTGTCAAAGTCAGGACCCAGTCAGACCTTCATACCGGTATGTGGTGCGCACAGCCTCGAGGCAGCAGACCCCAGCCCCGCAGGGCCCCGCCCAAGCAGGGTCACCCGAGGCCCACACACTGCAAGGACCACACACCGCAAGGACCACCTCAAAGACCACCAGGAGACGTGGCCGACGCCAAGTCACACCCGAAGTGGTAGAACACCCCCACGCCGCGTAAGGCTGACACTCGTCCAAAAAGACCCCGCGAAGAGAGCACCCAGCACTCACCAAAACTGTAATTGAGCTGTAATCAAACATTGACAACTGAAGAAGTAATTGGAATTGAAAATATGTAATTGACCCCAACCCTGGTTGACATTAAAAGTAAGTCTTTGTGCGAGTGTCAAAGAGAAGTTAGTTAACATTGTGTTAACAAATTCATTCAAATCCAAATCCCTTAGATGTTAGGAGTTGAGTAATATGCACATGGAATAACATTGTATGTACTTCTTATAATTCATGATTTGCAGTTGAAAAGGAACATCCGACTCTCGTTCCTCACTGAGAATTTCATCTATTGTGCATGGCATAAAATCTGTGGCCCACTTGTCTGGAAGTGAGTCAGCTTACAAAGACTAGTGAGAGCAGTGGGCTTTCCCTGGGGGCTGTTGCTTCATACCAGCGATAGCGTTGAATTGAAGCAAAGCCAAACAATTTCTTTTCTGTCTGCGAGGGCATTAAAAGTGTCTGTGCGGTTGCTGTGGCAACATGGGGGATATGTGTAGAAATCCTAATTGCTAAAAAGATTACGGCGACATTACATTTAATCTTAGAATTATTGGAAATAATTCCTTGAGAGGTCACTTGGCTTGTCCCTCATCCTCACCAGCACAATGTTTACAGGGAGAAATGGTGCCCAAAAAGCATGACGATTATTTATGGAATATTGCTTTGTCATCAAATGCCATGAACACTGTAGAAATGTTTTGCTTTATATGTGTTTCCAGAGGTAAAAGTAATGGATTACAAGTAGTACTCACGTTACTGTAATTGAATTGCTTTATTTCATACAGATGCCTTTGTGGAAAATAAATTCTTCATCTCTTCCTTTTTAAGTTTATACATGAGATGTTTACTGTACGCAAGGAAACCGTGGCAAAATGTATTACCAAAAATAAATGTAGGTGGTTAAAGTGACTCTTACTTTGAGTAGTATTTCAATGAGCTACTTTTTACTTGTACTCAAGCAGTGGCACTAGTGGAACAAATCAGAGTCGGGCCAGGGGCGGGGCCCTTTAAACTCCCCAAAAAGAAGCTCATGATAACTTCATTTTACAACATACACATGCCCACAAACAGCGCAGCGTACAAGCTTTGACACCACAGAGAGTGACTGTCATTGTGAAGTCCATCAAACGGACATGAAGTATAACAAAACAAGAGAACAACAAAAACATTAGGATGGTCACTAACACAACTGCAAAGCAGTTCAGCACCACGGATAGCGAACACTTTATTTTGACACCCACTTTAACTATTTCAACTCAGAGCCTGTATCAGTAACTATAAAGTTTAGTAAAACTGGCACAGCGGCCTACGTGTTCACAAACACTATTTCAATAAGAAGTACTATAGACCTACTCACCACTATTTGAAGGGCATACGACGAGCCTTGCGCTCCATGAACTCGTCTACGATGCTCTGTATGTTCATTTTCTTTGCTCTTTCATTCTCTATGGACAACATGGCAAGTTCACTCAGTCTCTCCTGTCCCACTGTGCTCCTCATTTTAATAAGTTTTAACTTGGAGGATGAGCGGGACACGTGACTGACGTGCGCGTGCATATTATGTGCAGAAACCATGTTGTTTACATATGTGACGCTTGAAAAATTAAAAAAATGGCAATGAATGAACCGCTGTTAAGGCTCGTAAATAGTTGGTAGTTTGTAGAAAGCTTGTCACCTGAGGACGCGGCTGCTAATTTAAGGAAACTCACTGTAAGTACAGGTGAACGATTGTGGGACCCATGCAGCATTCCTGAAAAGAAGTGGTCATCTGATGTGGGCTCCTGGCCTGATGATCAATGGCCAGATATTTATACATATCTGAGAGAAAAACTCCAGCTCCCTTGAGCCGTGGTAGAGGCCCGGCTCCCTTAAGTCCTACCTCCTATTTGTGCCCCTATGGGGCCCGGACCGGGTGCGTGCCACCCTCCCAGCCCCTCCTATAGCTCCGCCCCTGAGCAGTGGTTGCCAAACTTTTTACGGTCCTGATCCCCTTCAGACATTTAACCTGCAGCCATGTACCACCCCAACTGCTGCACACTTAAAAAACATAATCATCTAATGTAGTGTGTTTCAACCTTGGGGTTGTGACCCCATGTGGGGTTGCCTGGAATTCAAATGGGGTCCCCTGAAATCTCTAAACATTTCTAATAAAAAATAAAAAGTAAAATAATCTCTAACAATGGGCAGTCTTACGTAGACTAATGTTTAATTTGTGGCAATGCATGGAGGCTCATGACTATATATTTCTAATTCACGTACCCCATATGAAAAATTTGCGTACCCCACTTTGGGAACCTAGGACCTAAAATATGTGTCAAACTCGAGGCCCGGGGGCCAAATCCGGCCCTTTAGAGCATCCAATTCGGCCCCCCAGGAGAAAGTAAAAATGAAATGCAAAACATTAATTATTGTGTAAATCACCCAAAAATCCAGTTGTAGATATCTCCAATTCAGCAATTTAATAAAACTCCACAATATTTTTAGTAGCTTGCATTTTTTTTCTCAGATGAATGCAGTCATTTTTAATTGCAAATTGTGAAAAGAACTCTCAATTTTGCCACAAATCTTGCAATGTCTCACAAACAATTTCACAAATTTACTCTACATGACTCAATAGCTCAATCAATAATTTTTGAAGTGAATTGAACTGATATTGAAAATTAGGGCATAATGATGCTAAAATTAATATTTTCTTCCCCATCTAAAATCTGCAGCCCACTTGAGATCAGACTGGTCCGTATTTGGCCCCTGAACTAAAATTAGTTTGACACCCCTGACCTAGAAGAAAAGAAATTTTGCAACAGTTAGAAAATTTGGAATCATTTTTAATTCACTCAAAATGTGCATAAAATAGTATACTGAATAGCATATGTTTACAAGTGAGAATGGCTGGATATCTGTACTGTAATAGAGTGCAGTGCAGTTTCTTCTATCTGCTATGAAAGCAACATAACTCAGGCAGTAGTTTTCCTTCCCTTCAGTCTAAGCTCATCTTAATTCAAAACACATTCTGATGCATTCAAGCGGGTGGGCACTTCTGGGAAGATAAAATAAAGTCGACATGCACACATTCATGTTTTTATCCTGGTAAAACTCATGAACATCCCTGACAGTATTGTAAAAGAACGGCTTGAGCCCAGGATGCATATGATAAATGAGGTCTTTATTGCTAAAAGTCTACTGAAGCAATGCAATGTAATAATTTAAGCACGAAAAAAAAAAACAAAAAAAATGCACTTAGAATAAATGCATGATAGTGAAAACAATCCTATTTCATTTAACTTTATCTTACCCAAACCTACATTTTTTCTACAATCTCCCAAGCTGCTTCAGTATAAAAGCACACAGTAACACACAAAAAATGAATATGTATAAAATAATTTAGCATGCACCTGCATAGTAAACGCTTTAATAATAGTGCATCAAGACCTGTATCCACAGTATTGCATAATGTAATCTAAATTTGGTTTATTTATACTTTTAGTCCTGTGTGGAAAGTATTGTAATTTTATGTGCACCGTTTTGTAAAAAAAAAGGAAAATTGTTATCCAGCATTATTTTGACTGTTACGCTATCCATTTGTGGATTAAAAGTGGTTAAATATAATTTGTTTTCATCACTTTTATTTTCTGAAAGATATGTTTATGTGGCAACGGATGTGTGATTGGAGTCATTGCAAACTCGTTTTTAGTGGTAGAAAAACATTATTTTTAAACTAACATAAAATATATAGATTAAAAAAAACATCAAAAAATGAATTGAGTGTAACATACTGTATGTAATTCATGTAACATGCACATGATTTTCCTATGTTGTCTAAACAAAACTTTATTTAGTGGAACCGCTTCCAATAAATATATTTTGTTATAACAGATTTTAACACAAATTGTAGATGGAGCTCATGGTTGACTCGGTCTCCTGAGGGCCCTTCACATGTCCCATGGGGGTTACCTGTTGTTGGTGACCTCTGCTATACATTGAACTCTATACAGTATGAATAAATCACATGTCTATAGAAGAAAATAGTGAGAAAATAGTGCTTGTCTTTTATATTTGCTTTATTGCAAAACTCAAACAAAAAAG
This sequence comes from Gouania willdenowi, assembly GCF_900634775.1. Classification (NCBI taxonomy): domain Eukaryota; kingdom Metazoa; phylum Chordata; class Actinopteri; order Blenniiformes; family Gobiesocidae; genus Gouania; species Gouania willdenowi. Next base: position 34,830,133 of record NC_041053.1, on the reverse strand, counting down.
TTTAGTCAGACATTTTCCTTTGGTGGATTTTTTTTTACACAAGGCCCTGGATTAATGTAAAGTGTCTCGTCTGCCAAAATAGCAGTGAGCAAACATTGTAAAGAAACTTTCTTGTTAGAAGGCTAGCTTTATTAGCCTTTTCCTATTCGCTCAAACAGAGGGTGACCTTTCGCCAGCAGATCTACTGAAAGACAAGCCAACAAATGAATATGCCCCACCCAAAGGTCACATTCTTTAAAAGAAGACATCAGAGAGAAATAACTGAGTGTATTCAGTGGAAGAACCTTGGAGAAACACACATCACAATCGTTTTTCATTGGTGTTTTGACTCCAGGATCTTGATAAAAAATATGAAGCGAAAAAAGCGAAACAGATGTTCAGACAGAATGTTGATCAGAGTCTTTTTCTTTCTCCAATAAGGGACTTTGGGTGCCCATTTTTTAACGTTTGTGTGGATGTACAATTCTGATTAAATATGGCCTGACAAGTGAAAATGATGCTTTGCTACTTTGCGATCCTCAACAGTGCTTGAAAGATAAATATTGAAATGGCTGTAAGGGAATTTGTGTAAAGGAAACATGCTGCGCTGTTGTCAAGTGATGATGCAATGCTGCCATTTGACTCTTAAAACAACTTAAATGGGTAAGTGGTTTGGGGAACATCAAAGTGACTTTAGGTTGAAAGTTAGCTTAATTCAACGCTGAGCTGGGCATTCAGGATGGAGCGTTGGGGACAAGGAGGCATTAGAACGACTCTGACTGACAGGTTGTTTGTTCCAAGCATCCAAAGAAAATAAAGGTCTTCACACCAAAGTTACTCTTTACTCTCTGGGGCAGTTTAATGCTGTCATATCTCATTTGGATCTATTCAACCAAGGTAGCTTTTGCCTTTGACATTTTAGTTTATTTTTAGACGTTGTCTTTGTTTGGAGACGTGCAACTCAGCTTCTTATGTTCTAATTTTTTTTCTTGCCAGTTTTGCATGTTTTAAATCCTACAGGACGAGTAGCCCATATGCCAGGGGTTCTCAACTTTGCCTTTAAAGGGGACATGTCATGCTAAATCCACTTTTTTAGCCCTTAAATGCATTTTGTTGTATATTTAGAGTGTTTAGAAGTACAGAAAAGTTAAAATTAGTCTCTTCAGGTGTTCCGTTGATATCTTCATATTCTGTTTGGGTCATATTTTTTAATCTGTTTCGATTTTTTTTTTTTTTTTTTTTTTTTTTTTTTTTTTTTGTCTGCACATGCTGTCGAAGGTTAACACTACAAGAAGTGCAATCTTTTGACAGCAATGCATATTTTATTATTGCAATTAAATAAATTTATTTATTTCATTGCATAATTGTGACCGTCACCAGCCCTCCCTAGGGAAGGGTAAGAAATACTTTATTAAAGGGAGGATGTAAAAAAGAGAGGGCAGTGTTACACCAAGGTGAGGGGTTGGAGAGGGGTGGGGAAGTTAACAGGGAAGAGGGATACAAGATAGGATATGGAATGGGTGGGGAATAGTTTTAAGTGATGCGATGTGAAATTGTGGTTGTGTATATTGTGTTTATTGTTGTGTTGTCAAGCCAGTTTGGTGACCAGTGTGTGGTTTAGGAATAATGGTGGTGGCTGTGAACAGAGGAAGAGGTGAGTGGAAATTCCATAAAACAGGTATTTGGGAACAACGTGTCTAAGGTTGAGCCCAGTATGAGTGTTATCCCACAGCCCAAGGCCAGTGCATCCATGACAAATGTATTTCCAAGTACCGCCACTGCAAAACCCAAGAGCCGCCCCCGGGCCCGAAGAAGCAGTCAGGCCAGCAGCAAGAGCAGGCAGCCTAAGGGCCCCCGGCGACCACCCCACGGCCAAGCAGTCCCCCGAACGCCCCCAAGATCCCAAGCCGAGAGGCAGCCATCGCCCCCCCATACACACCCGAGAAAGCCCCAAGGAGCCAAGGACCCAGCGCACCACGCCACCGATCCCACCCCCAACCCCCAGACCCCCCACCCCATTGACCCCCCCACCCCCCCACCCCACCCCCGCGCCCAACCCCCCGAGGGGAGGGCCCAGAGAACTCCCTGCCCGAGGCCCCAGCGGAGGAGCCGAAGCCCACGCCCAGCAGACGACCAGAACCGCGCCGAACAGGCAGCCAGTGGGCACCCGCCGGCGAGCCCAGAGCCAGCAGGGGCCCGACCCCAGGCCAGAAGGACCCGGAACGGATGCAGCACCAGGAGCAGCCCGCCCAGGGAGGACGACCACACCCCAAGCCGCATAAGGCACCAGGGGGCCGCTGGGAGTCTCCCCGCCGGCCCCCAGGCACCCCAACCTAGCCCCCCACGGCGCCCCAGATCACCCTTCACTGATGCCGCCCGCGCCACGAGCTTCAGTTTTTTTTTTTTTTAAAGCCAGGGCCCCCTCCAAGGGCCAAGCCAGACCGCCCCGCCGGGATGTGGCCCCCCTATTCCGGCCCCCGACACCCTACCTCACGAGGCACTGCCCAAGCAGGGGCCGTACCAGTAGGTACGCAAGGGCGCGGCACGCGCCACCCGCCCCGAAAGACCCCCGCCAGGACCGGCCCGGCCAGCAGGCCAAGCACCCCGGGCCCCAGGAGCACCCCCCGGGACCAGGACCCCCCAAGGGCAAGCCCCCGGGCCAAGCCCCCCGGGACGCATCCCCCACCCCCGCCCGGGACCCGGCCACGGCCCAGCAGGACCGCACAGCCCCGGACAGCCCACGGCCAGCAGCCCAGGGCCCGCCGCCCCCCGGACAGCGCCAGCCACGGAGCAGCGCCCCCCGCCGGCCCGCGAGCAACCGGCAATCCCCACCGCGGGGACGGAGGCACCCCAATGGCACACATCAAGTGCGGGACAGCAGCCCCCACTCAAAGACGCCCCGGACCCACCCACCAGTCCGCAAACGGCAGGATAGACCCACCAGGCGGCCGACAGCAACCTCCACCACCGGAACAGCCAGCGCCGCCCCCCAGTAAACAGCATCACCCCGAGGCGCCAAGCAACCCCGCCCCAACCCCGGCGAGGACACCAGCACACCCCCAGCACACCCACCCCCCAAACCGGCGAGGCAGGCCGCCCCGGGCCCGCACACCGCGGGGCCCGCCCCCAAGGCCACCAGGAGACGAAACAAGCACCCAGCCACACCCAAGGGGAGGAAGCACCCCCGCGCCCCACCAGGCCGACACCGCCCGGAAAGACCCCGCAAGGAGAGACCCCAGCAAAGCCCCCCCGAGACCCACCGCCACGCCCGACCGCACCATCCTGATGTATTTTTACTCTAAGCAGTGGCCCAGCCACCAACAGAGGAGCCAGGCCCCCACCGGAGAGGCCCAAATATGTGAACCAACCCACCACCCTGTTATGGTGCCTCTCCATTCCCCAATGGAGAGGCACTTCCCTATCCCCTGTGTGAATGTGTGTTTAGTGAATGTATGGGGTGTAATTAAAAGAAGGGGGAAGGAGGGGAGCGGTGCTCCCCATCCTGCCTCTGTGGATATATGTGTATGTGGTGTAATAGGCCGGAGGGTGTAGGTGAGTACACCCTCCGGGGGGTGGCATGTTGAAGTGCGATTAAAATTGGAGGGATTAGTATGGTAACTAGAGGTGGGAGTGCCGCCCCCACGCCACTACATAGTGACACAGGTGGCGGCCCCCTCCACCCCCAGTCCCACCATCCAGCCCCCCAAGGGTTGGGTATGGGTGTGTGTTTCGATTTTTTGATTCTCTATTACGTTTTTTGAACAATAACGTCACAGTATTTGCAGCGGAATTGCCAAATTAGGACATCGACCCCAGGTCCAACACTTCGAGCAATCCGTCATTTTTATTTCTCGCTGCGATTTTGTAGTCCAAGCTCTAGGATGCCGAAGCTACGAGAGGATAAGTAAAAATGTTCGGTTGTTGGATGTAGAAACCCACACGCTTCATTACACCGTCTCCCAGCATCAGAACCTTTTCAAAGTGCCTGGTTGAGTTTTTTTTTCACGGAAATGTACCCACATCTGTGGGTAAGGTCATTTTTGTGTGCACTAAGCACTTCAAGGATGACTGCTTCGACAGTATAAAGAAGGATTTGCCGAAAGACTTTGTCTGATTGAGGGTTCAATTCCTTCTATCTTTGGAGACGACGAACAGAGCACTTCGCTGTAAATAATGCTAAAAAGTGTGATGATAAGACGTCCCTGTCATTGTTTTGTTAGCATTAGCAGTTGCACCGTCTTCATATGTTAGCGCTGTGTGCTCGTTTTAGGTTCATCATCGTCATATTCATCTCGCTCCGCCGGGTTCGACTCTGGCTCGAACATGTAAGGCTGGATGGACAAGTCTTCCGTTGTTGACATTTTGTAAATAACGTGTGAATAAAAAATTTCTTCCCTGCTACATAATCGTATCTCTTCTATCAAACTACAAAAATGGCCGGACAGGGTGGAGTTGAACCGAGTGTCACCTCTGTAACCTGGAGAGGGGGCGGGGTATGAAGTGCCTTATTTGCATTTAAAGAGACCGCACCAAAACGAGTTGCTCTCAGAAGCACATCAGAAAAGGGGTAGAAAAGGGGCCTGTGGAGCTATAATAATGAGGAATTCAGACCCAAGCATTGCAGTTCCGCTTTATACAGATCACAACTGTATGATTTATATGTAAAAAGGAAGGATTGTGTTGGAGGAATGTGTGTATGTGTTGGAGCTTTGTGCTGACCTTGGCCTAGTTTTGCATGAATTCTGTGATCTCTTCTTGCTCTTCGCTCAACATCTGGCTGACCGCTCTCAGTCTATAAGTCCAATGAGGCCTCATTAAAAAGATTGTGAGCAAAGGGTTGAAGCAGCTACTCCTTTTCATTGTCTGAACATCAAAGCATGTCATCTCATTCATAGGCATCACATCAAGAGGTTTTGGATGTCATTTGCCAAAGTCTCTAGTATCTGTTGTGGATATTGCTCTTGATGCAAACAGATAGTGAATGGAAATGAAGATTACATTGCACATCCTAATACATATTTGTAATATCAAAACTTAACAAGTCAAACATTTAGTTTAACCCTTGGAGCACCTTTGTGACCAAAAGTGATATTTTGGGTGTCTTTGTTTGTTTGCCTATATTCTGGTCATTTTTTAGGCTAGTTGTATTACATTTTGCCACCATTGCTTTTTCATTTTCATTTTCTCATGATAAGAGTCCATACAAACACCAAAAGGGTTTGAAAATTATAATACATTTTGTATCAATGGATATGCCTGAAGTGTTTAAAAGGTCTGATGCAATGGAAGGAAAAAAAAAAGTTCATGGAGTACATTTTTATTGCACTTTTATGAGACGGATCATTTGTGTACACAAGGCGTGCAAGTGTATGTACATTTAAAGGAGTGCACAAGGGTTAATGGTAACAAAGCATTATTTTGATTTGATTTGTTCATACATGGTGTTGTTCAGAAAGAAGAGCTCCAAATATCTTCTTGGCCAGATATTGGCAGGTATTTAGATCAGTGATGAAATGTTTATTCCACTTCCGATCGGGGATGAAACTTGGTGGGGTAACTGAAGAACCAATCCTACATAACTGAGTCAAATTTCATAAAGATTGGTCAAGTATTCTCTTCGACTCATCCCCGCCCCTTCCATTGTCCTACCCTGACTCCCTCTTCCCTGTTCCCTTACCCCCAATCGAGGTGTAACACTGCCTTAATATATTTTCCCTTCCCTTTGGCTTCCCCCTCCTTGTGTGATGGCAAAAATAATTCATAAAGATTGGTCAGTTACAAACTGAGATATTTTTGAAATTCCGCTATTAATGAGAGATACAGTAGGGCCTTTTTGATCATTGGAACTGATCTAAAATCAGCATATTGATCCAAATCACCTCTAACGTTTTATGGACAGAATATTTCATTGCATAAGGTCTATCTTTGATTACAATCTTGTAGCAGTTTTGACATAATCTTGCTAACAGAAAAAACAAACAAATGCATAAACACAGCTGAAAATATTGCCTCTTTGGCAAAGATAAAGAAAAGAGAAATCTGTACACATTGCATTGATGGCTGCCAAAGTTTGGTAATGCTGTTAAACCTTTGAAGTTTTAAAAGTTTTAAGAGTTTTCCGTGCCAATACAAACCAAGTTCCCTAACATCCCACAAGCTCCTCCCTTTGGGGCAGCAGCACCTATGATTGGCTGCATCTTTTGTTTGTTTGTTATTTCCTTTGAGCGCTGTGACTTTGAACAACTACCTTTGAAGTGACAACGTTCTGTGATTTGAAACATAAGCCTAAGTGCTACTGAACGTCCCAACTGGCTTAATCCTGCTTCACTGATATCGGAGGCTCACCCTATCAAACAGCGGGAAACAAAACCATAATTAAGTACATTTGTAATGGGGATATAACTTTCATTACAGTGGAAGTGGGCACAAAGCCCCTCATACTCGATGCATGTTTAGTCAACAATGTCATGAAGGACAATGTGGTTCCTCTAAAGTCCGTAGTGACGAGACGAAATAACTCTCTTGCCAGGCATAATCAGCTTTGTCTGTCATGTTGACATGAACACAGTGTTAGGCTGTATTGCACTTTGATGCGTGCAACACTAGCACAAAGCTGATTTGGAGAAATACAGAGGAAGAACACCAAAGGGAGACATTCCCATAGTGTCAAGCTGGCATCTGCATGAAATAACACTTAAGAAGCATAAACTGGTACTAGAACATCGATCATCGGTACTTTAATGGGATTTTAGGACATTATCCCCCTGATCTCCAGAAGGACAATCAGTCCATTAAATAAGCTTGCCCTCTAGTTCCTCCCTCTTGAAAGGTAAACTAAGTGCTGGCATGGTGGCCAAAATAAAATAAGAAGTCTGTAAATAATCTTTTACCGCAAGCACCGATAAAAGACACAGACAGCAACTGATCTTAATTGTATGCAAAGTTTTATGTTTCGGATTCTGGGCGAGTATTTATAACAACATCAGACAGGAAGTAAAAGTCATTGCCACGGAAAAAACTAAATATTTGATTCTATCCACGTTGTCTTACTTTATATACAGCCCAGCTTCACAGGGAATGAGAAACTTGACTTAAGAAACATGATTTCCTAATTTTTTTTTCTGTGCTGTACGGCATACATTTTGTGGAGCTGCTTTGAAAGAATCGTAAATCGATAAATGTTAATTACTTAAACACTAACCATGAATGAACTATTCTAATGAACTGTAATTGCACAAAACAACTTCCAATCGAAATACAGGAGTTTCAAAATACTGTCCAGCAGCACAAAAAAATGCAGAGATCGTGTCGGCGTGCACAAAAAAGGTAGCATTCATTGTCGTGGCAGCTTGGGAGGGATATAAAAACTTGATCTAATGGGGAAAACATGTTGTTACATTTCTCCTAGTTTAACCAACAGAAACTGATAGAGTTTAAAAGTTGTGTTTGTGCCAATGATATTAAAAAAAAAAAAAAAAAACATCCTAAAGTCAAGAAACGTGAATGAAAACCCACCACTCAAAGCAATAGTGAGGATGCAAGGTGAAATCAATTTGTCAATATTTTGTGATTATTTACCGCGCGATTAATTGTATCGATTCAAAACATTTCCAGATTGTTTTTAATCCTGTTTTTAACGGGGGGAAAAAAAGATTTAATTGCACTAACATACAGTATGCAAAACACAAAACGTCCAGTCACTAGGTGTCAGTGAACCACATCAGACCTTATTAAACTACCTCACTCCTCATTGCATTGGAAAGCAAGGCAAATGTATTTGTATAGCGCATTTCATACACAAGGCAACTCAATGTGCTTTACATGATCAAAAAGTGCAACAGACAACCTTAAACAGCTTAAAAATCAATAAGAATATTAAAATCAGCAGCAAAAACATTTAAAATCATCAATAAAAACGCATTATATCAACAACAACAACATGACCAAAAAGCTCCCTCTCAATCATACGCAGTAGAGATAAAAAGTGCCTTTAGTTGTGATTTAAAAATGTTCACATGTGATGCTGACTTCAGCTCTGCTGGTTGTTTGTTCCACTTCTTTGTAGCATAACAACTAAAAGCAGCATCACCATGTTTACTGTGAGCTCTGGGCTCCACTATCTGACCTGTGTCCATAGATCTGAGAGACCTGCTGGGTTCATACCTGACTAACATCTCACTGATGTATTCTGGATCAAACCCATTCACAGATTTATACACCAGCAGCAGAACTTTAAAGTCTATTCTGAGGCTGACTGGGAGCCAGTGTAAAGACTTTAAAACTGGAGTAATGTGCTCTGACCTCTTTGTTCTGGTTAAGACCTGAGCTGCAGCGTTCTGAACCAGCTGTAGCTGTTTGATGCTCTTTTGGGGGATTCCTGTCAGAAGACCATTACAATAGTCCAGTCTGCTGGAGATAAGAGCATGGACCAGTTTCTCCTGATCTTTCTGAGTCATTAAACCTTTCACTCTGAAGATGTTCTTTAGGTGGTAGAAGCTGTTTTTCTGATAGATTTGATCTGATATATCAATATATATACCGTATATGAGATTGTTTGAGAGAAGTGCTCACTCATACAGGCAGTTTTGATTGTGACACATTGTTAGTAGCAAGTCTGTATAGAAATTTGCAGCACAGCCCACACTTTGTATTCAAAAGCACTTTCTGGCATCATGCAGTCATATTACTTTCAGTCATGGCTCATGAATAACATCAAATAGACCGTTGAGTGCACATAAATTAAAAAAAAAAGTGATAACTATGAGGGTGTATGCAGCCACAGTTTGTGTCTTTGAGCCTCCCAACCCTGTAATGCGGGTACGGACTAAGACATTTTACTGTAGAGCTGGTGTAATAAAAATCATAGGGAAATTAGTTATCAGATGGTTAACATAGTTTGAACGAAAAGTAGAGACAAATATTAGATGTGTTATATAATTAGAACGTGCTACCTATTAATGTAGGCTGTAAAACATCACAATCTATTTCCAAACCTATTACCATACCGTCTGCATGTCGGTGACATTTTGGAAAGTAAGTTGTAATGTGTTTTCATTACATTTCAAAAGCTCCATTTTCAACAGACAATTAAACACTTATACAAACAGCAGCAGCGTTTTGGAGCAGACATTTGGCTCTTGTTAACAGTAGATTTAGTCTCATAATGGAGTCTGGAGTTTGGCTTTGGCTCCTGTCGACTTAACCCCCTGTTTTTTCTATCTCCACCCAGTGTTGCTGTTTCCCTGATTACCTTCCTACCTAGTCCATATCATCAATCAAATCTTGAGCGTACACAAGTCCCTTCAAGAGCTCATGAATTGCCATTTGTCATGCTCCGTTTCCAGATCACACAAACCTGCACGAGCAACAGAAGCCTACTTCAGCTTGGGCTAACACATCCAACTACCTCTTATCTCATCTACTCCCACATATTTAGGGCAGCGGTCGCAAGACACTGGGAGGGGATCGCCAGATCCCTTTAAGAAACTAATAATATTTTTAAACAATTTGAGCCCATTTTTTGCTTAGTTTTACCATTTTTTTGAAACTACACCAAACTTGAGACATTTTAACCTATTTCCATCAAATTTTCTTGACATATATCTGGTCTTTTTAATGCATTTTTGCATTTTTTCACCTAATGACACATCATATGTTGATCCATTATTGTCACTTCTTTTTTTTATTTTATTTTATTTATTTTTGCCAATTTAACCACATTCACGATTTGTCATGCCCATTATATGCCAGTTTAAACTAATTGTTCCTCATTTTAAGCCAATAATGACACTTTGAACTCTTTTTACCACTTTTTTCTAATTTGCAACTTTCATCCAACTTCTGTGGTTTTTAAAATCCCGTTTCACCACCTTTTCCACCAATTTTGGTCACTATGAACCCATTTTATTTCTGATAAAAACAAATATTTATATCTTTAAGATTACGATGGCACAAATAATAGTAAACTTCCTGTATAACAATGGATATTATTCAGATGAATAAATAAATGTGGTTATCACAGATTCATAGAACAATGGACCATCATTTTGCTGACTTTATGGATGAACCAAAAAAAACTCCCTCCTTTATTCCCACTTATAGATGGCCCTGTCTCCTCATGACTGTTCTTCAATGTACATGTCTGTGTTCAACCACCTTCAGGTACAGTGGGGGTCCCCGGTCATTTGCACCTTTATTTTGGGGGTCTCAGGTTGAAAAGATTGTGTTGCTTAAACCAGTGGTTCTCAACCTGTTTCAAAATTTCACAGTTTCCTAGTAACATACTTAGTTTCTTCTTGGCTGCTTTCCTTATTCACTCTGTGCCAGGGGGGACAGTTTATGCACCAAGATGTCTTCCTCATGAGTGAGAAGAAGAGGGGTTGTGACATTGACAGCAGGCTGGTGCAGGCTCCTTGCCCTATGGAGACATGGCAAAACTCTCTGTTAAAAAATCTGTGTTCCAATCCTCACTTATGGCCATAAATAAGACAATAAGATCATGCACTCAAGTGGTCAAGATGAGCATTCTCTGCAGGATTAAAAACATGTATCCTGCAGTGGTGAAGAGTTTGGCTACCAAAGTTACTGAGGAGAACTTGAGGTGGGAGGTGGGATGAGACCTTGGTGTTGGTACATGGCTCCCTCAAGATATATTTCTTTGGAAAATAATCACATATTCCAGACCATACAAACATACTGGTTATGTCAGCTGAATAGGACTATCTAAAGCTAAAGCAGGGGTTCTCAACTAGTCTCGCCTTGGGACTCACATTTTCATTAAATTGCGATCCACTTTTTTTTAGAGATAAAATAGTTATATATATATATATATATTTGAAAAAAAAAAAAAAAAAAAGAAAAAAAAAAAAAACATTATTAAATTTATTTTCCTGTACAACCTGAATTTCCCTCAAAATAAAAAACTTTTTTTTTTTTTGACGAGATGTCTGTGACCTACCCAGTACAGGTCTGCAAATCACTGAGCTAAAGGGTATGCACATCAAGATAACCCTGATTTCCCCCTTCCCGATCAAGGCCAGAAAACACCTGATTATCTTAGAATAATTCTAGCATAGTCTTATGAATTATGTGGTTTAAGGTGTATTAAGAGTGAATTTGTCCTGTCAAGCGGCTCTGAAACAGATGGGAGTAGACATTCGTAAATATTAAACCTGTTATGTATATTTACGACCAAAACGTCTCGTGCGTGACGGAGGCCGATGACTCGTGGAATGTGGAACGGAATGTAGCCAATCAAGGAGCAAGCTCACTGAGAAACACTGCAACTTGGAACTCGGCGGTTCCATGTTGGGAAATTAAAATCTCCAAGTATAACCGAGGTCAGCAGCAGCACGTTCAAATGTCTCTAACATGGATGACGATAGCCTATAATACTACATTTTTTTTTCCTCGACTTTCCTGAGTAGCAGATCCAACTTCAGGTGGGGTTCCAAGTCACCTGTCAAGTAGGAGGTCGGAAATCCCATGTTGCGACTTACTTGCAGTACAGCATTATATCATGTGTACACAACGTTTAAGTGAAACTACAGAGCAATGCCAGCTTTAACTTGATAAAGCTTAGAAACAACCATAATGCTGCTTACAGCAAGTTTTCTAGTGGTGAAACAAACGCAAGCCACTTTTAATTAAAGCAGCAAACCCTGAGGAATCATCAGAAAAAGTCAAACAATTAATACGAGGAAAAGGCAATAACAGATGTTCCAATCGGTTTAATTGCTGTGGATGACCAGCTATTGCCTGTCGTCTCTCTGGCTTTTTCTTACTGAGCTGGAACACAACTCTGAGATTTTAGTGCTAGCAAAGCAGCTGATCATCAATCTGCAGCAGAATGACTTCCTTCAGCTTCATCACTGATGTTCAAACCAAAAGAGCATAATGGTTTTAATCTTGTATATTTGTATATATTGATCCTTTGTTTAATTCTAATCCTTTATATTACTTTACATATATTACTTTTGTACTTTACACTGATCTGATCGGCTATATCGGATTGGCCAATATTTTGCTTTTTATGCAATTAATGTGATTGGCTGTAATTTCTTAATTTGCCGATCCGATCAATGACATCTACTTTCTGTAGAGCCTCCCTGCATAGTTTTATCATCTAATCTACACTGTGTGTGTGTGTTTGTATGTGTGTGCGCATTTGTTTTGTTTATTCAGCCAGAGCATGTTAAAAGAGAGAGTCCCAAAGCAGAGCGATGCCTCCTGTTTTACATTCGCTTTCATAGCGGACACGTGTCCGTTTCAGGGCGGTGGTAGACGCAAAGGCGAACCAGTGTGTGTATGCGCCCCACCTCCGCTGTGCACCTGTGAATTTGGACTATAAGCAGCAGCAGGTTTTGTGACGCCACAGTCAGTAAATGCGTATTTTCTCCTAATGCTAATGCTAATGCTAGTGAAGGCTTCACGTAGTTCCAGTGTGGTCTGCCTCCACAGCTTCATCTCCAGCTCTCTGTAGTTGCTTCACAGCAGTCATTGAGTATGACATGGGACTCTGGATAAATCATAATTACATTGTAATTGAATAAAATTGACTTTGTGATTGTAATTGCCTTGAAAAAGGTATAAAAAAATTAAATTACAATTGAATGCAAAACTGGGGAACCATGTTACAGTTCTACACATGTGTAGTTTAATAATTATCAAAATGTTTCATATCAAGCTTTCCCACCGTTTCCCATTTAAAATTAAAATAAATAATTTGTAGCACAAAAAAAGCTGGTCACTGTAATTGTAATTGAATTGTGATTTGAACATGGGTAATTGAAAACATAATTGTAACTGAAAAATGTAATTGACCCAACCCTGACCAAAGGTAAGAAAATCAACAATAAAGAATACCTTTATTATCACTAAAGTGTGTATGAGTTTATTATGTAAACATATGCCTAAATCATAGCACTTACAGTCCTCACTTAAAAAAAAAAAAAAATGAATACAAAAAGATGGTTTAGGTGCATCTCAAACGTAACTACAATAATTAAAACAGGGTGAGACTTTGCTGGATTTTAATTCTTTTAGGGAACACAATGAATGCACTGGTGCTCATTAAGGAAACAGCAGCAGAGAATCTGTCCACCCACTTCACTCTGTGGATACTGCAGCCTTTGCTCCGTACACCAGAGCCAATTAAAAGGCTTCCAGATACCACACAAAAAATGTAAAGACATACACATGAAGCAAGGTCTGTTGAATTAGTGTTCTCTGTGTACTCTGTGATTGAATTAAGTTTTGTACTGTATCATATTACTTTACATTCCAGGCAAAGCACTACTGTAGTGTGTATTTACTTCTGATATCATGAATTCTGCCTCATTTTTCCATTCGTCTTAGTTGAACGAGAGTTTCAGTTGTGAGTTATAGTTTACTGTGTTCGGTAAGGGTTGGTTCTACTGCTCTACTACCTTAGCTGAGATAGGCATGTGTTACAAATGGATGATTGATTCTAGATTCAACTCATTAATTGTGCCAAATTACTACTAGATCTATTTCCTATGTTTGTTGATTAAATATTTTATTGGCATTTTTAAAGCGCTGCGCCATTTATTCAGCCCATTCATGTCAGCCCAGACTCAAAGGGGCTTGTGAAACTGTTCCGGAAATGACTTCATGTAATTTTTTTGTGCATGGCAACACAATTTTCTCATATTTTTTTATGCCGCAAGAGATGATTTATTTTTGTGCTGCACAGCACAAATTTGTGTTGAGCTGCTTGGAACGAATTGCAAACCGATATATGGGATTTATCACTTTACCCTAACCCTGAAGAACATCTTTCAAGTTGTAATTGCACAAAAATAATTTAACTACATGAGTTTGGAAGTCGTGTTCAGCAGCACGAAAGGGATGCAGAATTTTTTGTCACTGTCACCTGGGCATCAGTCAGTGATAATCACGTTTCCCTGCAAAGTCGTGTTGAATATGTACTGCTGTAGTTTCATTCATGTGACCCATGTAATAGCTGGGTGATATTTCAAAATGTTGACAAAGTATAATTGTGCATTGAACGTGTTTCCATTGAAGGTTGTTTTGGGTTAGAGCCTCATAACGCCCATAAAATCTCATCCCGCAAAACTTTGCTACAGGAAGATAGATGTTCCAAACCTCCTTATAACACTCTGTATTCCTGTGTTGTTTGCTGTCTAATGTGGAACTTTTTAAGTCTAATGCTAAGAAATGTCCTGGTCTCCTCTTTTTTTTGTGGAAAAAAGTGTTTCCATTGCACTTTTGTAACAACTTTCAATATTGAAACGTCTGAAATTCCTCCTTTTGAAAGAGTAAAACATTTTTAGCGATATTTGAGTACGTTTTATTTTAATCAGGAGTTTCCATTACCGCTATTTAGATGCTCATTTTCTATTTTGTGCATTCCCAAGGGTAATGGAAGCACAGCTTGTGTTATTATTGATGTAACAACAGCAAAATCAAAATAGCGCAATAAAAACTGGTAATGGAAACACCCAAATTTCGAAAAAACCTTAAAATATCGCCAAACATTTTTTTACGCTTTTATGAAGAGGTATTTCAGTTGCGCCATGGAAACACTTTTTTTCTGCAAATACACGTCACAGGATGCAACGTACCTGGTCACATTACCACTTCTCTCCTAGTAATCATGACGCGGTACATGTGGACAGAAGAGCCGACCGGGATATATCTTGGCATTGTACTTCAAAAAAATATTACTGCCACATTAAACAGTAAACAACAAAGGAATGCAGAGTGTTATAAAGAGGTTCTGAGCGTTGTCTTCCTGCGCCGATGTCTCACTGGTTGGGATTTCACGGGAGTTGCTAGGCTCCAGCCCAAAACGACATTCAAAGGAAACGCGTTCAAAGAGCAAATATACTTTGTCGACATTTAGAGATATTGCTTTTATTTTGTGAAAATATGTAATGGAAACCCAGGTAATCTGTTATTATATATGGTTTATAAATTCATATATTGAGGTAATGAAGTACTCCATCACGTCAATAGGTGGTTGTGTATTTTTGTGAATAGTTTGATGCGTTGCAGATCATTTTCCAAAGCATGGGGCACATTGTGGCTCATTAAATGTCAAAAAATTACTCTTTTAAACTTTTTAAAATAAGATTGAATTCTTCACAGTATATAATTGTCTATCATAATCCAATAATTAATAATTCAGTGTTACGATTTAACTTTCGTATATTTTTTTGAGCTCAATAGCTTTGCAAGTCTTTGCTCTAATTGCGTCCCCTCGGATTTAATTAAAAGCAATGTTTTGACTCATCACTCCGCCCCACCACTAATGCAGATAAAATAGAGGTTGGAGGTGAAACTTATTCAAATGCAATTTTTCATCACTTTAGAGTGCTGAGGCATTCACTCTGTATTCAACCAGCACTGACACATTTAATATGAAGCACTTTCATGGCCACTTCTTCTTATTGACCACATTCCAACTTGGCAGGCATGCAGTTATTATGCTGTAATAAATAACAGCAGGCTGTTCTTAAAGCTACTGGCAATGTATGTTGGAAACAATATAACATTACATATGAAATAAAGGCTTTAATAATGGTGACTTTTCGTTTATGGCGTCTATATGCGGATTTAATATGTTCCCTTGTGCTGCCAAATCAAAACAAAATGTAAAGGTAAAGAAGACGTGCACTATCGCAGATTCACACCTACAGTACACCACCATAGTGACTCCATTTTTCATGCTATAAGCCCACTTTGACAAATGAGGCCCTATGATAGCTGGGAATTTTTGCACGGCAATTGATCATCCCATGAAGCTGTGTTGAAACTGCATATAAACCATGATCTATTGGCCAAGATGCTGTTGAGGAGAGCAGTTATGTTTGAGGGTCTAATTGGTTACCCACATTGCCATTAATCATTTGTTCAGCAGACAACAGTTTATGGCACCCGTTGATTTTGTTTGTGCAATCAAAAGCATGGATATCAATAGCAAAATGCCCCCTCTTTCATTTAGCTTTTCAGAATAAATAAAATAAATGGGTAACAGTGGCCTTTGTGTACAATTTCCCTTTACCTCCCTTAATTGTGGTCATAACTTATTTGAGGCATTTGGTGCCACACAGCGGCTTACGTGATTACACATTACCTCAGCACTTTCCAGGAGCCTCTCTGTGAACAAGCACACAATCCAATGCTGTCTAAATGTGCAGCTGTAGCCTAATGAGTACACTTACTTTCTATGCTCATGTCTAGAGTCACATACTGTACTGTGAGGCCTAGAGTTTCCTTTTTCTTAAATGAGCATAGGGCAGGATATGAGAAAAAATACATTTTTATTTTATTATTATTATTATTTTTTTACTGCTAATGGGTGATGAAGTGCTCTAAACCAAAGAAAATGAGCAAACACACATTTTGACCTATTGCCTTGAAAAGATTGTGTGATACATTTTGTACTGCTGGTCCGGGTCCGTATTCCCCGCGCATTTCTACTGACAAGACGTCAAATGACGCTGGTGTACATTCTCGACGGCTTGGAGACGTGTTCCAATACCGGAAATAAAAAAAAAATGA
The DNA here is from genome assembly GCF_900634775.1 of Gouania willdenowi. Lineage (NCBI taxonomy): Eukaryota > Metazoa > Chordata > Actinopteri > Blenniiformes > Gobiesocidae > Gouania > Gouania willdenowi. The sequence goes on along the minus strand of NC_041053.1, from coordinate 34,813,606 downwards.
GAAGACGGCTTTGAGACTGAAAGAAGACAAGCACATTGGACTAAACTACTGTTTGGTTCTACAGACGCATGCAGAGGCATGTGCACAGGTTTTGCAGTAAACAGTGAGTGAACGGTGAGTAAATAAATAACCTTATCACAGTTAGATTGGATCAGTCCAAACCTGTTTAACTGTTAATGTCAACATCAGATCATCATCAACGTCAAACATAAACAGGAAACACAGTGCACGCAAGAGACCCATTGGATATATTGACATAAATTCTAGGGATACACCAAATAAATTCGGTAGCCGAATGTATTCATTTGGCCTTCGGTTTAGAGTTAAAAGCAAGGCCGAATAGTAGCGTGTGACGCAATGATGCAATAAAACAACGTGCAGTGATTTGCCATTGCATGCAGAACCAGAGCAGCAGTAACTCCTCCTCCTTTTCAATGAAAAACTTTGTATTTTTTTGAAAAGCAAAGGCTACTGGAATATTTAAAAAATGTCAGAATATTCAATAAACATTTACTTTCTTTTAAAAAAACATGTCTAAAAATGTATTCTAGGCTATTTATGCACTATTAAAATAAAAAGAGTGAAAAACTTAACAACCGCATTCGATATTCGGTATTCGGCCAAGTGTTTATATTTTATTCGGCTTCGACCACAAATTTTCATTTTGGTGCATACCTACATGATTCATGCATCAAAGATAAGGATTATCCATGTTATTGTGCAGAAAAGGAATGTTTCAACGGTGTATATCTTTATAATTGTCCTCTGCTCCATTTTTCCTCCCCTGCGGATCACGGCTGTGGCAGCTGCTGTAGGAAAGGAAGAATTCTGTGCTCAACCAAACCTGAACACCAGTTCTAAATTTCTGTCTGAACCCGACCTATTAAGTGCCTTCGGGTCCCGTTAGGGTTCGGTCGGGTATCCATCCTCTAGCCACAGCATCAGCTGTGCTCCAGTGATAAACAAACAGTTGGTGTCACCATGGAGACTGATTAATATATCCTGCCCTATGCCCCTTTAAAACCATGCGTCTTTATACTGAAATGTGTTTTTAAATGTATAATATTATCCAGGGGTGGATCAGTGATTTTAAAAGTGAGGGTAATCTAAGGATAAGGCAACATCAACTCCCAATTTATTTTTTGAAATTACTTTACTAAAACCATGATAAAGCTGTTATTAAGTCAGTGATACTCAACATGTGGCTTTTTATGTCTTAATTTTAAATATTATTCCCCCAGAAAACCTTAAAAGGGGGAAAATTTTACCCCTTTTTACCTTTTTCTTTGGCCATTTTGCAACTTCCTTTGTTGCATTTTTGCAAGTTCTTTTTGTTACATTTATCCTTTTCTTTAAGCATTTTTGCTACTTTTTATCCAAATAAGCAACTTTTTGCCCAAAAAATAAGCTTTGTTGTTTTTTTTTTGCCTATTTTCGTTCCACATTTTTTCCCTTTTTCACTATTGTTTGCCACATTTTGCTCATTTAAGCTACCATTTGTTATTACATACCACCTGCTTCCAATTTTTTTTCTATATTTTTTGCCTCTCATGACTGTTTTTGGCCCATTTTAGTCACTTTTCACTTTTTTCTTGCCACCTTTGGACCATTCTTTGCATGCACCTGTTACTCATTTTTGTCACTTACACTTAATTTTTAAAGATGGTCAAAGGAAGTCATTGCAACTGTAGAGGGATTGAGCTATGGGTGGGTGGATGGATGGATGGATGGATGGATGTTTCAATTAAAGCTGTAGTGTCCATGTTAGCTTATCTAACCACAGTGATATCTATATTATACTATTAATTAATTAATTGTTTAATTTTCTTTATTTTTAATCACTGAAAAATGTTTCTTTAGGTATTAAGTAGTGATGTGCTTAACAACACACTATCAAAGACCAAGACTTTTCAGATTCTAGACCAAATAAGAACAAGAACAAAATCCATACTTCAATAACCATGACAATATTGAACTGTTAGAGCATTTTCTCTATAATTACAGTTTTCTTTTAAATACATTTCACAGTCAAAAACAAGGTGTCTTGCAAAAATTTCAAGCTGACAACATTGTTGAACTAAAAGCCAACCATGTATGTATTTGAAGACCTGAGTTCAGAATTTTTTAGATTTAAAAAAAAAAAAAAACCTTTTTTAAGGGTGTACGAAAAAATGGATTGGGCGATATATCGCATTGTTTCAAAGCACGATTATTGTGTCGATACAAAAAATGTCCAAATCATTTGTTTTATTCATTTTTTTAAACAAAAAATTTAAAAAATATAATTTAATTGTGCAAACAAATGCAGAGCACGTAAATGCCCAGTCACTAGGTGTCAGTGAACACCCTAAGACCTTGTTAAACTACCTCACTCCTCAATGCATTTTAGCGTGGAAGTTGATTGCACTGTATTTCCATGGAACATACTGCACACTTTTATAGATGTATGTGGTTGCTTAGAAAAAATAATTATAATCTTTGAAGAACTTAACAAAATCAGAATCTGTTGTAGAAGCAAAAGTTTAACTTTTTTGAAAAATGTTATTTGACAGTTTGATAAACATAGCACTTGTTTTTTCTCGCAAGTTTTGAAAAGAAATTAAATTAATTGTATTTCATACACATTTGTACCTATTGATATTGCAATGTATATCCTATTTTTTTAGTATCAGGATATATTGTCTGACATGCAAATTGTGTATCGTATCGTCAGATTCATGGCAATGGACACCCCTATTCATTTGTCAGATAAAGGAGGACTATTAATACATGTACTGATGTCTCAGTTCTTGCATGTTTTTTTTTACACATAGGGCACTGGAAAAGAGTTCCGAGGAGGCAGAACAATCAGTGACCTCACGCTAAATGGTTTTAAATAAATAACAACATTATTTCTGGAACAGTTCCAAGTGTTTCTGCTCATTATCACATTTATACAGTTGGAGAATAGCAGTAAAAATGTTCCGGAATTTGACACAAGACCAAAACCATGGAACAAATGTGATCTGGAGACCATGCTCGAGCACTACAAAACTAGTATTTTGTCAGGTTTTATATAATCAACATCACTTTTTACAATTACCGTTGGTAGTAAAAGGAAAAAAAAGAAACAATAAAGGCAAGAAATGACGGCAGCAATAGCTTGTGGAACATAAAATAAGCAAAGAGTAAAATAGAGCAGCAGGATTCATGTTTCGTCCCAATGTGATACAAACAGAATGATTTTTCTCATATTGCATCAAGTATTCAGTACAATTGAAAAATAATTGAAAGGACCAGATGATTACAAGGCATATGGAAAAACTCATACGTGTCAGAGACAAACCTAATAACAGTTTGTATTGAATTCTGATTGTTTCTTAATCTTTGAAGCCACGTGAAGATGTCGTTTGGATCATAATACATTTCATGCAGCCTGCTGGCTTTGTATAAATTAAAGGAACTGACAATAATGGCTTTTTCATATATCTTGTGAGCTTCGGGATATTCGTATTTTTACTGAAGCTTGACAAATTCAAGTGTTTCTCTGCTGCATCATTAATTTAACTCACTGTTAGCTGCATGCATCGTCTTACAACAAATACATACACTGGCTCTAGTCCATATACATTGTATACTTAAAATATTGCCACAAATCTCATATGCATTGATTTGAGATGGGCAATATTATTGGCTGATAATCTGATATCGGTTGACATTGGTATTGGTTTTTCCATCAATTTTAAAAAAATCGATATGTGGTGTTGTTTGGGACATCATATTGTAAATGTATATGGCTTTTTTTCCATAACTGAAGTTGTATAAGTATCCTTATTTTTGAACAGATGATGCTTATTTGTGGAATACACATTAAAACAAGCCTAAACCTGTAAAATTTAATGCAGATATTTATTATGCAATCTAAAACTAGGTTGGTTGGGAGTAAGTCTGTGTTTTTATCAATATTGGTTGTTATCACAAATTGCAAATTTAATGTTGAACAAAATCAGAATATCAGATTAGGAAAGATATCAAACATGCCTATTATTAATTACATGTTATGAGCCTCAAGAATAGCAGGAGCAAGTCAGACTCACACAAGCTGAGAAAACACACAAAAAAACTTTCGTTTCGGAGAAATTACGACTTGAATCCTGGAGTACCCACTTTTTTTATTTTCATCTTAATGTGGTCTTAATACGCTGACGGAGGTGAAAAACCCTGAGAAAACCTTGAAGAAGAATTTCTCACTAAACTACTTTGGAGTCTGCCAACATTGAATGGCCATAACTTCTTCAAATATTATTTGATTTCTATGTGTATGAATCATTGGAATGTATAGAAACCACACTTTCACAATCAATAAACAGCTAAAAACACCCCCAGGGTGAATTGTTGATGGTTTTCTCATGGCGTGCCACGTATAAATACCAGGGGTGGAAAGTAGCAAATTACATTTACTCTCGTTACTGTAATTGAGTAGCTTTTTTGTGTACTTCTACTTTTTTAAGTACTTTTTACTAAAGTAAATTTTGTTTCAAGTAAAAGTACTTTGCTCCATTTTAAATAGATTCTGTTACAAAGTAAAATAAATCCTGCATGCGGACGGGAGTCTGCTACATTTATGCTATTGAACGTACCCTAGAGCTGTTGTTAGGATCAGCCAATAGAATGTGTTTGTCTATGGTCTGCTCTGTTGATTCACGTGACGTCACTCACATTGCTGCATCGCGACAAAGCGAGAGCGCTAAATTCAGATGGAGAGCAGGAAGCTTGAGAATCTGCCGTCTGAAATCATCAAAATGCCCATGTTTTGTGGAGTTTACGGCTGCTCCAATCGTTCTAACCGATTTTATAGAGTACCGAAGATTGTGGTTCACAAAGGTGAGAAATGTAAAAAGCTCACAGAACAACGCCGTAAAAAGTAGATTTTAAAACTACGTCTGCGGTCGGGAGGAGCAGAGTCAGCTGATGCCTGTCTGTAGCGACCACGTGGTCAGAGGTATCTTAGCGAGCTAACTTTGTTTTTGTGGCTGTGTTTATAGAGCATTAGGTTGTGTGTGACTCAGAGTGGAGCGTTTTTGTGCCCCTCGAAGTTTTCTTAATACCCCCCGTTTTAATACTGTCTGACGCCGACTCTGGTTTTCCGTGCGCTTCGTCCTCCAGCAGTGCCTGATAAGCCACTGTACGTCTTTACGCATTGTGTGCGCGTTTTTTTTTAATAAAACCTACAGGTGTTGTAACCAATTGTTCAGCAGTTTTGAGCAATGATCGTGTGATTTTAATTACAATTATAATAATTAATGTGAAACTGTATTCGTCGGCGTGTGCACGTCACGCTGGGGTGTCAGTATCATTTTTTCTAGAATGTTTTATAAACTTTATATATAACATATTGTCCCCATTTCTTGCTTTCAGAGGGGATTTATTGGATGCTCTGACACATTGGATGTATTGACATAAGCACTTACCTCATCAAATTGACATCCTTGACATTTATTTTATTTTATTTATCCAGGTTAGCCACACCATGTCTTGTTCTCATGCACGTTAGTTTGAAATGATGTTCTTTAATGAATTGTAATAATAAAAAAAGAACCTAGTTTGATCTGTATACACCTCTTTTTTTTTATTGCATGGGAGAGATGCCCCCCGCCCCCCCCCCAAACAAAATAAAATAAATAAAATAAATAAAAAAGTAACTAAGTAACGTTTACTCTGAGTACATTTTAAGTGAGCTACTTTTTACTTTTACTCGAGTAGATTTTTACACCAGTAACTTTACTTTTACTTTAAGTAAAATGTAGTCAAAGCAACAGTACTTTTACTTAAGTAGATTTTTTTTCTGTACTCTTCCCACCCCTGATAAATATTGTGGTTTTCACAAATCTTCGCAATGTTTTTCTGATATTCTTTAACGATATGCAAACATCACGTTAAGGTTTGTGACTTAGCGAGTGGTTTAATCAAAGAAATAACAAAAATTGCGTTCACGATTTGCATTTTCTGTTGACGTAGTGATTATTTCATTATCGTTTACTGCAACATGACAACAATGTCAAGCAAATGTTGGTGGTATTAAAGTTCCCATTAAACCCAGTTTACACACAAAGACTTCCTGAATTGCAGAATTACACTTTGTCTCTGCATTGCATGACTCTCTTTATCAGGAGATAAAGACTCAAGTACGGCCAATATTGGCCTCTTTATTGTTGCGCATTTCAATGGCAGGGATAACAACAGATGGTAAATGGACAATCGGTGATGGCAGATTAAACATAACAGGGATATGATGTGAGCTTTCAGAACACAATATATAAAAAAAAACTATGAGAATGTGAAGGAGTGTACAGAAAGACTAATAAAGTCTTGATATTGGTAAATCTGAGGCTGACAGGTTACATAACAGATCAACAATATGGAGTAGGTGGGGAGTCACATCAATATTCAATGCGGTCGCACGGGGGAACCGTGAAACTGTAACATAAATTAAATAATCTCTTGTTTCATGAGTGCCTACGCAATTTCATAATTGTTTGTGCTGCTTGGAAGGAATGTCAAAGTGATGTATTTAAATTGCTAGATATTTCTCAAACTGTAACCACTAACCAGTGATGGGCAGTAACATGTTAGAAGTAACACATTACTGTAATCTGATTACTTTTTCTAAGTAACGAGTAAAGTATGGGAGTATAATTGAAAAAAACAGTAATTAAATTACAGTTTTTTGTTGTTACTAAATGACACCGTCTCGTGTTTTATAGCGCATTATTACCCAGTCGGCTACTGTACTCTCAAGACCAGTGTTTCTCAAATGGGGGTACGTGTATCCCTAGGGGTACGCAATGGCGGCACTACAGGGAGTGAGTGAGAGAGAGAGAGAGAGAGAGAGAAGAGGAAAATTAACAAATAAAGTGTCAGTCTTGGTCCCACACCAGGCATAAAATAACAGGAAAGATATAAAAAATAAAAAATAAATTAAAAAAAAAAACTATGGAAATGCATCTAATCAGGAGGCACTGAGTCAGGGTTTTTCAACCTTGGTGTCAAGACCCCATGTGGGGTCGTTTGGCGTTTAAATGGGTTCGTCTGAAATTTCTGAAAAATGTAAATAGATTTTAATTCTTTTTTTTTAAACCAACACAAATTTTAAACAACTGTATTTCTATACGTTCTCTTTGTGAAATAAAAATCTAGTGCAACTAAAATGCAGTTAAAAAACAAAAACAAAAAAAAAAAAAACATCTGAGCTCAAACATGATCAGAAGAAGAAAAAAAAGAATAATAATATTTGGGGTCACCAGAATTTCTTTATCAAATTGGGGACACAATCCAAAATGAAAACCACTGCTTTAAATGAAAACCACTGCTTTAAATACGGTTTCTTTCCACTTATTTCCAAAATGAGATTATTTAAAATACATTTTATCACTTGCCCATCATTATGCTCTGTGGTTGTTTTTAAATAATAATAATAGTTTTCTAAGCAAAATGTTGTAGTTAATAGTAAAATTACGTATTTTCATTTTCTGTTAAATGGACTTGTCATGCAAAAAGAGCACAACATAACATAACTTCTCCACTCGTATTTACATTAAGTTTATTTCAAACATCATTGAATATATGTAGAAATGAATGAAGCAAAAAAGTTCAGAAACCTTAGAAATCAGGCCTAATCCTGATTTAAAGAAAGAGAAATAGCTGTAGTGGCAGCTTTTCTCTCTTAGGACTGAATTTAGACAGTTTGTATTGACTGTATGTTTTCTACTTATTTTTCCTTTTTTTAATAGCTAAAGAGCTCTGAGAGGATTAACTCAGTAATAACATGCAAGTGAGCAGACATCAAGCTGTTGTGAAGGACAGGATGGTCTTTAGGGTGCACTTGTCCACTCATTTATAGTTTTTAAATATTAATCCTTTGATGAACACCGTACTATATTTGCTTTGTTATCTAAGAAGCCATTATCTCAGTGAAAGAGTCTTGATTAGGGAAACATGCTCACAATCATAAAGCACCAGGATCTTCAACATCTACTGACTCAGCACTTGTGGAGCCGCTGACACAGCACTTTTGACAGAATTACGTACACAGGGGAGCAGAACATCCTTTTTCAAGGTTTGAGGGATAATTATAGATTAATATGCAGTAAAAGAGTGTGCGTGCGTGCGCGTGTTAACGTTAAACTGCTGAAAAAACTCAAAATTCATACAAAATCGTCAATTTTTCCTGAATTTATTACATAATATTTCCCTTAATTGAATAAATATTGGTAACAAAATCTAGGGAATTTAAAGTGAAGACCCTGATGAGAGTGATATATGTCACTTTTAGCTTGGATATGGTCTGTTTCTTACATATTTAGTATTTTATGTATACATAGAAGTGCAAACTAGGGTACAGTGATGTTGAAATTACTCGTTTCTTTGGCCCTCTTGAGATCAAACTGCTCCGTATTTGGCTCCTGAAGTGAAATAATAATAATAATAATAATAATAATAATAATAATAATAATAATAATAATGGCATGTAGCAAATTTTCAGACTTATGCCTCGACTAGCTGTTTTGAGATGTTGGCTCTGCAGCAATTTATCTTTGTTTCTCAATATTATGTAATGAAAGCACACAAATGTGTATTAACATTCAAAAACTTAAACTTCAAGTTTAGTAATGTCAAAATAAGACAATAAAACTGCCCCCTTTAGCTTTTTAATATTTAATTATTAAAATCAAATACAATTATAAACCCCCAACGAAAAAAAAAAAATAATAATAATAATTCAAAAGGGGCCCCTCGTGGCTTTATCAGCCAAGGTTGCCAACCTCTGGCCAAACCTCTATAGAAATAGTGAAATACTAACGTTTTCAACATGTTTTCTTTTATAGTGCATCATGTTTTTTCAAAACAAACATTTCATATTTGCAGTGATAACACATGAGCTCAGCGATTAGGTTGTAGGTAGATTAAAATGTCTTTAAAATATGCCAGAGTCACAAAAAAGGCTAAACCAGGGGTCTGCAACCTGCGGCTCTGGAGCCTCATGTGGCTCTTTGACGCTTTTGCAATGGCTCCCTATAGCTTTCAAAAATATTGACATAAATAATAATTTCCTTACAGAGCATATTGATGATTTTGACACCAAATAAAATAACAAGATAATGATTTGTCAACTTAAAAATAAATCACATTGTGCAATAACACCTTCCTACTTCAGCTCCTGAAACATCTACAGACCATTAACTTCTCCTGCACCTGTGGTTAACCTTAAGTTTTAAATCCCTGGTAAGATAATTCAATCAACTAAAATATTATTCTGGAAGTAAATAATACATTTTAATTGTGTGGGGGCAGATTAATTTAACTGCCAACATGTCGGCTAAATATGCACGCATGATATGTGGCAAGAAATTAGTATGAGTATATTTTTTTTAGCCCTTCAAATACATTCTCAAAAAAAAAAATCTTTACATAATATTATTGGATATAATTTTAGCTGTATAAAAATTTTACACTATGTTGTCTTCATTAAAAAGGTATTTTTTTCGGCTCTGGAAGGACTTTAATCCAGGTGAGATCAGGAAAAATGGCTCTTTTGAGAGTAAAGGTTGCTAAACTATTGAAGCTCTGCTATCTGAAAATGTGCTGAATACTATGAAACCCAACTTAAATATAAGCTGTGATAAAGTGTATGTTTTACTAAATAAAATCACTGTTTTTCTCTGTTAACTCCAGCTACAATCACTTTGCCCTGTGATTTCTTTTTGTGAAAATATATTAACAATGTTTGACACTTCCTTCTCAGTGCGCTATTAAGCACTTTGGCTGACTTTCACTTAAAGCTGCATCAAAATAAGGACATCAAATTCCGAATCAATTACAGTGGAGATTTATTGTGGTATTATGGGACAGATAAAATGTGTGGATCACAGAAAAATGCTGAATGTGTTTCTGATCTTTATTCTAATGAGACTTAATGAGGTATACCCCCAGTAATTAGTTCTCCCTTAACATGTCATGCTTTCAATCCCACTGTTGATCAATGGGGTGGAGACGAGCCATTTATTTCTCCTCGAGGCTAAAAGCATCTGACAACATTCTCTGCGAAGCCCATTTCCTAATGATTTCATTTGCTATAACTAATAATGCTACAAAGCCACTAGAAATTAAGGGTAAACAGCTGGAAACCAACCCCTGGAGAATGAATTATGTCCCTGATTCATGGTCAACCAAGGTCATTAGTAAGAATAAACTACACACACACACACACACACACACACACATTTTCATTAAAGACTATAAATAAGGGATGGGAAACTTTTATATGAGCAAGGGCCACAACAATGTGATCTGAGGGCCACGTTAGCAACATTCATGTCAAAATTGTTAAAATAATGACCAATAGAAGAAAGACCAAAGGATTTTGTTGGTATTGTGTATTTTTCTCTTATTTTATGTGATTTTGTTGGTTCTTGTTTTCTGTGTTTTTCAGTTAGTTCTGTTCATTTTGGTAGTCATTTTGCATATTTTCATAAAATTTTGTATTTTTTTCCCCCCCTCTAAGCAGAATTTTATCTTAGTTTTCTTTATCGTTTTTTTAACGGCTTGGGGGGAAATGATAAAATGTATCTGGCAACACTAGACTTGATGTGACGGAAATCGCTTGAGGTGAAAACATTGGGTAATAAACACCAGATTGATGTCAGATTGTAAAAGACTTTTATTTTGGCGGATTGATTTAGGATTGAATTCAATGATTTGGAGGTACTTATGCCTCAAAAGTCAGAGCCTTAAACTCTTCAGGTCAGGGAAGGTAAAAAGTCTGGGTCTGTGTTGATAAATGCTAGACATTTTTAACATTCAGCCAGTTCTCATCCACCAGTTCTCATCCACCAGTTAATATCCGCCAGTTCTCTTCACCCAGTTATCTTCCGTGTGTTATGATATGCATTAAAAATTGAAGACTATTAAAATTGAAAGAAAAATGTCCAAGGGCAGGTAAGCATTTACTGATACTTCCAGTTTTCATAATCTGCCATTACTTATACTTATACTTATATTGTGGAACAGTTATATGGGGTACCGAATGTGAAAACTCAGTCGCTGTTTCATAGCCGACATATTTTGAATATTTATCTCCCTTTCCTCACATTTAGCTATTTTTTCTTTCATTTGAGACAGATTTATTTGTCATGCTGTTTTACATGAATTTAAATGTAAAAGTTAAATCTAAACATAAATGTTAAATCTAAACATAAATATTAAATCTCAATGTTAAATGTAAATCTAAATGTTGAATCTAAATCTAATTGTTAATTTTCATATTTAAATCTAAATGTTAAATCAAATTGTTAAATCTAAATGTAAATGTTGAGTTTAATGTAAATGTTAAATCATAATGTTAAATCTAAATGTAAATGTCAAATATAACTGTTGAATCTAAATGTAAATGTTACATTTCAATGTTAAATTTTAATGTTAAATCTAAATCTAAATGTCAAATATGAATGATAAATCTAAATGTAAATGTTAAATCTTAATGTTAAATCTAAATCTAAATGTTAAATCTAAATCCTAATGTTAAATTAGTCACCAAGTGTAAAATGTTAAGAAACATGCTTTTTCAAATTTGTCTCAAATGAAAGAACTCAGCTAAATGTGAGGAATGGCTATTAAACAGCAACTGAGTTTTTACATTGGGCACCCATACAGTTGAACTGTGAGGTTGTACTGGCAACAGGTTAGGAGTATGCTAATGCTGGACATTTTGCTTGTAGTTAGGAATTTTCTGCTTCTTGATGGTGAAACTGGTGTTTTCAGTAAGAAGCTTTGAGGAAGAGAAAGTTATTTTCAAAGCAATTTTCCAATGAATTATCACCACAAATCTTTAATAATCTTCAAAAATGCTTTCCAAACCAGCCATTCATATTTAATATTGAAATTGTTTTTTGTTATTTTAGCAGTTTACCCACTCTGAGTATTTTTTTATTTTCTAAACTGCCCAAATGACTGGAAAATTGGTCGTCATATGAAATGCTTGGTTCTTCAGGTGCATGAAGGCATTTTTGTCTCCAGGTGCTTATTTCATGTCATTAAAGCATTAGAGATACAGTAAGTATGAGCACTCAATATTTAAGTGTTTTCTTTCCTTTTTGCTGTTGCCATTCTCGATTCAAAAAATGACTGGATTTATTATTTGATAATTTAGTTCATGCATTCTTAATCGAATACTTTATATACAGTATTCAGTTTTGAAGAATCTTATTTTGTAAATAAGTGGGAAGAAACAGTATTTAGTGCATCTTTTTTTTTATATCTGGACCCCATTTTGATATTAATAATTGCATTCTACCAAATTAGTTCAAAGTGCTACTGTGATTATGTTACGATCTGTTTAAACCCAGGGCATTAACTGAGATAGCGATAAGACAAATAAATATAAAATCATCATTTCAACTGTCCTCATTTTTTTCAATGATATCATTTCAAAGATCTTTATGATTAAGTTTAAACAGAGTTTGAAAGACTTAGATTTATTGTGGGTTTCATTTTTAAATAAAAAAAATAAAAAAAACTGTGCTCAAAAATCATGCTTTTGATTTTCTGTCCTCCATGGTAAGTAACTTAATCCCATAGTTTTTAAAGAAATGTCTGCAAATCAGTGGGTATCTTTAAAAATGTTCTCTTCAATTATGTAAACTTTTTCAGCTTTTAAGCAAAATATTATGTTTTTATTAGTGTACAACTCTTCAAAGATGTGTTTGCTAGCCATGTGTTTGCTAGCATTATTTAATAATGCTCAAAATTAACTAGAATTGTCACTACCGAAACAGTCACAGTGACATAATGAAATGACAAGTAGTTTAATCCTATCATTTTGAAATAATTGTGTTCACAAAGTCTTAAAATAAGTGATTGTCTTCAAGAATCATTGATTTAATGGAAAAAGCATGTTTTTTTTTTTTTTTTTATGTACTGCTGGTTTCTATGTGTAATTGTAGAGTTCAGGGAGAAAGAATCAAGACACCTACATGCCAAGACCAAATTAAAAAAAATTGGAGAAAAGTTAAGTATACAGAAAAAGAGTGAAAGCTGACCCAGTTTAACACCAAGAATATTTGAAGAAGGAAAGAAAAAAGAACTAAGAAAAGAAGGAAAGTTGAAAAGTGTCAATGATTTATCGGCCAGTGAGCAAAGGAAGGTTAGAGAAAAAGAGAATAGAGATGGACAGACTATACAGGGCTTCCACACCATCTACCACCTCTAGTGAGGCTGAACTGACACCGCAGCATAAACCTGCAGACCAGGGCAAAGACGCGTAACTACAGGAAATGACAAAAATTAGAGCAGATGGTCAAAGATGCGCAGCGCAAGGCAGCAAAATATTAAAAAAGGTGTGAGAGGTTAAAGTCCAGGTTGACATCAGACAAATCCAGATGTTCCCCAAGAAGAAAAACACCGAAGGAAGTAGGAGAGCACAGAGTCCCTTCTAGCTTGGATGTTTACAGAGAAAAGTATATTGAGTTATCAATTAAAATATTATGATACTGATTGGTTGAATGTATGTGTTCCATTTCATAAATAATTAACTCTGAAATCAAACTGATCAGTTATACATTTTAGAAAGAAAAATTACACATCAATTTTGAAGAATTTTATAAATTTAAGTAAGAAAATTTGTTAAAAAATTCATTTTTGTGGATTTTATTGTAAAAAACCAATACAAGTTTGTAAAAAAAAAAAAAAATCTTTACACAAGGGAAGTAAACATAATATTAACGAGTTAACATAATATTTCCCACTGGGATTAATAAAGGAATTCTAAAAGGAAATAAAAAAATAAAATAAATAAAGGAATAATAAAAAATAATTTCTGTCGTGACAAATTTGGGGAGAAAAAAACCTTCACAATCAGTCTGAAAATACAATATAAAAGTTGATGGTTCTTTTTCTAGAAATAAATACTTCAGATATTGTACAGATATTTTTCAGAAATTTCAGACGACCCCATTTAAACTCCAGGCGACCCCACATGGGGTCCCGACCCCAAGGTTGAAAAACCCTAATTTAGTGGCTCCTGATTATATTTATTTCTATAGTTTTTATCATTTCCGGTCATCTCACACCTGGGGTGGGACACTTTAATTGTTGATTTTCCATTTTCTCCATCACTGTAGTGTCATTGCGTACCCCTAGGGGTATACGTACCCCTATTTGAGAAACATGAAGCGATACAATGTATTAGTGCAGAGAACGGAAAGAGAATACTACCCCAGTTTAGATTTGTGTTTCTGTCATTGCAGATGCTCTAACATGTGTCTAAATAGCTACAATTAGAGCTAATCTCTAATTCTAATCAATTGAGCTACAGCAGCTTGTTAGGACAATGCTGCACTGTGCTTCTGAGGAAATTCTGTGTGCATGTGTCTTAGTTTCCAACCTCAATCTACCTTATTCATGAATTTTGGATGAGGTAGACTTTAGATGGATGTGCAGAGAGACAGATTCCTAAACTCAGCCTTCCCTCCATCATCTTTTCCTCTTCAAATAGTTCGTGCAGTGCTTTCAGGTAAGTTTCAATCTCAGGAGTGGGACTCCTATGAAGAATGGAGTGGGGCTTCTACTTTGTGAAGTCGTTAGTGCATCGTCCATGTTTCTAAAGCACTCCCTGACTTAGGAATTTCTTCAGGGGGTTTTCTCATTATTTTTCTCTGTTGGTTTGATGAACCATGGTAACTTTACCTCACATAGGGCCTGATTTACTGAATCATTTCTATTATTGAAACATTCCTAATGAGCTAGTTTTTGTTTTATTTTCTTGAAGCCTACGTACTTTTCCTGAAATTATCTGTTCTCAGAGGTGTAAAGAAAACTGATGTCTCAAGTAGAATTACTGTTACTTGATTGAAATTGTGCTCAAGAACAAATAAGTAAAAAGTAGCTAATCTAAATAGTACTCAAAGTAAAGTTTACTTACTTTCACCCCCCCATATGGTTATTTTTGGTAATAAATCTTGCCACGATTCCCTTAGTAAACATCTCATGTATAAACTTAAAAAGGAGACCAAATTTTGCATAATTGAATTTTCCACAAAGACATTTGTATAAAATAAAAGGTTTGTCAAAATGTACAATTCTTTTTTTTTTTTTTTTTTTTTACATAAATTAACAGCAATTTACTCAATTCAAAATAAAAATATGAAGCTCTAAGTTTAGCTACATTTATAAACCCTAAAATATGCCAAATGTGCCATGTGGGTAACAATGATCCACAACCTGAACCATAGAATGTAGCGGGACTTTGATCAGAAATGGCACGACTCGGAACATATTGATTACGTTCAATAGTTTGGGAGATACCATGAAACAAAAAAGAAATATACTCAAAAAAGTACAAGTACCCATAAAAGCAACTCAGTTACAGTATTTGTAATCTATTACTTTCACCTCTCTGTTCCTTCTTGACTTTCTTTTCTTAGCTTTGACTTTTTTTTACAGATGGCTTTCTACAAAATTGTGGTGGTTGGAAGATGGTTGCCATAACTACTGCCTTCTTCCACCTTCGTAATATCTTTAAATCATCTTGGCTAAAACTGTAGTTTAAAAATGAATCCATGCATTTGTGAATAATTAGATGATGCAATATATTTAAATGCGCACACATCATAACACATTTTTTTTATTAGTAAATCATACACTCTATGGATAATATGTTGAAATAATACTTCTAGTCTTTGACTGAACGAGATTTGTTTTAGATGCAACTCAATAAAATCTGATCTTTTGTATAGATAATATTAATAATGATAATGATATAATAATAATTTATAATAAACTATATTTATAGAATACTTTCTAAATATATGTTAAAAAGAATTAGAATAGAAAATACAATATATAGTCTTGGCCAGAGATTTAAACAGTTTATAGGAAACAAAAACATATAAAACAAGTTTGAAGTTACTGAAAATCAGGGAAGACTCTCTGATAAAAAGTAGGTTTTAAGAAGTGGTTTAATTATAAAAAAAAAAGATCTATGTCAATCAAATTAAACCTTTTTATAGTAAAAAAAAAAACAAAAAACAAAAAAAAAACACATTTTAAAACAGACAAGAAAGTTGGAAAAGATTAACTTTGCAACTTGACTATTTGTACTTTGAAAAAAAAACAAAAAAAGTGTATATTTTTGTGTTTATGACAACCAAAAACACTTTGGAGTAATGACACTGTATCTTAATATTCCACACTTAAGTTGTGTCCATCTTTTTCAAGGATTACATTATTTTTATTTATCGTTCATGCTCGTGTGAACATGTACAGAAAATAATGACATACCCAAGTCTCCCTGTTTAGCCCTTTTATAAATACATAAAATAAATCAAATCCAAGTTATGACAGTTGACCTTTGCTTGATGTGCTAGTGTTGCACAAAAAAGCATTCTATATTGTAGCATTTGAGATAAAAACTGAAAACTGTCCATATCTATTTTCCTAAATTTCCACCTCGGAATTTCGCTTAAGCATTAAAAGTTGGAAAAAAAGATGACTTTTCTGACACAATTCCAATGGAGACATAGACTAGAGCAGACATAGGAAAATGATTGCCTGGGAGCCGGATGTGGCCCTCAGTCTTATTTTGTGCGGCCCCCAAAACAAATCCCCAAAAACTGTATTTCAAGTAGTTGGAAGGAAGATATATCGCCCGACATAATACAGAAAATAACTCTCTAAACACACAAATATACTGAAAAATACACAAAGACAGACACACCAACCACTTAAACAAACAAAATGACACAAAAAGACAGGAAAATACAGAAATCGACAACAAAAATGCAGAAAATGACAAAAGGATGTACACATAATTACAACAAGAACACGAAAAATAACTAAAAACAGACGAAACAACAAAACCAGTGTATTAATGTTCAGATCGGTGCCATTATTTTTAATGTTGGCATGAATGGTGAAAATTTGGCTCTCGCCTCAGATACAGTCACATTTTTGTGGCCCCCGCTGTGATAGTTGCCTACCCCTGCATTACAGTACTAACTGTGCTGAAAACACTTGAACATTTGGCGGATGGCTTTCATGACAGGGTGTTGATGAGATGTCACCTTGCCTTGAGAAGATCAAGGTTTCCAGGCTCATCTGAACACCGGGTGAGAATGGAACCAATTCACCGCCCCCCCCCCCCCCCCCCCCCCCCGCCCCGTGTTCTATAATGAGACGTGACGTTGAGGTAAGTTTGCTAAAGAGATGCTTGTTAACGTGTGATGTGAGAAATGGTTTACCAGCAGAAATATGCTTCAATCATGTCTTAAAAACATTTTGCGTTCCTTTCGTGATGCTCCAAGTTAAATGATGATCTGGGAAAGCCGTGATTACTTTTAATAATATGTTTGTGTGATTGGCATTTGGTTGTGGTATTTTTTATTCTTATTTTATTTTATTGCACCGCTCACCCACTAATCACTGCCTATGTGCACACACTGAAGGCATAATTTGTTTAGGTGGATAATTACATAATTGTACAGCTGCTGCAGCACATGTATTGGCCTTGCTTCAGTACAGTGCACCAGCACTCAGACTATTATGGTCCTACTCTTCAGAAGAAGCATGTGACAGTTGATCAGCATCTTACCTCAAAAGTTAGGAGCAAGAGCGAAAACCTGACAGTTCTTTGGATCAGTGATCCTGATCATGGTACCAGGGCCATTCACACTTTAAAGGCTTGGAAGACATTTTTGCTGCTTAACAGAAGGTTTTCCTTGCCGCCATGATGAATTCATGTTGGGTGTGGGATACATATGTATGTGTATATACGTATATATGCATATGTGTGTATCCATAAAATGAAGAGTCCGTCCTTAAGACTGCTCTACTGTAAAGTGCCTTGAGATACCATTGGTTATGATTTGGCGCTATACAAATAAAGATTGATTGATTGATTGATTGATTTTTCTCCCCATTAATAACCATACAATCAAGTTCAGAACACTGCAGCTCGGGTCTTAACCAGAACAAAGAGGTCAGAACACATTACTCCAGTTTTAAAGTCTTTACACTGACTCCCAGTCAGCCTCAGAATAGACTTTAAAGTTCTGCTGCTGGTGTATAAATGTGTGAATGGGTTTGGTCCAGAATACATCTGTGAGATGTTCGTCAGGTATGAACCCAGCAGGTCTCTCAGATCTATGGACACAGGTCAGATAGTGGAGCCCAGAGCTCACAGTAAACATGGTGATGCTGCTTTCAGTTGTTATGCTGCAAAGAAGTGGATATTTTTTTATGTTTCTGCTGCTGATTTCATGTAAAGCACATTTGTTTGCCTTGTGTATGAAATGTGCTATACAAATAGGTTTGCCTTGCCATGTCTAGTAGGTCCAAATGTTTGGGCACCCCATTTTTTCAATCCAGATCCAATCTGAATGAAACTCGCCAAAACACCTACAACACAAAAAGACTCCAAATACACACCAGATAACATCAAAAATAACTGAAAAAACACACAAAACATCAACAAAAATGCACAAAATTACTCCAAGAACAATTGAATTACAAAAATAATAAGATAAAAAAAACATAATAAAAACAAAGAAACGCTTTGTTTTTCTTGTATTAATGCTTGATAACACGGGCTTCGGATCTGACGGTCAACATTTATGTGGCCCCCCGTGATAAAAAAAAAAAAAAAAAAAAAAAAAACTTTACGGAGGTAGATTTGTGTCTTTATTATTCAATCAAGGAAAAAAAAGAAAAGAGTTGCATACAAACATGCAAAAAAAAAAAAAAAAAAAAAGTAAACAAAATGAATAGTTTCATGAGAACAAATGTTTTAAAACAAAACATTTTTTAAAAAAAATAGTAACGAAATGTTTTGTTTTTTTCTCAATACAAATCCATTTTATTTATTTATTTTTTGTTTGATTGAATATAAAAAATCTACCTCTATAAAACGTGCCCATCTCTGTGTATAAAGCAAACTAGAGGAGGAGAGAAATGGAAGGGGTGGGAGGTGCAGTGAGTGTGCGTTTATGAGAGAGAGAGAGAGAGAGAGAGAGAGAGAGAGAGAGAGAGAGCGCAAACGTCTCATTCCGCTGCTTTCTCAGCATCCATTCTGCGAGTATCTTTTCTGCAGGGGAGAGAGCTGCAAAATAGTCAAATTGCACAGGAAAAAAGAACCGAGGATACCTATTGATGAGGAAGGATATCAGGGAGAAAATAACATATCATCTGGGCTTGCTGCTTGGCTACAGAGGTGTGCCAAAGTTTGAGTCCGAGGGGAACACCCTCCTTGCTGTGGGGATGAGCAGCGGATGCTGAATTTCATTCCTGAAGGCAGGAGGGGAGCAGTGGATACCGGCTGGATTCACATGCACAGGAGCTGGTTCTAGTGCACACCAAAAGAGATCCTACAGCGCCACTTGTTCTGTCTGACTCACACATTTTGTGCTGTGAACACAGCTGTCTCTCACTCCGCTATAAGGTGGAATATCACAAGGACGCAACCTCGTTATTATCCAGCACCAGGAGAGAAAAGCACAGGATTATGTTGGGATTCTGAGAGAGACCTCCTCCCCTTAAAAAAAGTAAGTCCTGACAAGACACAACAGCTCTACTTGCCTTTGGTTTTTTTTTTTTTTTTTTTTGGGTGGTGGGGGGTGGGGGGGGGGCGGGGTGGGGGGGGACTTGGAGTATTTTTTTGTTCTGTAAACTGTTCTTCTTCAGTGTTGGAGCATCATCAACCTTTTTTTTTTTTTTCTCGGGAGGTTGGGGGGTGGGGTCAGCTCATCCTTTAAATAATGAGGATCTAGATTACATTTGATGGTGAGAAAGCATAAATGAGTCCCTTTACATTGATGATGAGGTAGTTTTCCATATTGGGAAGATGAAATGGTTCAGGGAGAAAAAAAATGTGTGAGAGAATTTTTTTGAAGATGAGTTTGGTTCTGGAATCACCAGAAAGACTCACTGAGACGGTGAAGATGCATGGCTACATTTCTGGGCTTCTGTCTGGAGGAATGTGATGTTTTTATCTGCATACTTGACCATGTGGGGTTGCTGAAAAGCAATTCTCCTCTTTGCTTTCTTATCACCAGGGGAAAGGCTGTGAGTAGGAAGAAGCACAATCACACTCGTTGTTTGTTCTCTTCCTTTTTGCACAGCTCGTTTTCCTCAGAAAGCTGAATGACTTTTGTACAGTAGCCACATTCATAATGGAGAGACTCTACATTTTAAAGGCTGCCTTGTTTCCTTTTATCTCTGCTGCTCACAGAGAACTGATTGTGTCCGTTATTTCAGCACCACAGATGCCCCACATTAAAGCATCACCTTTTAGTTTCTATAAGGACACTAAATTGCTTGTTCAGCTCTCCTTTTTTTTTTTTTTTTTTTTAAAAAAAAACTCTAGATCTACAGATTTAATTTCCCTCTGGAAAGACTGTTGTTGCAGATATATAAAAGGCTAAAACAGTCATTTCAGTGTCTTCTTGATGAGAGGAAATGGCACCAGATTTTATATGGCAAGGGTTGAAAGTTATTGCACTATATATTTTAAATAAATTAAATAATAATAATAATAATTAAAAACATGCTTAAGCTGTCAATATTTTTGATGTGTTTTGTAGTTACCGTACACATGTATAGTGATCAATAAATGTGTTTAGATCTGGAAGGGCAAAAAAAAAAAAAAATCAAAAGAAAGAGGTGTTTGTCCTGCTTCAAAGCATCCACTGGGGGAAGTAAAGCCTGTTGAGTAGCTGATGACAGCAACTGTGCAGCTGCTGTTGACTATGGCTATTATACATACTGACTCCAATCATCTATCGACTGCTGTATATAGTGTAAGTGCTGAAAACAACATTTGGCATTCATTAAACACTTTTGATGTGGACTCTCTATGAAGACACAATGCGCACGTTGTTTTTTTTTTTATTTTCTATCTGCATGCCCTTAGCTTTTTGATTCAAATGAGCTACAAGCAGACAGTGTGTGAAATGCCAATGTGTAAATGTGTGTGTAAGAAGGGCTGGAAGCAGAGTGTCAGGGTATCTGCGTGGGTGTGTGTTTGTCCGGCGCTCTGTGCTTCATCCCTTTTGATGTTTTATTGAGTGTTACCATGCTGGAGCTGACGCATTTCCTCTGATATGGCGTAGCTTGGGTAAAGGGAAGCACTAAGACTGACTTTGGCCTTCTCAACCCCTCAGGATTGGATCAATATTTGGTTCAGGTTCTACATCTGTGTCTGTGTGCGTGCCTGTGCGTATAGATGGGTTTCCGATGACGTCATGAACCACCCACAATTCCGTAGTCCACCATCTTGTGTGTCACCTTTCATTGTTTACATCCTCACACGATACATTTTTGTCCCCCGAAACTTTCGGAATGATGACAAAACCCGATAAAAATAGCCAAAAGGAACAAACAATCTACAGAGAAAGTTTGAATGCAACTTGCAAAGCGAGGTATTTACAGAAGTTGAGTGAAATCGACAACAAAGATCCGTACGAGATCGGTAAAGGAGAAGGGTGTCCGACGTAGATACGTTCCCGGCCGTTTTGTATCCAGACATTGTAAACTATCTGGTGAACAGTGTAAGTAGCTACACATTGGATGAAATGAAAGCATACAAGTCTTTGGTAGCAAAGGGTGTGTGTGGATCTTTGACAAGCTAACGGGACAGTTTTTGCTGGAATATTGTTTTTCACCTGGTCAATATGAGGCTTCAAAGGTAAGATAACGTATTACTGTACTTTTCGATTGATCTGACAGAAGTATTGATAACTTTGGCTGGCAACAAGACCATGTCCGTTTTAGGTTATTGCTATTATACGGTATATGCTTTAGTAAATAAGTAGGTTTTGAGTTTACTTTTAAAGGTGGAGAGAGTAGCAGCCTCCCGTACTAAGACTGGGAGCTGGTTCCAAAGGGGAGGAGCCTGGACGCTGAACGCTTTCTGGTAAAACTTTAATGACAGGACGAATATCACGGACAAAATAAAAAAAAAAAAAAAACAATACCTTGACATTAAAATGACAGTACTAATGCAGACATTCTATAATTGAGTGCAAAATTAAATAATATGACAACTGTAACTAAAATCAACCTCATGTTGTCGTGGCAACTTAAACAGACTGACAGCATCAGCCACATTACATTTTGGCAAACCTTTTATTTAATACAGATGCCTTTGTGGAAAATCAGAATCAGAATCAGAATCAGAAATGTTTTATTTGCCATGTACAGTTTTGAGGACAGTACAAGGAATTTGACTTGGTGGTTGGTGCACAAAACAAGCAACAAAAAGAAATAAAAGAAATAAAAACAAAACAACAAAGAACAACCCAGCAACAATAATAATAATAATAATGATAAATATAAAGGATGAGGGATAAATAAAGGATAGATAGAGAATAAAGGATAAATAGGATAAATATAAATATATATATACAGTGCAGCATGGTATCAAGCTGGTGGAGGTGGTGATCGGGTGTGGGGGGGGGGGGGGGGGGGGGTTCAGTGGGTGACTGGGGTGTGTTCATGTGGATGGTGGCAGAGGGAAGAAGCTGTTTTATGTGTCTGGAGGTTCTGGTCCTGATGGACCGAAACCTCCTACCAGAAGGGAGAGATTGAAACAGTTTATGACCGGGGTGGGAGGGGTCGGCCACAATCTTTCCTGCACGCCTCAAAATCCTGGAGGCGTACAGGTCCTGGAGGGAGGGCAGATTGCAGCCGATGACCTTCTCTGCAGAGTGGATGATACGCTGCAGTCTGGCCTTGTCCTTGGCCGTAGCTGCAGCGTACCAGATGGTGATGGAGGAGCAGAGGATGGACTGGATGATGGAGCTGTAGAAGTTCACCATCATCTTTGTTGGCAGACTGAACTTCTTCAGCTGCCGCAGAAAGTACATCCTCTGCTGAGCTTTTTTGATAAGGGAGCTGATGTTCAGCTCCCACTTGAGGTCCTGAGTGATGATGGTCCCCAGGAAGCAGAAGTACTCTACAGAGCTCACTGTAGAGTCTCCCAGGGTGAGGGGGGTGAGGGGGGCTGGGTTCTTCCTGAAGTCTGCTATCATCTCCACTGTCTTTAAAGCATTGAGCTCCAGGTTGTTCTGGCTGCACCAGGACACCAGCCGGTCTGTCTCCCACCTGTAGTCAGACTCGTCTCCATCAGCGATGAGACCGATGATGGTCGTGTCGTCTGCAAACTTCAGGAGTTTGACCGACTGGTGAGAGGAGGTGCAGCTGTTGGTGTACAGGGAGAAGAGCAGAGGAGAAAGAACACAGCCCTGAGGAGATCCAGTGCTGATGGTCCGGGGAGCAGAGATGGTTTTTCCCAGCTTCACGTGCTGCTTCCTGTCAGACAGGAAGTCTGTGATCCACCTGCAGGTGGAGTCTGGCACGTTCAGCTGGGAAAGCTTGTCCTGAAGGAGAGCTGGGATTATTGTATTAAAAGCAGAGCTGAAGTCCACAAACAGGATCCTGGCGTAGGAGCCTGGGGAGTCCAGGTGCTGGAGGATGAAGTGGAGAGCCAGGTTTACAGCATCGTCTACGGACCTGTTGGATCTATAGGCAAACTGCAGGGGGTCCAGGTGGGGGTCGGTGATGTCCTTGATGTGGGAGAGCATGAGGCGTTCAAAGGACTTCATGACCAAAATGAATTAAGTTTTAATTGTGCAAGATTTGGTCTCTTCCTTTTTAAGTTTATACATGAGATGTTTACTGTATGCAAGGGAATCCTGGCAAAATTTGAAATATGGGGTGTGAAAGTAACTAGTAACTATTTCTTTAAGTACTATTTAATAAAGCCACTTTTTACTTGTACGTGAGTATTTTATGTGTGACTTACTTGTACTTCAGTACAATTACAATCAAGTACAGAACTTCTACTTGAGTAGATATATCAGTACTATTTACACCTCTGGTAATCACCTGCATTTTGCTGTATCTTCCTTAATTTTTTTTTTAAATGTAACTTCACAGTCAAGAGGGTAGTTGTCTATTATCAGTGATGTTTTGTGATCTTAGTGAGACAGACCATTGGGAAGAGGCCCACTTTAAAAATATGATTATTCAGATGACAATTTCACATGGCACAAGAATCACTACTGATTACAAAGGAAGCGGCTGGAGTTGTTTCAATCAGTATTCTTTCTTTCAGTTGTAAGTTGATGAACAGAACCTTGAAATACAATTGGCACCTTGCAATCGTGTGCTTTTGTGGTACGCGCTCATATTAACCTTTTCAAATCACATGATATCATGTGCAATCATTCTACGAACATGGAAAGACCTTCTTGTATAGCTAAACTTTCTTTAATCAGGTAATTTTGTGCAGAGGCAGTTCTTTCATTTCTCATGCAGACTAGGATGACACTAGAATCCAATTTCAGGCCTTTTCTTTTTCACAGTATGAACCTGCAGTGGGTAAAAGTTCACACTACCAATGATTATCTAACAGTGTGTTCAAAGCTCACAAAAATGAAAGGGTTACAATAAAGTGAGAATACATTAGTCACAGACACATGCTATGAATTTGTCTCTGTCCACACAGTTTAGATATGACTCACTACCCTTTATGTTGGATGAACCACAATTAATAGCTTTTTTCTTGTAATACCTATTGTCATGTATCCATTTTTCTAATAACTTTATTGCCTTTAATTATATGTATCCTAGCTTAACCTGTTGGAGTCTATGCCATCTGACTCCAGATGCCAATCAGGGTACACCATGCTCGTCTACAACAGAGCTGACAGACAACTAACCTAAACGGTGCAAACTACCTCAGGGTATTTAAGGGTATTTGTCTTATAAAAACACTTTGGTCCAAACCTGTATTAGAGTTACAGTTAACTTTATGGAATACCTTCTGTTGTGAGGTAAGGCTATAAAGTAAATAACCACCAAATGGCTCAGTAAGGGAAAGATTAAGAAGGTTTCCAAGGGTGTCCCGATCCGATAATGACATCGAACAATATCAGCAAAAATACAAGTTTTGGATTATATCGTCCTGAATTGAAAATCTCTGATACATAGTTTGTATTTAAGTAATTTTTCAGGAGGAGTTTTTCTATTGTTCTCTATTTGAGTAATATCTCTTGATCAAACCTTTTCTTAGGGTGCATTCACACAGACGGACCCTAGAGCGGTTAAAATGCTGTAGGATTTGTTTGCTCGGATAGTTTTCCTTGTTGAGTTGGTGTGAACACGCAAACAAAGTCTAAAGCCGACCAAAACCGGCTCATTCTAGAGCGATTGTTTCTGCCGGTCTCCGAGAGTTTCACAATCGAAGTCTCGACCGATTCGGTACGCTGTGAACGCAACCGTGTTCGGCTTTGACTTATTGATTTATTTTGCATGGATGCTTGCTTAATGTAAGCACAAATTGGTTATTATTGTGTTTAAAGGGATCCTCCACTGTTTTTAAAATGTTGGCCAAAAACCTTTGAAATGCACTTATTAGAAGATCTATGCCTAAGAAAACACATTCCTTTCCACCATATTTGTTTTATTAAATTAAAAAAATGGGACCACTTTACCGTTTTGGAGCTTGTGTTCTGCCATTTTGAAATCACGTGATTGACGTCACATACCCCCATTTGCCTGTAAACATCCTATTGTTTCCTATTGGAGTGAAGCACTTAGCTTGCTTTTTAGATAATTTAGCAGTGTTTTTGGTCAAAAATCCAATTTGTGCTGCTTTTGGTTGCTCTAATAAATCAGACAAAGTTAAAGATGCCGATGTAAACTTCTTTTGTTTACCAAAAGAGGATAAAAACATGTGACCGGAGGAGGCGACAGTTGCAACTTTGCCATTTTGTAATAGACAATGAAGCAGAGATTAAGAGCTTTCCAAGGGACTGTTACTCCTTCAACAGTCCGTGATTTACTAGCTAACTACAGCTGCGCTCTGTTTAAGGGGGGAGTAAAGGTTCTTAGGAGAGCTTTTTTTTCTCTGCCTCATTGTCTAGTACAAAACCGCCAAGATACTATCGCCCCCTGCTGTCACAGATTTTTTTTGGTTCACAACTGTTGTTTGGGTTTCTGTTTTTATACCTAGAGAAGTTTCTACTCCAGTAACGGTCCCTTTGAGCTAAACCAAGGTGAAAAAATGATCAGCTTTCCTTGAGTGCAGGTCTGAAGCAGTGTGAATGCACCCTAACATTACACACTACAAAATACTGTAAGTAAAAAAAAAAATGTATGCTTGTATCGGATCAATATTAATATCGGGTTTTCACATTTTTTAATCATTCCATCCCCTCAGTTACATTATTTATAAACTTTGGAAATATTGTGGTATCTTTTTACACTGATCAAGCATATCTGGAAGAAAAAAAATCTACCGAAAATGTAAGAGCCATTTGAACCCTAGCCTGGACAGATGTAATGGTATCTTGAGAAAAGAACCCAACAACTATATTCTTCAACTCTAGCTGGAGGACAGATGTAAAGCGAGCTCTGCCAAAAACAAGATCTGTACCCAGAAGCAACGTATCTTTAGCTCATCCATTAAGAACATTGTAGAAAAATCAATGATCACACACTCAAACACAAGGTCTCAAATTCAACTTCTTTTTCTCCTTCTCTGACCTTTGGGCACAGTTGGGGAATTTTATGCTTTCGCTTATCAAATTCAAACTCAATCAATTCTCGACTCTGAGGAAACTCACTGGCGAGCTTTATTTTTATATACATGAAATTCACCCTATTACACACATTCAATATGAATTTCTGATACCCAGATTTTTAACATATCCACATACTTTCTCATAACGGGCTAATATGTGTTTAATTGTCATTGTCATGTAGGAATTAATTTCCATAATTATGCTAGCCATTAAGAGGCTCACATCTGTGGCATTTCTTCACCACCAGCTGGCCGAGACAAACACAAGACCTTATTGGAAATGGATGGTCTGCTCAGCTGCAGACCAAACTATGGATGGGTGCAGCTGATCTGTTGTCAGCCCTCTTTGAATCTCCAATGAGGTGAAACACAATATGCTCCAACAGCTGGGTCATTTATGGAATATGCTTAGTCACCATAGTTGACTGCCGCTAATAGAAGGAGGAAGCGTTGGATTTTAGTTTTTACTCTGCCAAAAATGGAATATTCAGAAATATATACATAAATTAACTCACTAAAGACCGAGTAGCTTTTAATAAGGGGTTAGTCATGTGAGACCGTTTAATAGACTTTGTCACTATTGCACCCGTGAGATTACAATGAAAATGAATATGAAAAAAGTCACACTGATAAATAATTGGTTTCTCGTGTCTTCTTGATATGTGGCCCCATTTCTCTAGTTGCATTTATGCAAATTGGTATTTTTTCACACTCGAGTTACCTGACGAACATCCATTTCTCTGTGAATATGATGTAATAAATGACTGCCCTTGGCACTGGTATCCTTTTGAAATGCAGTAACTGAGAAGGAAGTGTCTTGGCAAAGAGAACAGGCAACACTAACGTTGACCTTGCTGTCTGTGTCACTTGGAAGTTTGACCTTTCAGGGAGCACAGCCGAGGGCCACACTTGTCGTACCACCTCTGGAAAATCTCCTTTTGTGTTGTGTCCACAAGAAGCCTCGGCAAGTGTTAGGGGGGATGTGGCCGGCCAAGTGCTGGAGTCAGAGGGTGTCGCACTATGTGACAGATGGAATAGAACAAAGCAAAAAAGGAAAGGAAACCAACATGTACGAAGGGAGAAAAGAGAAACCAAATCTTCAGGCTTGGCCCTTAGTCTAAAGGTAGATGTTTAATTTGATGACCCAGATCTGAACTTTTATTTGAAAGCCAATCCCTCCAGGATTTCGTGGCTAATTTCTGTGATTATTGCGGCCTAAAATGCCTGATTCTGCGGCAGCTTTTTAAAAAAAAATGTAGCAGAAGTTGCAGCATTTTGAGGCTTAATTATTTCTATAACTGTGTCTAAACTGGTCAATTTGCCAAAAAACCTGATTGACGGAAAACAGCTTTGATTCACATTAATTAAAAAACATACGGATCATCAAGACTTTTGCTAACAAACATTTTTTTTTCTGCAGGAGAGTCTCGCGCGTTCAGCAATTTGTAAATTTGTGCGTGGAGAGACCACCAGGGGGCGCAAGCACCAATGATATTGGCCACTGCTACTGTTTTAGACGGTACCTGTAATGAAGCTCTATCAAATATTATCTATAATAGTAGAGGTTTAATCAAGTTATTTTCTTTAAAAGTCCTTCTAGAGCAGCAGGAGATCATCATCACAGCCACTATTTTGCTCCAAAGAGTCAGTTTGGCTGTTGTGACACAGTCTGTAACCAGACTAAGCCAGCTGCCTTCCAACATAGCAAAAAGCCACAAACTATTATGTTTTTCTGTGGTTCTAAATGTGTAAGATATTAACTGCGTTATTAAGAAGCTAACATCTTTGCTGCTTTTGGAGTGACTTGGTATTTGAGTAGAATGATTGGAATTATAACATTAAAAGTTTCTAGATAAAAACGCGATTGTGTTTTGGGATTCATCAACAAAACTCTTAAAAGTGATTATCTTTCTTTGCATGTGTGCTGGTGACGCCTTCTTACTGGTTCAGCTGGGATAGAGCCCCACCACAGCAGGGGTGGATTTTATATTTTATAGTTAATTTTGTTTAAAGCCTTTAACAGGTGTGTCCCGATGCAACGTCTCACTTCTGAGACGATACCAGTATTACAACCTTGGTTATTGGTTGATACGATTTTATCCAATATGGTATCATCATTAATTATACATACATTTATTACTTATTTTGTAGTGTGGAGTGTTAAAAAATTAATATTACTCCAACAGAGAACAATACTGTAGTCAGCAAAAACTGACCCATGTATTATTAACCAATGGGTTACATACATTTTAACCTTAAGAATATTCTACAATTGAATAAAATAAATGTTTAAACAAAACTTGATTTGATTTGATTTTTTCTTTGAACATGAACACAACAGCAGTGTTTTGCATTAAACTATAATAATAATAATAATAATAATAATAATAATAATAATAATAATTGTAATTATAAAAAACAAACAAAGCAAAGAGAGAATACAGTAAATGGTTACAAAATCCTGCATGTGAAGCCTGTACATGTTCGAAAAGGAGTAGGAGGATACTGTATATACACTTATATGATCCTACCCCTTCTAATATCTAGTACTATACTTATTTCTATACAATAATCTTCTTATAATATACACATATTTACTCTATGAAGAGATGTAATTCATTGTTATGTATCTATTTCATTATACAATTTATGTAATCCACTTTACATTATGTCCCGACATACACATACATGAGTATATATACTGAACTGTACACACCAATTTATATACATATTTTTCCCTTTAATGCTTCGAGAAGATACATTTTATGTATTTATGTTTATATTGCTTTAAATTCAGAGATTCTATTTTATTTCCACACACTTCATTAAAATTACTTGAATTAAAAGATTTAAATTAAAACAATTTGAATAACTTGAAAAATAACGTTGATAAATCTTAACATAATATAACATAAGAATATTCTGCAATTCAATAAAAAATAAAAAAAATCACTTTCAGTGCTGCACAGATGAATGGATCAGAGTCTAGAATAGACTGTTTGCATTAGAGATTTTAGATGCAAGCTGACACATCTTCTGTTTAACTAATAATAGCCTTGTGGATGAAGAGAAGATCAGATTTTGTCAATGTATCACATGCTAATGTGATACAATAACGCTGAGTTTTTTTTTTTCGTGTTGTATATATAGGGCATCACCCGGTGGTGGGTTGTGTTTGAATGTAGACCAGTAGACATTAAAGCCCCAATGCTAAAACTCAACCATTGACCTTGTGAGTTTATTCCCCAGCTTATTTGGGTTCATTAAAAATCACACAGTATAATAACTTGTCTATCCCACAAAGCACAGAAAGACTGATACTCGTTTCTATTTTAGCAAAGGCCAGCGTTGGAAGCCATCTGCTTGTTTGTTGCCTCCATCAGCCACTTAAGAGTGTCCTCGCAATGACTTTTCCTCCCTGCTCCTTTCCTTGCACACTGTGAAACACAATATGCAGAGTACTGACTGCATTGCTTCAATGCTTTTTCTTTTTTTTATTACAGTGGGTAGCCACTTACATTAGCATCTATTTTTTTCTAAGCCTCATCTATAACCATTAGCAGAGCTGGTCATAGTTTGATTGAAATAAAAAACAAATTGAAATGATTTATTCAGCATTGACACTTGCTTAATGTAAGTAAAATTTGGTTTGTTTAAATGTGTCCTCCATTTACAAATGTGGCCTAAAACTTTTGAAATGTACTTATTAGAAGATTTATGCCTAGCAAATCATGCTTTTTTTCACCATATTTGTTTTATACATTTTAAAAAATGGGACTACATTACAGTTTTAGAGCATGTGTTCCGTCATCTTCAAATCACATGATTAATGATGTCACACGGCCCCATTTGCCTGTAAACATCCCATTATATTTTATTGGAGTGAAGCATTCAGCCTACTTTTTAGTTCTTATAGCAGCTTTTTGAAGTAAAAATGGCCATTTGTGCTGCTTTTGGTTGCTCTAAATAAACAGGGAAAGCATTTTTAATGTTATTCCAGAGATCGTTAGTGTTTTAATAGTGTTCATATTATTAATATTACTCATATTCGGACTCGAGGAGTTGTCCAAAGTTTTCCGCTGATGCCGATTTCGGCCGATTCGAGCACTTTTAAAAACCAATGAGAGCAGTAGCAGTGCAGGCAGTGCCCTCGCTTCCATCCCTGGTGAATAAAAACCTGGGTCTCTACCCGGGAATGATGCACGTATTCGAGCACTTTTGTAAAACTGATGGTAGAAGCCGTATCAAAGCGACAGACGTCCTCTGTCTCATCCTCCTCTCAAGCTTTCAGCTTTTGATTGGTATGTATTTTCTGCATTTACTTTTATTGTTGTTGTTGGTTTCTTTTTCTGACTTGTGTAGTTGTTTTGACAACTGTAAAGTGTTTTAGAGTTTTTGAAAAGCACTTATAAATGAAATGTATTATTATTATTGATGGACAAGCGAGATTTCCGAGTGTGAAAAGGATAGTATGAGTTCTCACTTTGAAAATGTAAATTCACGAGGTCCACCATTCACTAACCAGGTCCATGATTATTTATATTAAGCTATTATTTTATTTCAATTTACAAATCTGAAGGAAGTGCACAAGATGGACAGGTAGATTAGTGAGCTGGAGTTACGTTATCAGCTGAAACAGTTTGAAAAGTCAGGAAAAACACAACTTTCAGCTCGTGTGCAGCATTAGCTTTAGCAGCATTAGCTTTAGCAGCTAACTCAGTCTTTCTGCCTCGGAGACCGATACCACATTTACGCAAATAAATCTTTCCCGGAATCAACGCTGCAATGGGTAAAATAATGAAAATCTCTGTCAGGCTTGCTTCCTACACTGTCAGCCATGGCGAGTTTATCCCTCTTGACCTTTGACCTATTGCGGAAGAACTGAACCAGTGCGAGAGTGTGAAAATGTTTATAACCTCAGAATTATTGCTTATTGGTAGTAAGTAAGGAAGTTGTATATGAATTACAATCTCAATATGTTTTGCTTAGTATGGATTTTATAAGGTGGTAGTACCACAAAAATAGTTATTGTCCCTTCATAACACATAATGAATATGGTCTGTTCTTACATAACAAAACTAAACTACAACTGGTCATGGTAGGGCTGAACGATTAATTGCATTGGCGATATTGTCGCAATATCACGAAATGCGATTTTCTTATCACAAAGGCTGCAGTTTCTTGTCCTGTCTTGTACTGTCTTGTACTGTACTGTTAAGTTTACAGTGTTTAAGAAGTGCAGTCCACGTGTTTACATGTTTTATGAAACATTAAGTTAGTTAGATATGTTGAAGAGGTAAAGCCACAGATTTGTTTGCTTTATTGTTATATATTTTATATTCATTTAACGTTTGAATAAATCTAAAATTGTTTATTATGAAACAGATTGATTGATTGCTTGTGTTCATTGAAAAATACATGACAAGAGGCCCTTGAAAAAAATGATGGCATATTAAATCGCAATCGCAATATTGAGGAAAAAAATCGCAATTTGATCATTTTCCAAAATCGTTCAGCCCTAGTTCATGGTGTCCAAATAACTCTGAATTAAGTCTTTGTTACTTAGAATATGTTCCCCATACTAAAGTGGTTGTATACTGTATACTGGTCATATAATAAGGGCATGCAACATAAGTACGTAATAAAGACTACTTAAGAGCCAGTATGTTACTAATTTGCATGCTAATAAGCAACAATTAATGGTGAATAGGAGTACCTTAATATAACATGTTACTGTGTATTTTAAAGGTTTTGGGACACATTTGTAAAAACAGTAGCGCTTCCCTTTAAGAAGGATTAAGGGATAAATTATAGATGAACAGATCAAAGGCCTTTAATTTGTTTATTTTAATACTGTATGTTAGTTTCTTGAATATGAGTATTGGACAAAAGGCAGGTCTTGGAGGCGCCAGACATTTCCCCACAAAGGTTAGATCATTCCATGCACTACACTATAATGGCTAATGCTTCCGAGGTGAGTTGGGATATGTCTGTCTTCCCTCGCCTCTTTGGAGACCGTGGCCTTCGCAGCTACACTTGTGTCTCTTACACTGGGCATGCTCCCCTAACCCCTCGTCTGCCTGACTGTGAAAGGCTCTCAGCATCCTAACCCAGCCAAAGGCACCCATGCTCATTAGTGCAAGCGGCTGCTCCAAGCAGGGTTGGGGTCTATTATAATTGTAATTGTGTAATTGATAATTTATTACAATTGTAATTTTAAAAATCTGCTGATGTAGTAATCATAAAGTGTAATTCAGTTCAGTAATTGACTTTGTAGTTCTAATTGCCATTAAAATTTGATAAAAAATGTCAGTTATAATTTAACGCAAAACTGGGAAATCATCACGTTACAGTTCTACACATATGTAGTTAAACATTAAAATATGTTTCATATCAAGTTTTCCCACATTTTACCATTAAAAAAAATAAATAAAAAAAAAATAAAAAAATTGAGGTTTACACTGACACAAAAAAGGCTCAGACGCTCACACCAAAATATTTAAAACCTATATTTTCATTGATTACGAAGCCTAACAAGGTAACCAATAGATAGGAAAGAAATTAGATGATAGATATTTGTTTTGCATGTATTTTACAGCTGATTTAGGACCCGTTATCACAAGAGATGCTAACAGGCTACAAATAGAAACATGTATACGTGCACATACTACTAAAGCTTTTTTTGTTTGTATTAACTTACTCAAAATAAATAAATAAGTCAAACTTTTATGATTACTTCAAAAATTAGTAAATACTGTCTCCTTTGCAAAAACCAGCTAATGAAATGGTCTCTACAGCATTATTTCATCCTGTTTCAATACATTAAGAGAAAAGACAGTGTTGTATTGAGTAATAGTGGGGTGACCGTGACTCAGTGAGTGGGTCGTCCAATAATCGAAGGGTTGCGGGTTCGAATCCCGCTCTATCTGAGTCATTGTCTTTCTGTTCGTGGGCAAGGCACCTTACCAACGTGGCCCCGTATGAATGGGTATGACCTGTGCATGAATGATGGTGGTGGTCAGAGGGGCCATAGGCGTGAAATGGCAGCCACACTTCTGCGTCTGCCTCAGGGCAGGTGTAGCTACAATGTAGCTTACCACCACCGATATGACTGATGTGAGTAACTGGTGTGAGTGAATAATGGCATATATATTAAGCCAATATTATAGTACTGTTAGTTTGTGGTGAAGTTGTCCAAAAGTATTTCTATTATTTCAAAATTAACTGATATATGTTTCTGAGTATCCGGTGTAATTTGCTCCTGTACCCCTTGGGGTACACGTACCTCTGGTTAGGAATCCCTGGTTTAGAGGATATAGAGGTTGAATTTCGTCTATATCTATTGCACTTTTCATTTTCATTTTGTTACGTTTTTGACACTTAGGTGCACAATAGACAGAACCTTTTTTTCCCAGCTGGATTAAAAGGACAGACATTTTTCAAATAAACCTGCATGGAGCAGATTTTAAATGAACATATACTCAAAGCAGGCCCTGGAGTGTGCCTATTGTTCTCTGAGTCTGTGTGGGTTTTCACCAGGTCCTCCAGCCTCTCTTTACAGGGCAAAGACATGTGGGCTGGGTTAATGAGTGAGTCTAATTTGAGTGTAGGTGGGAAGGCATATGTGGGTGATTGTCTCTTTGTAGTGAGCTAGTGGCATATTTGATATGTGCTCTGTCTTTTCCTCCAATTTGATTGGTGCAAACATCTGTCCCCCTTGCCTCCTGAAAGTAACTAATAAACTAAGAGTAATCCACTCTGGTCTGCACAAGCTTAAAGTATTATGCTTTTTTTCACCCATCTCCATTTGTTCTAAGAACCCCAACAACATAGTATTTGAGGTTTATTTTCCCAAACTCGCCTGTTTTTTTTTTTTACTTATGTAAATTCATGAGTGGGCGTGTCTATAAACGCTAAACAGTGATCACCAAAGCACATACTTGTTGTTTTCAGCTAAAAGAAACTGCACATTACAGTAAAACACATGGCTATTTAAGCTGCTATTGTGATTGTGAGTCCGTCTCAGTGCTTCAGGTTCTGTTTACCACATCAGCATCAGTGGAATCAACAGCTGCTTGGTGTTAAGCTGCTGAGTCACTTTCTTCTTCTCCTCATCTCTATTAACTACAGGAATAATGCATTTAAGGTGATAATCATTTGTTTCGTCCAACCGCTGCATCGCACTGTGTCACAAACACGTCAGATCAAGTCAAAGCTGATACAAGGCGATATAACGGGCACTAAAAATGGAACTGCTCCCCGGGTGCTACACCGTGGCTACCCACTGCTTAATGGTTAAATGCAGAGAATACATTTTGTGTATGTAGCTTTACATATGACAATAAAGTATATAATGTTTTACCTGTGAGTTTGAGAGGGAGGGGCTCACATTCTTATAGAGTAGGAGGAGCCAGGATTATCAGGAGGAGGAGTTTCTGCTAGGTGACGTCTAGTAGCTAGAAAAATACAACTCGCCCATTTGTAGCTGACTTTTTACAAAATGTGGAATAACAAGGGAGGAAACCGAACTTTTTAAATTTTGGCCCTCTGAATGGATCTAAATGAATGTATATCACTGTAGCAAAACCATTATGAAGTGATTTTTACACAATACCGCCCCTTTAATGCTGACTGGAGCCTTGGAGCCAGGGTTGGGGTCAATTGTAACTGTAATTGCGTAATTGGTGATAAATTACAATTATGACGTCACTATAATTGTATTTGTAATTGAGTTCAGATAATTGACTTTGTAATTGGCATGGCAGTTCTTCAAAAACTGTAAATTATAATTTAATTAAACGCAAACCTGTGGCACCATGTTACACATATGTAGTTACCAATTTTTAAAATATGTTTCATATCAAGTTTTCCCACTCCCTGTCAATGAATGTTGAGGATAATTTCACCATTTAAAACAAAATGAATAAATAAATTGAGGGGTATACAGACAGGAAAATGCTTAGATGCCCACAACAAAAACATAAAACCAATATTTTCATGGATTAGAAAGCCTAACAAGGCAACCAAGAGATGAAAAACTAATTAGATGATGGATTATATTTTTTTGTGTATTTTAAAGCTGATTTAAGACATGGAGTCAAAGCCGACCCAGTATCATAATAGATGCTAAAAGAAAGCAAACACAAGAGGAATGGGGTTATTTATTTCAGGCTCAGTAGTTGTTACGAATTGTAATTTAATTTTGTATACTAGCCATATAGAAGTTACAATTATAATATAAGCTACCTATATACAAATGAACAATAATTTAATGGATAAAGGTGGAGACCTCACCTAGATGACCACCCTGGGTCAACATTTTGCTCCTCAACTTTGCATTTGTTTAAAATTCTGTTCTTTTTTAAATATATTTTTCAAGTTGCTTGTGTTTTTACTGTCTCTTATTTCATCTGTTAAACTATTCCATAATGTAACACCTGCGGTTGATAGACATGTTTTTCAATGTCATTCTAACCTTAGCCCTTTTTCAATTTTGTCCCACTCCTAAATTATACATAAAGTTTCTTTATGTTATATTGAAGTAAGTTATTTTTGGCTTTGAAAAGCAATATTACAATGAGAAAATCTCATCAACCTATTTAACTGTGTGTAATGTCTTCCAGTATATAGGTCATGCCTGAACATGTTGCAACATTTGTCAGTACTGTGAGTAGGCAGCACTTGTATATACTGTATATATATATATATATATATATATATATAAGTCATGTAAGTCGTACTCAATAAAGGTCTACAGTAAATGGGACATGAAGCTGAATCATTAATGGGATCCTATAGCGCCAACATACATACCATGGAAAACAAATGACAACAGCACAATAGCAATCTCCCGTCTGTCATTCTTACATTATATTTAAATGAGTTGGTCTGAGAAAAAAAAAAAAAAAAAAGACTCGCTCAACAACACATGAAAGCAATTCACCTCTCCTGCTATGTTTAATGGAAAAAGCAAGTGTTTTGATATTTTGATAAGCTGAGAAATAAACTTCACTTATTTTGCGGTGTCAGCAGATTTGCAGTTAATTATGGAAATACATTGCAATGGGGGGAAAACAATGGCACTTTAGACTTTTGCATCACATGCTCGTACATATTCAGAATCAGAATCCTTTTATTTGCTATTGCATCTAAAAGCACAACACAAGACTATACGTACATGCACAATCATATATATATATATATATATATATATATATATATATATATATATATATATATATATGATTTGAGCAAGCAAGATCTCCTTAAGCTTCGCCCCATAGGAGCATGGTGCTACAGAGGGGGGCGTGGGCAAGAAGAGACGCGGAGACATCTGATTGGTTCTTTTCATTCGGACCGAATTGCAGAGATTAGTCAAAATTTTTACAGGATTCCAAGTCTGTTTCTTTTCATTCTTTTTTTTCCTATACATTATGTATTGACTACTCTCATGATGGAAGGACCCACTATAACAAAAAGTCTTTCTGAGCAGACTCTCCCTTTAAAGTATCTATCATTTGGGGAAATAAAGGTTAAAAAAAAAAAAAAACATAATGTATATGATTTAATAAAAACAACACTGTCTGTTCTTTACCAGATTGCAGCTGTTGTTCCAGTTACGTCATTTTTAATTTATTGTTGGTTTATTTAATTATATATGATGGAATGTACAGCCTAAAAACTGATAAGGAGTGATTAACAAGCCTTGTGTTGTTACTATTTTATAGATAACATCTTCCTTTGCACAATTTTGTCTTCTGCTAATTTATCTCATACCTATTGAGCCCATTATACACACAGATATCGATATTTTACAGAGATTTGATGCAATAAGTGTTAGAGTGGGGTCTGCATTAGTGTTCAGCTCTCTTCAGTCAACATTTTGTTGAAACACCTTTTGATACGTTTACATCTGCAAACGTTTTGGGATTTGTCTTTTTCCTGTTTCACACGTACGTATATGCCCTAAAGACTGATATATTTCCCACACTCTTTACAGCAAAGTACTTCTTAAAGAAACCATTATTGCAAGTGACAAAAAAGCAAGAAGGGTTGTTTTGCAAGTAATAGATTTACTAATCATTTGTGAAGGTGACATCAAGGCACATATTGGTTTCCAGTTGGAGAAAATCACATCACAATCACTACACATTTTACCATCCCAACGCCTTACTCTATATCAGACATGGGCAACAAATATTATGCACCCCCCAAAGTGAAAGTACAAAATGACAGAAAAATACACAAAATTAAAGCAAGAATACATTAAAAAATACAAAGAATTACAATATTGCAATAAGACAAGAAAAACACAGAAAATACTCCAAACACTACCACAAAAATGAAGAAATAACCTAAACAACAAGAAAAATACACAAAATTACTAAAAATATATACACAATTACAGAATATGACAACAAAAGTACACAAAAAGACATGAAAAACACAAAAAATTACTCCGTAAACCCACAGTACTAACAAGCAAAACAATAGAAATACAAAAAGTGCAAAATGACAACATAAATGCAAAATATGACTTAAAAAAACATAAATTTTACAGGAAAAATAAACTAAAGGACAGCAAAAATGCAGAAAATGCAATCATAACTAGCAAGACAACAACAAACATACACAGAATGACAGAAAAACACACAAAATTACTATGAAAACTATTTGTTCTTTCCTGTATTAGTGCTCAGATTGGTCAGTATGTTGATAATGTGGCCCTTCGATCAAACTAACACATTTTTGTGGCCCTCGCCGTGATAAAATTTGCCCACCTCTGCTCTATAAGCTATGGTACAGAATAGATACTAATACTTGCCAAGATGGTTCACATTCATTTTAGCAACTCAGCAAATCCCAGGATTACCTTAACATCATTTACTTGCATTTTACTTTATCTTTTGTGTAGTTTGAAGTCACTGAGCTTTTGTTAGCTAATGATCTGCAAATCTTTGTAAAGTTTAATGTGTTGTCATATAGCTTGTAAAAGGTTACAACATGAAAGTAATATGGTTAGTAGGATTTTCATTTATTTCAGACATATGTGTTCCCTCAAGGCATTCCACAAACACACAATCGCAGCACACGCAAGTGCACATTTGAATACACATTAAAGTCAGAATAATTTAAATGCAATGAACATGTTAGGATGCGCATTATTTTTAAACATATTCAACAGAAAGTAATGAGATTATTGTCCATGACTGCATTTGAACGTGTGTTCACCATGTTTGTGTTACTTTTCAGAGGGGAGATGCACTTCTTTTATCTGCCAGCTAACAATTCAGTGACCTCTAACACTGAAAAATGGTAAAACCAAATTAAAACTCCTATTGTTTTATCGTTCGCAATTCATGCGGAAAAATAGTGCAATCTGGATCTCATAAATGTTTCACATCACTTAAACTTGGCTCAGCTGATAACGGCACAGTTACTTATTTGCTCAAGAGAGAGAAAAAAACTGTGATTCTCAACATTTTCAGCCCGTGACTCCCACAATAAAGGTGCTAGAGCCCGGGGACCCACACTTTACTTGAAGGTGGTTGAACACAGACATGAACATTGAAGAAGAGTCATGTAGAGACAGGTCCATCTATAAGGGGGAATAAAGAGGAGAGATTTTTGGGGTCCATCCATAGAGTCAGCAAAATGATGGTCCATTGTACTATGAATCTGTGATAACCACATTTATTTATTCATCTGAATAATATCCACTGTTATCCAGGAAGTTTATTATTTTTTGCCATAGTATATGGTCATCTTAAAGATGCAAATCCTTATTTTAATCAGAAATAAAATAGGTTTAAAGTGACCAAAAATGGTGAAAAAAGCAATGAAATGAGATTTTAAAAACCACAGAAATTGGTTAAAAGTTGCAAAATAGAGTGGCCAAAAATGGACAGAAAAAGTGGTATAAATGGTTCAAAGTGTCAATATTGGCTTATAAGTGGCAGAAATGGGGGTGGGGGGGGATTAGTGTAATGCAATTTAAAAAACTAGGAACAATAAGTTTAAAGTGGCAAATCGTGAATGTGGTGAAATTGGTAAAAAAAAAAATAAGCATGAAGTTGGTGAAATTAGGTTAAAAGTGACAATAATGTGGCAACATACGGTATGTGGCATTAGGTGGGAAAAGTGGTGGTAAGGGTTTATGTGTGCCAAAAATATCTTGAAAATGATAAAGAATATGCAGAAAAGGCAGTGAAATTTGATGGAGAAGTGGCAGAAATGGGAGTAATGTTGCAAAAATGCAGTAAAAGGAGCAAAAATATGGCAATTAAAAAGTGATGAAAATAGGGTGAAATATGGCAATTTTGGTGCAGTTGCAGAAAAAGGGTAAAAATAAGCAAAAAAGGGCTCAAAATGTTAAAAAAATATTCTGAAATATTTGAAGGAATCTGGCGAGCCAAGGTTGAGAACCGCTGGCTTAAACAGTTGACTACAGAGGAACATGACTGACTCACATTGTGGTTTGAAAGGTTGTTAAAGAACCTCTGCGCCTATTGTAATGATGAGACAGCATTTTGTGTACAACGGGATTGATGAGTGCATTGTCCAAACAATTACTCTTTAATTATGAGATAAAAGCTTTCTATCTCTGTCTTGTGGCCTCTGGCTTTGGTCAGAGGGGTTACCCATGTACTTAGCGGCCCTGATATCCTTCCTTTCATCACGTCACCCATCTAATCTCTTTGCTGCTCCTGATTCACAACCGTCGAGAGAGGGGAAAAAGAAGTACATAAATAATGCATTCCTTGGGTGTATCCACCCCAAGATCAATGGCAATACAAAGACTATCTACAAAGACAGTTGGCTCGAGGCCATATTTGATCACTTCCCCTGTGCACAATCACTGCTCTGTTTTTTTTTTTTTTTTTTTTTTTTTTTGTGTCTGGCCGCTGAGACTTATTTGTTGAAAGAAAACGAAGTGAATATTTAAAGTTGGTGAGGGGAAGTAAATCTTTGCAGAGACATGAAAACAAACAGCTAATGGAGGGTAGTGGAGAACTATTAAACAGAAGGAGGGGAGGAGAAAAAGACACTGCATTCTGTTCCTCACTGGATTTTACTGAAAGGTCTCGAGGTTTTTTTTTGCTGTCTTTGTGCAATTCAGCAGAGGGAAATTCACTTGTACTTGATTGCTTGAAAGTAGCTGATGGCGCAGGTCGTAACATTTACCCAATCGGAAAAAAAAGGAGTGCAACTCAGAAGGAGTCTTCTACCTAGAGAGGCTATTAGCTGTTTTTTTCTTTCCCAATAAGCTCAGCTAACGCATTGCTCAGTGTTGTTGTCAAGGTTAGCCAGACCACGTGTCACTGTGCTTACTACTAGTCTTTTTCAAAATGATTTAGGAAGGGTGTAGTGTCATCAATGAATGCAGTGAAGGCATTTAGGAAACGTTGTATTCCTGAGAGATGGTTACACACAAACAATTTAAAATGAAGCAGCAGCAGCACGTTCGTGAGTCAGGAGAATGGGAAAGGAAAGTAATGCAATAAAACATGTACAGTAGCTGGCAATATGCACATATTCAAATTGGTTGCAACACGCCAATAACCAAGAAAGAAGAAAAATAATACGTCTTGTTCTTAGATATTTTGCTGGAGTTTGGAGTCTGTATTTCCCAGAACTTTAAGATACTAGTGCAGAGCCCGTAGGAAGTATGTATATATTTAGCACTGTAATATAGGCTAGCATACATCTGTGGCCTGCAGGGGGGGGGGGGGGGGGGGGGGGAGAGCTAGAATTGAACTTTCTTCTGTTGATTCTTGTTTTTTATTTATTTTTTTCTTCTCTAATCAATGAATCTTTATTTATAAAGCACCAATTCACAACACGTGTTATCGCAAGACACTTCACGGAAAGTCAACATTGAGCTGTTCTAACTTATCTTGAGTTATCATGACTACCTGTCAACATCAGTTCTTAAAATTGTCCGCTCTCGTGGAACATGGGGGTGGAACGTCCAAACAAATCCAACATTGCACTCCATTGAACCAAGCAGCAGCCATGTTGAAAGTCTCAGCTCTGTCTGTCCCTGAACCACAGATATATTTGAGCCACAAACAGACAGAGGTTCCTTGCTTTATATATAGATAGATAGATAGATAGATAGATAGATAGATAGAGCATATACGTCTTTTTATCTTTCGTTGTGAATCAATGGTACATCAATCGTTTTCACGTTGCCACTCAAATCTTCCACTGTATCAGGGTTATAAATGCACAATATGCATTATTGGATGCAATGTTAATCACATTAACTAACCCAATCATCTGGAAGCACATATCTGCTGTTTCTGTCTAGTTTACATTCCAGACAATATTTAAAGGACCAAAATTGGGTTACTAATCAGCAAACTGTGCAGTGTGCTTTAGCAGGTCATTGATCAGCTTTTAGCACAATACAAAGTCTCCAAAGCCTCAAGAGGCTTGGCTAGTTAACATGCACATTTTGCTCTTTCTCGCTTTTTTGTCCTCAGTTGTGTTGTGTATTGTTCCAAACTGGTGCATTAAAGCAGGGTTATAATATAGTGGGAAAATATCATGATCTTGATGTGTGATCTAATAAATAAAGGTCCTTAATAAATGTATAATGAAGAAGGAAATAAAGGGACTGTTTCAAACTGGTGGGGAGACGGTAAACAAGAATCTAGCAAGGCTTTTGCCATACCACCCAAACAAACGCTTTGTTTGTGCGATACGGAAAAAAAAAAATATATATATCACGATACGATGTAGATAGATTGATATCCTGATAATGATATATATCCCGATATAGTATTTCATCCTTAAAATTACATTAAATGACAGGAAAATTGCTATTCATCTATTATATATAAAGATAAACAAAATGAAAAAGAAAATTTCCCAAAATAAATGGTACTTCTCCTTTAAGAATCCTCTCAATGAAGGGATATTCGTCACTTTTGCTCCATATACTGTTGTCACGTGTTGTGATTTGTTCATTTGTATGTGGAAATGCCACCCGGGGACGCAAAAACCAACAATAATGGCCACTCCTATTGTTTTAAATCGTACATGTAGTAAATGTTAGCTGGTGGCTCTACACTTGGACCTACTACAGTCATGTGGACCGGGACCAGCTTGCTCCGGGTGTGATGGTAGCATTACGGTGCTGTAAACTAATATTTTTTTATATCGCACTTTGGTATATATCGTAATATCGCGCAACATTACAACCTGGTGTTTCACACATGCTCCAGGAACCCACCACCATCCTCTACCAACCTAACGTTAAGGTCGGTTCTCACTTCAGTGCAAGATGTTTTCGGTTGAGATCCCGGACAAGCCCCCAAAAGTACTTAACAAGAGCAAAAGAAAAAAATAGAATTCAATATATTGACCATCGCGCCAACTAAAATGTGTGTAACATATACAATAATGCAAAA
The DNA here is from genome assembly GCF_900634775.1 of Gouania willdenowi. NCBI lineage: Eukaryota > Metazoa > Chordata > Actinopteri > Blenniiformes > Gobiesocidae > Gouania > Gouania willdenowi. The sequence continues at coordinate 34,770,577 of NC_041053.1, read as the reverse complement.
TTTATCAGTAACATAATTGATAATGTTGACTACAAAAATGTGTTTTGACACGTTGTTTAACCCCGTAACATCCACCATCACAAATCCAGGTCAAAATGCATGTTCTCACTGATTCACGCTCCTAAAATATTAAATGCTTCTCAAATACAGCAGCATATCACAAGCGTCATATACAGGCGCAGTGTCGCTTCACCATTTACATTGTGAAGAAAAATAGCACAACAGGAGAACCAAGTCACATGACTTGAGTACCAAAAAATGCAAATACGCAAACACCACGTATGGCCTTAAGACATTACTGGAAAATGTGGTAAATAATATATTCTTATTCATGTTTCTGAAATGGAAAACGTAAAATGCTGGATCATGTACATGTTGTACAGTATGTGTGCACGTCTGCGTACGCACCAGGAGTGAGCAGGCCTAGACCCCCAGTGACCTTAATCAGAATAACCAGTTACACAAAATGGATTGACTTTAATGTAGGGAGCTGATTTCAATGACGTGTTAACTAAAATGTGACACTTGTGTAAAATAATTAATGATTTTGGACTCAATTTCTAAGAGTGTTCTACCTTTTTTAACTAGTGGATGACTGACATGGGAAAAACTTTAAACCATTAATCGCTCTGGGAGATGGTGACATTGGATGGCTTTGACCTTTTAAAGCTGACAAATTTCTTTCTAAAATTAGATTCGGGAGATTACGAAAAACATGGAGCAGAACATTCAATAAACATGAGATTGTTTTGTGAGTTTTGATACACAAGGATATGTTTTTGTTAATGCTGAAACAATTTAACTTGTGTATTAGTGTGTCTTGTTTAAAGTCTTTCTGTTTTGATGTATATGACATTTATTTTCATCAAAGTGTGTAAAATCACTAATATTATTATAATATACATAATAACTATGTATTATTAGGGAAAGGGAATGTTTAAAAGCAACTTAACGCCAGTTTTTCTGAGCTAAAAATGAAAGTTTTAACTTCCTGTATTTAAAAAAAAATTAACAGGACAATAATAACAAGGCTTCATACTATTCCCTCTATGGGGGGGGTGGGCAAACCTTTTGGCTCAGGGGCCACCCGATGCATAAATACATTCTTCTTTTTCTTCTTGTCTAAAGTTCAAATTTCTAACAAATTAACCATATGCGCCACAGATTTGCAACTTTCACCCAAATTTAGCCCCAATTGAAAGTGTGTGGTGGAGAATGGAGACATGACAGGTTGTAATTTTCAATTTCATGCCAATCTCCTTAAAAGCTCTTTCTTAATCGACAATAAAGGTCATTACTAGGCAAGGCAAATGTAGAAGCCTAAAATGTATCAGAAATTTAAAGAGCATTCAGTTAAAGACTGCATTAGATATGCAACCGGGAACAAAATGTAACGTGCAACTAAAGTGCAAACATAATGACTTACGTAGGCATGTGAAGTGGAGCAGAACCATAAATAAACTTTTAAGAGCTGATTTCAAACACGTATTTTCTTTTTTGTTTTCTTAAGCGTTTTGGCACAGATTACAAACAGTGTTGTTGTTTCCTGTATATTTTGACTGCTGTACTTTTACATTTGCTTTTTTATACAGGTAATTAATTAGTTTCATTTAGTTTTTCAGTTTTGATTTATTTATTAAATATACTTACATTATGAAACATCATTTGAGACTTGCACTGAATTTCTTTATTTTTTTTTTTGCTTTTATACTTCACATATTACATTCGTTTATTTGTTTTTTTTAATTCAGACAATTAGTTTCATTTAGTTTTTGATTTATCATGAAATATTATATAACCTGTTCCCTGTTGGTTCAATACATTTTACCATGTGTTATTTGTCAGGATTATTTGGGTGGCAATGGGCACAGGTGGTGCTTGAAAGTTCACATAACTAACACACACACACACACACACACACACACACACACACACACACACACACACACACACACACACACACACACACACACACACACACACACACACACACAATGTATATATAAGTAAAAGTAGCTCAGTTAAATAACAGAAAGTATTTGCATGAAAAAACCCTGTAACATAATTTGTTAATAATGGTTATACGATTCTTCATCTTCTTCTTCATCTTCCTCTTCCTCATCTTACATTTCCTACATACATGCATTACAGGACTAGGTCAAATGAATGCAGTCATAATCATTCGTGCAGGTTTCTCTGCCAATGTTCATCTTTGTTTACATGTGTTCAGCGTGTTGATTGGCTGGGAGGCTGGAAAAAGTGTGGGCGTAAGCAGAGAATGGGAGAACATTTGGTTCCCACGGGTGTTGAGGAGATAAATGACGGAGTAAGACGGTTCTGTTTGTGTTTTAATTGTTTATTTTGGCTTCAGCGGGCCGAATTAAAAAGACCAACGGGCCGGATGTGGCCCGTGGGCCGTAGTTTGCCCACCTATGCTCTATAGTATTGTGGGTGTTTGTTTCTTTGGTCATTTGATCTAAATTCCTATTTCCCAGAAACATATTAGAGCTAACGTAACCATTTCCAGTCAAACATTCTACATGAAGTAGGTTCTGAGTGCTTAAAAAGTCTCTCAAAATAAGACATTTTTCTTGGTGTGTATTAATGGTCCTGACCATGAAGCATGAGTAGAAACTTGATCTAAGGATCAATTTAACAGTGGCTGCTTATTTGAGTTTCTGTTGTGCATTTACAAGAATTCAGATACAATTTAACCTTTTCTGATGGCTTAACATTAGATTAGGACAATTTTTTTCCATTTTTAACTGGATGGTTTGTTCTATGTCATTCCCTATGCATTACTGTTGTAGAGTTTTGGACAAAATGAACGGTGTAAGTATTAGCATCGATAATTTTGTGGCATTGTTTTGTATTAAATTATCATTTTACTATAGTTTTCAAGTAAAAAGAAAAAAAGAAAAGGCCACTGTCTGTTTCTTCTTTCAAAAGTGTTTTTGCATTTAAAGCTAACGTGTCTTTGTTCCTATTCAAACTTTGAGCAAACAGCCTCTTTAAATGTCTTCATTAGCAGCAAAATCCATCATTAATTTGATTAACTAAATATGCACATTGACTCAGAACTAATTGTGAAACTAATCAAACCTTTATATTTTGACTTAGTTTTTCAGATGTTTATGAGCAATTCAGCAATAGTCTGAAAGAACAGCAACAGCCATGGCATCTAAGCAGTTGAAACCGGTTGCAGTTATTAGAACTTTGACAGAAATTTGCATTTTGACTTAATTTTCTATCCTATCTTCAGACTATTGTTTGCCAAAAGCTCTCTGTACTCATTAAGAGTTGGGTTTCTATCTCATTATCTACAGTTATTTGAACTTTACAGCTCTTTTGTATAATCTGTCAGTTTTAGGTTGTTTTTAGTTGGGTTTTTTTTGCTCATGATTTTGATTGATTGCCTCCATCCAGTATTAAAGACGTGTCTAAACACTGGTGCACTGTATGGATTCGCTCCTCTCTATTTATGTTGTCTTTTTGGTGCATTTTCTTCCAGTCTTTAGTTATTTTTTAATGGAGTGATTTCGGGCTTGGATATTTTGTCCTTTAATAACCCTGGCAATGCTCAGAGGTGAAAGTAATGGATTACAAGTACTCACTTTTTTGAGTTGCATATCTACTAGGAATGTAACAATTCACTCAACTCCCGATACGATTCGATTCACGATACTGGGTTCACGATACAATTCTCTCACAATTTTTTTTTTTTTTTTTTTTGGGAAAAAATTAGGAAATACTGTACTATTTTCCTTTTGTTTTTCATTGTCAAAACAATCCCTTGATGAACTATTCCAAACAATGCAATTTAACTAAAAAATAAATCTTGAATGAAATAAATAAAGGAATAATACAAATGAAGAAGAAGCCTATTAATTTAAATTCTGGTTCTACAGTAAACAATGCAAAACTGCATAATAGTTTTTTTTCATTTTAAAAGTGCAACTGAAAATGTATTTTGTGCCTTAACTCTTGGACTTTAAAAAAAAAAAAAACAGTCATTGCACTGTATTTACGTCAGATATTTGTTTGGACCAGCAGAGGACGCTGGTAACCCAGTAGTCGGTTGGCATGCAGTTATTCTAGCAAAGAAGAAGAGATGCTATGCGCTAGCTAATAGAAAAACGTGACTTTTACAGATATTCACGTAATAGTACAGATATTCTTTCGGTGCTAAAGGGGTAAGGAATCATTTATGAACATGTTTAAGAGTAGAAGGCGGCCAGAAAGAAAGTAGTCGCAGATTCCGCCCGTCGCCTCAGCATTTGGACAAGAAAAGGATAAATATATAGCGCCCTCTGCTGTTTAAAAAAAGTACTGCGATTCAATTTTCAGAGAATCGATATGAACCGTGATACTGAATCGATTTTTAACTACCTTACAATTAATCATTACATCCCTAATATCTACACCCAACCGTTACTCAGTAAATTATTTTTTGTTTTGTCTTAAAAAGTTCAACAGACATTGACACAAAATGAAATGACCAGACAACAATCAAATGCATCACATTATAGCCGACCAACCAGTTTAAACGTAATGCACCGTGCCAAAACAGCGTTTATTTTCTGAGTTTTGGAGTTCATAAATGTAACTATACTTAGATTAGCCTCAGAATGTTTTTATTTTTAAATTCATTTATTCATGTTATTTTATTTCATTTTTAGTTTATACATGAGATGTTTACTGTATGCAAGGGAACTTTTACTTTGAGTACTATTTAATTGAGCTACTTTTTACTTGTACTTGAGTATTTTATGTATGATTTACATGTACTTCAGTACAAATTCAACAATCTATTAACAGTACTTCTACTTGAGTAGATAAATCAGTACTTTTTACACCTCTAGTAATGCTAAGGTATACGTACAAAGGCAATGTTTGCTTTACTCCCACTGATGTTTTAGAACAATGTTTCTCAACTTTTTTTTTAGCTCAATTGCCCCCTTTCTCTCATTTCTTAGTCCAAGTACCCCATTTATCTGACTATTTTTCTCAGAATACAATGAAAAAACAACTATAGAACATAATGATGGAATGAATGAATGATAACACACATTTAAAACAATCTAATTTTGTAAACAAGAGGAATGAAACGGCATGTATGCCTCCTGAATAGATTTCTTTACTTATTTTAACCCATTTATATCCCATGACGATGCATTTTAAAATGAATTTCAGAATGTGGGATGAAAGGTGACCTGTCAGAAATAGAGGGGAGTAGGTAAAAGAGGGTGATGTCAGATCACAGTCCCAGTGGATAATCCTAACACCGGTGAAAAAGGCAACGCGTTGTCACGTAGACAGTGTTGGAACAAAAATTCTTGCCGAGAGCAGTTTGCTCGCATTTTTTGACGATCTGATGCAAGCCTTGTAAAATCCGTAGTGGGAATTGTGCAGTTAATTCTACATAAAATCTCAAATTAGCATTCATGTGTTTTGCTACGGTGCCCAGATTCCTGATTGGGTAATTTCACTCTGTGATGTAAGCAGTTGAAGATGTGGGGGATTGAGTTTGGCAGACTAGCCATGTTTTTTTTATCTGCTTTTCATCGTTGTATGATGTATTGCTCTTCCCAAGCTGTCACAATTTAGGCTCCACTGATTAGCTATTACACTGTAATGTTATTAGATTGGAGAATGTTGTCCCCGAGCAGCCCTGATGGTGTAGCTGTGGCCCCCATTACGCCCCCTGTTAAAAATGTTAAACTGCGCCTATGTCACTCACTAATGCCTCTTTTTTTGGATCAACATATGGTCATAAGTGCCAAATCAAGTATTTAAAGTATTCCCATTTTACCATTAGCTACGTATATTTTAAACAACCCAATCACAAATTCCCATAGCTCGCATGTTGACAATTTTTTAATCAATGTCAATAAAAGCGGATGAAGCTCATGAGAGGTTTTATTTTTCCAGCTACAAATTGATAACCTTGCTTGCAAGATGGATTCTCCTGGTGTTCACAAACACCAGGAGAATCCATCTTGTACTGGCCCCGCCTTTGCCTTTCGAAACCGAATTGAAACGGTTAGAACCAATCATGAGGCGGTGTTGTGGTTTAGGGTGGGATATCCGGGTGTGACAAAGGCAGAAGCGCCGAAGTAAAACTGGTGCATGCGCAGTTGCGGGGAGAGAAACTTGCTGGGCTACCGCTATTAGCATAGCTCCAAATCAAACTAGAAAGATGTTGATGCAGGAGGATGGTTAACGTGCTCTGAACTCAAATACTCGTGTTGCAAAAATAGCCCAGAAGAAAGTTTTCACCAGCGGAGCCTTGTTGTTGTTGTAGCAGCGCCTCTGTGGTGCATGCCCATGATGACATCATCATTCGTTACCGTGTGATTGGCTAAAACAAATCATGGTGGACAGGCGCTTCGCCCAATCAGCTTCAAGCATTCTGTTCATGTCCCTCCCTGGTTCCGAAAGGATTCGCCAGGCCCAGATCGATGTGGAGAACTCAAGTTAGAGGGAGGGGCTACACATCAATCTGGTTCTTGCCAGGAAAACAAATTACTTTTAATATTTTTTTTTTTTTCTCTTTTTTTTTTAAAATAATGCATTTCTCTTTTTCCTCCACTCTTTTTATGTTTTGTTTATGTATTGTTTAGCTTTGTTTGGTTATTTCTATTTCTTGTACGTTGCTAAGAGCTGTTTTGATATAAAAATAGTCAACATTTAGTAAGTCTCCCACTGCTTGTAATTTAAATAAAAGCAATAATGTGTTGGATTTGATGAAACTGTCGTTTCTAAGCTTTGGGATCTTATTTGTTGTTTGTTTTGTTTGGGGGGGGGGTTTATTTGTCAATTATTGCATCCAAGTCTTGATCATGCAAAAAGGAGCCTGGTGAGCATTTACTTGTACAAACAAGCTAATACATGTCAAGAGTAGTGAAACAAAGGAGCCCTGCCTAATTAGCTGTGCAACAGAGCAGCAGCTCAATAACTGTGTACGACTGGACAGCAGTTACAGCACCAAGCCTTAATGGGTGAGTGAGAGTGAGTGATTATGGGACCTCTTGTCTCTGACAGTGGAACTGTTATTGCAGAGGCATCTTAAAGCTACAGTACGTGAGCATGACCATTATGGATCCACTCCCACCAGTGGTTTAATTTCTCAACACAAGAGGGTTGGGTTGCTAATGCTACACATTGTGCGATGAGAATGGATATAATGTGTTTATGCCAGTTGATACAGCATTGATAGTGCTTTGATGTTAGATTTGTAAAGTGGTGCATGTTTCCCACCCTTGCCTGTATGAGTAACGGGAATGTCGGGCTGAGATTTTTTTGTCTTCCACTATGTGATTTTATCTTTGTAAAAACACACTTAAAGTACCGCTTGATAAGTTTTCTAGCGCCACCATCAGGCCAACTTTTAATTTGAAATGAATTTATCTTGAATAGTTTTCATTCAAATCTTCTTAATTCACTGGCAACCTTAAGTTTTACACAGCTAAAACAGTTTGGGGTCTAAATGACCCCAGAGGAACAAGGACATTGAAAAAATATAATCATGATTATTTCATGCTTAATCAATTGTACCCATCAAATCAAAACAGTTCCTATTATCCTTGGGGTCAAATTGACCCCAAGGATAATAGGAGGGTTACGTCTTAACCAAGAGAATACACTTGAATGCAGCAGCACATGTTAACATTCTTAATGCAGAACCCATGAGGTGGTTTGACGGGTAATTGGTTTTATGGTTAACCAAGCTTTAAGGGTGATTTAAATAGGGTTTTCTTGTTGTTATGGGTTACACCAGACACAATGAATATGGCAACCTGATTCAACTGACCTTGGTGGAAGGACATATCTCTTCAAAATGTTGTTTGACCTGAAGTCACACAACAGGAATGATCACTGACAGAGCAGAGCCACAATATATTAGGTTTATAGTGAGCAGCAACAGATAAATTGAAGAATTTTACAGCTTCAGTGCAACAACATTGGGTACATATTTTTCAGGGGAATGTGCACATATTGTGGGATGTGTTGCTTGCATCTACTGCTTAAAACAAAATTCTAAATCTAAAAAAAAGATTTGACATAATACTTTTCTTACTCACTACAATCCTTAAATGTAGTTGTGTTGCTATTATTTTACAAGGAATGACTCTAAATCGGTTCCCAAACTTCTCACAGTTCTGTAGCCCTTTAGATATTTAAGCTGAAGCCATGTAACCCTTACTCCTGCACACCTCAAAAACATAATAATGTAATGTCATATACAACAATTATATCAGTTATATATATATATATATATATATAATAATCTGTAAAGACACAAGAAAATATATATTAATTTAATTAATTAGCTTACTAGCATTTTTAGTGGGGAACAATCTTAAAATCTACCAAACATTAGTTGATTGAACATAGTAATACAACATATTTAGGACCACATATTAAAGTGAAAATAGGAATTGTGCGGTTCAGTTTAACAGATCAGATACAGGTCGTGTATGGACTATAAGATCGGATTTGGGTGGCATTTGCCTGCGGTGTGAACGTAACCAAAGAAGGCTAGATAAGTCAAGTTTTAGATTGCACTTAACACCTGTACTTTCATTTGGTCATGCACTACCTTATAGCAAGGCAATCACCCAGAACGCAAGTAAATGCTAACCACAGGGTGAAAGACCATTAACCATGAACCTTTCCTTTGCACTCCGTAGTCTTTTAGCCACTCTAACACGAACAGTTTGGCTCAATTGTGATAACTAACCTATATGGGTCAGATTAAATTTGTGTTGAACATCTTGGACGTTATGGGTCCATCCTTTATGGGTGTTTAAAGATTCTGTGATCAACTGTATGTGGCCTTGGAGTTATACAAAGTGAACACCTCGCTGCCTCTGCCATCGTCTCCAGCTGTGCGCTTTCCATCCTGGATGCAGTTTCTAGGTCGGGCATCAGCACGAGGATAGGTACATGACATTACACAGGAGAGATGCGTTTAGGTTTTAGAAATGCCTCTGAAAATGTAGGCTGCGTCCGAATAGTCCTTTGTATCTCCTTTCCTATTCACTTTTCTTTCACCTCCGGAAGTGTTTAAGTGGCGGCCATGATAAAGAGTGTTCAAATTCTCTAAAAGCTAAGAAAAAGAGGCTTATTGTTTCATTTATAACGTCCTTTAGCCTATAGGAAAAAACTGATGTATCCTTTACCAAAGTAGACCAGATATTGCAGCTTTAAATCATATAAAACCCATATCTTATGATATGCAAGCTATATTATTTGATTATAGCTGACATAAAACAGAGCAAGAAAATGGGATAAGAGACATTTTTGGCCACATTATGCTTTATTCAACATATTTCATTCACCTAGGAATGCTTTGTGTGCTTCATGTAGGTCTATATCTTCCATAAATGTAACAATTTCATAAAATCATACTTATTTTGGATTAATGTTGATTTCTGAGTGGAAGGTGAGTGTGAGCAATGTGACATTCTTTTAGTTTCACGTGGCCTGGTCGCCTTTATTCTTTTGATTTACATTCAAACCTTGTGATGTTTGAGATTCTATCAGCTGTTAGAGGCACAGGGGAAAGTTTTACAAATGCGCTTTTAGTCCATTTTCAGAAATGTGTAGTTTTTTCACCACGGTAGACGTCACTAACCTTCATAGCCATCGGTAGAATTGCGTCCGATTGTCAAAACAGCGTGATGGCCTTTCCCTATGGCTATCTCCTTTAGAAAGTCTCCTAACAGCTTTCCTTAACCCTGTGACGGCATCCACGGGGTTAAGATATAGTGGATAAGAAAGGAGAGAGTAGGGACTATTCAGACACAGCCATATTTAGTGTGGACTCTACCCTACCGTGCCATTTGGCCACGAAAGCAGCTTCACTACTGAATTGCTATTTGATGTAAAAAATGACCACACTAATGGGAAATGTAGCTTCTCAGTAGTGTGCCGCTACTACCCAACACTGTATAAAACTTTCAATCAAACATACATAAACATTTTTAGGAAAAAAAAATGTTTTGTTCATTATGTTATGACTCGAATGCAGGAAAATCAAATGTCAAAACATCACTTGCTTCCACTGCCATCTGGAAGCTAAAAGCAAAGAGATCAAATAATGTTTTCCTCTTCTAGTTGAAGTTCCTTGCATTTTGTTGCATCAAACAGCCCATGCCTGCTATAAAAAGAAGTCACCACGGCGACGACTTCCTGCAGGATTTGAAACACGTGCCGCACATAGAAATTCTTCGTCTTTTTGGAAGGAGGTGGTACTGGGGATGTGTTGTGACAAAGGTGACAGAAGGTGTTCCCTCCCTGACAATTGCCTTTCTCAGAATCTCACGGGCATCTTGGCTGAAGGCAAGCTATGGCTCCAGGCTTCTTTGCCATTTTTCGATGCCATAAATAACGATGGGTAGAGGCAAAGACAATGTACAAGTGAGGACAATGTGGTAAAAGAAGGCAGAGAGCCTGAAAAAAAGGAACAGGCAGTTTGTTGTCCTGAAGACAAAAAGAGCCAAACGGTGATTTGTTGTGTAGAACAGAAGCAGATTGGGGATGAATAGTAGCATGACATTGGGAGAACAAAAAAAGAAAACACTGCAATACAGAGATAAGGCTTTCCTATGAAGGTATGGTGTGAAGTCATGATACTATCCTGAAACGTACTGCTTTAATTCATGCTTTTCCTACTAAATATCAGAGGTGACAAGTAACAAAGTATTTGTACTTAATGTAAGTAGGGTTGGGCGATTTTGCCTAAAAAGAAAAAAAAAATTGAGTTTGGATTCGTTTTTTTTTTTTTCCATTGCACTTAAAAATGACTGCAGACATCAGATATGTTGTCAAAAGTGCATCTTTATTGTTGTGATTGTCCTCAAAGAACAATCCCAAAATAAAAAAAGTAATTGAGGCTCTGTCATTCAACATTTTCAAGCTTTAATCCAAGTTTGAGCAAAAGTGCAACAGCAACTTCACAGTAGCTTAAACGACATATTTTATAACATATAACATTACAATTCCAAAAATAATTAACTCTTCCCTTAGCATCTCAGCATAGTGCGAATGAAACATAAAACATGCCTGTGGCACACATATAGCCTACTCAAAGGATAAACAAATGTAAACAAAGAGGGGGCTGGCTCACATCGCGCTACGGTAACCCACAAGGATGGAATGTGAAAAAGTCCGGAAAAAACTGTGGTGGAATTTTTTTTTTTTAAATTAAAAAAAAAAAAAAATATATATATATTTTTTTTTTTTTTTTTTTTTTTTTTTTTTTAACTTGAATTTGCAACATAAAAATTGTTTTTATATACAAATTAAATCAATTTTTTGCCCAGCCCGAACATGACTAGTTTTTTTTTTTTTTTTTTTTTTTCTAGTATCTGTACTTTACTTGTGTATTTTTTGGCGACTTTTTACATTTACTCCTTACTTTTCTCAACAAATATCTGTACTTTCTACTCCTTACATTTTAAAAATGAACTCATTACTTTTACGACCATCGAAGATGACGCCACGACGTAAAAAGGCGCACAATGTTTGAGCTTTTTTCTCTTCGGCAGGTCCCTTAGTTTTATGGTTAAAAGTTTTTAAAAATGTTAAACTCAGAGCTGCTCTGGCTTTAATTGAGCATTTGCATTTTTTTTTTATTGACACATTTCATCTATAATGAGTGTTAAATTCTCCAGATGTTCATAAAGAGTAATAGATTTAATTTATTTTCATGTTAAAGTTTTCTACACGCATTTGCACTTTTGTTTCTTGACACATTTTATTTATAAATTGTATTTATTATTAGTGCTAAATTCTCCAGGTGTTCAAAGATAACAGATTTAACTTGTTTCCATATACCAATTTTCTACAACTTCTTAAAAAAATAAAAGATATGGAATATGCTGGTTTAAAAACCCTGTCCTATTATTGTAGGGACATTTGTTTTACTTTTTACTTTTTTACTTGGGTACAAGTAAGGGAGCAACTTCAACACTTTTACTTTTACCAGAGTCCTTTTTTTATTCAAGTATCTATACTTTTACATGAGTACTGAAGACTAGTACTTTGGCCACCTCTGCTAAATATAAATTTGAAAAGTCATGTACACATCATTGAAAACATTACAAAACACAAAAATGTGTACACTCTTGCATGTAAATTCTACTTTTGCTTGATTTAAGTGTGTTGGTGATTCTTATGTAATCTGTTGACATTTGAATTATGAATAAGTATGCTCGTGAAGTAAAAATGCATACAATCGGGAATGTAACTCCTGAATGAGGAGAAATGTGTGCGTGTAGGATAAGTGAGCACTGTGTGGGTACTCGTCCAGGAATGGGTTTATACTGTATATGCTCGATACAGTACATCCTATCCTCTATTTAAGCAGCAGGCTGCAGCTTCTTTTTTCCATGTGCTTGCATTTGGTGTTAAGAGGCTTTGGCTTTGCATTCATTATTATTTTATATCCACATATTGTTCATGTCCGTAAAGCTCGGCAGCCACTTAACATACTGCATTTTCCACATCATCAACAAAATCTTAGAATCAACCAAGATTACTATTACTGTTCATGTCTATGTAAGAGATGGTCAAAAGGAGGAAAGTGGGAAGATCCACAGGGAACCAAAAGGACAAGGAATCCTGCCGAGTGTTCATTGTGGAATGGACTCTTGGATGACATGTTTTATTAATTCAAATATGTACATTACATAGGGACACTTAGGAGCTGGCACGCATTGCTACCTCTGCACAGCCAACACAAGGACATGGTTAGTTTCCTTTGGGTCAGTGAACAAACTGAGGCTGGTGATGATAGCTTATGCAGGGCCACGATACACGTGCCATTTAAATATAGCACTAGACCAGTAACCCCCTGCAAGCACAAGGACATTTCACTACAGCACTTGATTTTCATCACTTTATAACATTAACCTGTTTGTAGCTTTGCATTATGCTATGAAGAGTATCTTATGGCATAGTAATGCATATTTCTTATCAGAATTAACCAGAAGACAGTAGCCATGGTTATATGATGTTTGTTTGTTTTTTTAAAATTTGGAATTCATTATTCCAATTTAAATTATTCTGAAGTAAAGTGTTCTGCGTCGTGTTGATATGGAAATACTATTTTCAAATTGAGGCTTACAGGGAAAACAGGTTTATTCTGCTTTATTTAATTCTGCTTTAGATCTGGGGGTTGGGAAGGGTTCTAATTGGACAGGGGGCAAACAAACCTTTTCTTTTAGGTTACAACATAAGAAGACCACATAATAAGAACTATTTTCACTTTTATTATGATTGTAGTTTTGAAGCAGCCATGTCCATGTCTTCTCAGGCTCTTAATAAATAAATAGTATTGTCTCGAGTCCGGTCGGCCATTTTTGATTATGACGTCATCGGCGCTTCATCACATCAGGACGAGCATGCGCGGAAGACTGGATTTCGTTTAAAGCGGAAATAAACATTTACAAGATGGAGAAATTATTCCATTGTCTTGGGTCTTAGTTGTGGTTCCTTTGAGTTTGTGTCAGTACTGGTCTGTCTGTACACCTGTTTGGTTGATGGAATTATCAGGTCATCCACAGGTGCACTGATTAGGCAGTGGCTAATCACGGGCTGTGCTCAAAATTACAAACTAATGTAGTACAGACTATACACTCAATGAGTGTATACTGTCTACTATACTATTAGTGTGATTAGAATGGTGGCTGAAGTATACTTCCAAGTTTCCCAAGATGCATTTTAAACCTACAACAGCCAAAACCTGAAGCATCCAGAGGCTAAATATCTCTGTTATTTCTCCAACTTTGAAAGATCTGAATTTTAAATTTTAAACAACAAAATGATCAAGCAGAACAGGGGTGCCCCACTCCAGTCCTCGAGGGCCGGATTCCTGAGACTTTCAGATGTCTCCTTGCTCTAACACACCTGAATCAAATCAATGACTCGTTATTATGCTTCTGCAGAGCTTGATGACAACACATTGGTTTCAACTTGGAAGTATACTTCAGTGGGAACGGCCACCATCCTAATCACACTGATAGTATAGTAGACAGTATACACTCATTGAGTGTATAGTCTGTACTACATTAGTTTGTCATTTTGAGCACAGCCACTTGATTAGCCACTGCCTAATCAGTGCACCTGTGGATGACCTGATAATTCCATCAACCAAACAGGTGTACAGACAGACCAGTAGCGACACAAACTCGCATACAATCATGTAAAAAAATATATTTTGAAGACTAAATTTTGCTGTAGGTAGGTGGCCAGAGTGTCCCCATGATTCTAATCATTCTATATTTATCTTTTGTCAACCAGATACATATAGCAATATAGATTAATATACTTTTACTAGCCACACAATATAAATATATATATATATATATATATATATATATATATATATATATATATATATATAATTTATTTTAGTTATACTCACCCCCCCCCAAAAAAAAAAAAAAAAAAAAATGTGGCCAAAGTATGTCACAAGCACAATCTTCCATAAACCACTAAAATATAATAGAAAATATAAAATACAAGCAATGGCTATTGAGTCATTAGGTTATTGTAAAGAAAAAAGAAAGCTTATATACTAGAATACTGTCTGGGTGGAAAAAAAAAGTGTACATAACTTACAGTAGGGGCCCAAGGAGATGGCTTGTACCCACGGCCCCAAAATGTGGTGCTATGCCCCTGTCTATTCATCTACAGTATATAATGCTTACTTTACACCACCAAACTTGGATCTGATCTCTTTAGGTTGGACTTCAGCTTTGAGCTGCACAGATTAAACTGCATCTAAAGAATTGTGGCTTCCACATATGGGCTGTACATCAATGCATAAGAAAAAATGGGTCATCCATCTGTGTCAGCTGTGCTGTCAAAAGACTGAGAAGTGGCCACAAAGCAAACATTAAATTGTGTTCAATTCCTTGTGGCATTTTTGTGCACGGAGAGAAACCAATAAAGAATATGAACACAACTTTTACTCCTTTGATTGGAGATAAAAAAAATAAAAAAAAAATATATATATATATATATATTTTTTTTTTTTTTTTAAACTCCTACTTTTTAAAGGGATTGCAGCACATTTTCATTCTTTAGCTTAGGGGAAAACAATGTTTCTAAATTTAGGAGAATCACATATTTCAGCTTTGCAATGTGCATTTTAAAGGAAATCATTATCATTAATCTGGAAACTAAAATTCATAGTCTGACATTTTTTTTTTTTTTTTTTTTTTTTAAGGATTTTTTGGGCTCTAGTGGCCTTTATGTGACAGTTGCTTGACAGGAAGGGGGTTAGAGAGAGCAGGGAATGACACGCAGGAAAGGGTCCCAGGCCGGGAATCGAACCTGGACCCGCTGCAGGTGAGGAACTATAGCCTCCGTACATGGGGCGGGCGCTCAACCCACTGAGCTACACACCACCCCTAGTCTGACATTTTTAAGGAAACAATGGTCAACAATATATTCTAATATGAATATCTCAACTCTGTCATGACCTGGTTTAATGAGAGTTTTATTTGGTCTAAAAGTTAAGAACAAGATGAGCAGCTTGTTAATCTCCCTTACACTAATGGCTGTGGTTATTCATACGGAAACATATGAATAGACTGCCAGTCTATTCATATGGAGCGTCCCTCATTGGCCAGTTTAGGTGACGTGATAGGTGCACCAAGTTCTGTCTGTTTTATTTTAGCTCATATTTATTTTTAGCTACCCCGCTAACCCTTTTATTTTAGCCTTATCCCTAAACCTAACCCAGGAAATACCTTAAAATATATATATTTTTTCGTACATGTATTTTTAACCCTATCCTTATCTCTATCCCTAACTAGGGATGTAACGATTCACTCAACTCCCGATACGATTCGATTCACGATACGATTCTCTCACGATTTATTTTACAAAATGGGACTGTAGACAATTTTTTTTTTTGGGAAAAAAACTAGAAAATACTGTATTATTTTCCTTTTATATTTCATTGTCAAATGAATCCCTTGATAAACTATTCAAAACAATGCAATTTAACTAAAAATAAATCTTGAATGAAATAAATAAAGGAATAATACAAATGAAAATGAAGCCTATTAATTTAAATTCTGGTTCTACAATAAACAATGCAAAACTGCATAATAGTTATTTTTCTTTTTAAAAGTGCAACTGAAAATGTATTTTGTGCCTTAACAATTGGACTTTAAAAAAAAAAAAACATATTTGTTTGGACCAGCAGAGGGCGCTGGTAACACAGTGGTCGGTTGGCATGCAGAAATTCTTGCAGTGAAGAAGAGAAGCTATGCTAGCAGACAGAGCTAATAGAAAAACGTGACTTTTACAGATATTTAAGTAATATTAAAGATATTCTTTCGGTGCTAAAGGGGAAATGAATCATTTATTAACATATTTAAGAGTAGAAGGCAGCCAGAAAAAAAGTATTAGCAGACTCCGCCCGCCGCCTACACTTGTGGATAGTGCCCTCTGCTGGTTAAAAAAAGTACTGCGATTCAATTTTCAGAAAATCGATGTCAACCGTGATACCTATGAATCGATTTTTAACTGCCTTACGATTAATCGTTACATCCCTATCCCTAAACCAGGAAATACCCTAAAATATATATATATATATATTTTTTTTTTTTGTATATGTATTTTTAAAGGTGGAATTTGCCGTGTTAAATATGTTAAAATGAAAAAATATACATGACAAAAGTGGAATTCGAACACACGTTAGCAGAAGGAAGCATCTTTGAGTGCGGTACCTTAGACCACTTGGCCTAGCACGGTGAAAAAACACAGGCACATTGCGCTTAATGTACAATTCCATATTTTCCATATCAATAGTCGCGGGGGCTATTGATACATTTCTGTATCAATAGACACTTTGTAAATTACTTTTACAATTTTCTTAAATCCACAATGGTTGGTTTTTGGTGCACAATCTTGGGTATAATAATAATAATAATAATAATAATAATAATAATAATAATAATAATAATAATTAATATAATCAATGTTAATATATTTAATAGAGCAATTCCAAAAATGAATTGGCAATAAAGAGTCTGTTATTAGTGCAACATCTTTTCCACTCTGGGCCACTTCATAGCTTTATGGATAGATAATATTTTCATGTTTGGATGAGAATAGCCATATTATTCATTTTATTATTAACATCATTAAAGGCTCATTAAACTCTAGTGTGATCCTCTGCTTCACTTTTATTTATTCTCTGCTTGTTGTTTGTAGTCTTTGTAAATCATTGTAATTTCTCTTCTAAAGTGTGGCCCAAAGCATTTTAACAGAGTTAATTAGTTATTTCACTGTGTTCTTCCTCAGCTGTGTTCCTCAGGTGCTTTAAGTTCTACTAATTGGCCTCAGCCTATTGAATGAAGGCTTGGTTTGGCTGTTTTTTAATTGTGTGTTGCTCTTGAAGCAAAAACAGTCGCGGTCTGGGGTTAACTCATTCTACAATCGGTCAGTACACGCTTTGTTGTTGTTGTTTGCTTGGATTTATTTGTGACTATGGTTAAAATGATTTGAATTCAACCTGCCCTGCATGAGAGTCCTGTATTTAGGTCCCAATCGCTCTGTTTTCAATTCAGTTCAACTTTATTTATACAGCGCAAATTACAACAAAGTCTTAACAAAATACAAAGTCCATTGTAAGAAAGAAGGAACCCAACAAGATCCACACGAACAAGCATTTAGCGACAGTGAGAAGAAAAAAAAAAAAATATATATATATATATTTTAGCAAAAAGAAATCTCCAGCAAATACACATGAGCTTGATCATGCAGAGCTTTGTATGCTAACAGGAGGATTTTAAACTCTATTCTAGATTTTACAGGAAGCTAATAACTGGAAAAATATGCTCTCTCCTGTTAGTACCTGTTAGTATTCTTGCTACGGCATTCTGAATTAACTAGAGACTTTTAGTGAATTACTGGGACATCCTGACAGTAGGGAGTTACAATAATCTAATCTAGATGTAACAAATGCATAAATTACTTTTTCAGCATCACTCTGGGCCAAGATATTCTTGATTTTAGAGATATTACGGAGGTGGAAGAAGGCTGTAATATGAGAGTTAAAGGATAAGTCAGTATCAAAGATAAGGCCTAAGTTTTTAACTGTGGTGCTGGGTGACAGAGTAATGCCATCCACAGACACTATTTGCTCTGATAATTTATCTCTAAGGTGTTTTGGACCAAATAAAAGCACTTGGGTTTAATCCTGGTTAAGAAAGAGAAAGTTACGGCTCGTCCAGAATGCGATGTATTTAAGACAAGCCTGGAGTTTTAATAACTGATGAATTTCATCTGATTTCATTGACAAATAGAACTGTGTATCATCGGCATATCAATGGAAATGTATAATGTTCTCTGATAATGTTACCTTGTGGAAGCATATATAATGTAAAGAGTATTGGTCCCAGAACTGAACCTTGTGGAACTCCGTGATCAACTCTGGTGTGCGCTGAGGAGAGATTATTAAAATGAACGAAGTGTCTGTCTGATAGGTAGGCTTTAAACCAACCCAGCACTTTCTTTAATCCCAAAAACACTTTCCAGTCTCTGCAGCAGTAGATGATGATCCACTGTATCAAAGGCTGCACTGAGATCTAAGAGCACCAGAACTGAGATCAACCCTCTGTCTGAGGCTAAGAGGGGATCATCGGTTACTTTTACTAAGGCAGTCTCTGTGCTGTGAGCTCTGACAAAATGTGTCCATAATTTATTTAGCTCTTTATGAAATGGCAAAAAAAAAAAGGCTCTGTTCCTTTTGTTTGTTGTATTTGTTCCTTGAAGGGTTACAAATGCATTTGCTGCATGAGTTTTATAGAACTGCCAAATTTCTAAATTATTGTGAGAAAATTCCATCAGTAAGAAAAATAAATTATCCAACCAACATTCATTATATTGTTTAAATTAATGATGCATAAAATAATACTCTTGTTCTTATGCTGTTGCACTCTTTTTACATGCAGGCCATTTAGAATACATTACAACCAGGTACAACTATTACTTTGAAAAACAACATCAAGGTGGCTTAGGTTGTAACAGTTATTCTATTACTTTTGCTCTTTTTGTTTATATGTACAACATAAATTCAGGTGTTATTTACAAAGTAGTATTTTAAACAGAAAGTAGTCTTGGATACTAAATTGCCACAATTTAATTGTCCTGGTGTATTAAATAATTTACTTTCATGTTAATGTTCTGCCATTTGAACAACTTCTTTGTAGTTGACCTTTATTTAAATGTCTTTAATTAACATAAAATACATACAGTATATGATGGAAGTATTCCAAAAGTAATGTAACAGTTATTTTCTTATGCAGTAACTAAGTAATGCAACTCGTTACCGTTTTTGAAAAAGTGACTAGTAATGTCTATTTATTCATTCATAATAACTTATTATTTGCCACCTACAAACACATTTTGTTAATAGAGTAATATATTAGTAATATTGTGAAGTGTATAGAAAGCATTTTATTTATTTTCAAAGTTAATTATTGGTATAGCAGGTTTTCTTTTTGTTAAAAAGGCAACTTTCTCATTTATTTTTAACCAGTGTATGTTGGTGCTTCATTTTAACCCTCTTATTATCCTCAAATATTACTAACACATTTTACCCTTGAGGTCAATCGAACCCCAGGGATATTTACCTTCAGAAAATGATTTTCAGAAAATTGTTGACCAAGTTTTTGTGTAAGACACTTTGTTTATTTGTCGAATACAAAATGAACCCCTTGATAATGAAACCTTGACCTGTTCTCTAGTGCCACCATCAGGTCGAACTTTCAAATTAAAATTTATCTTGAATAGTTTTCATCCAAATGTTCTCAAATTTACTGACAACATTAATGACCACAATAGTATGAACCCTATTGGTTGAGGTGATATGACCTTTCCGACAGCACCACCATCAGGTCAAACTTTCAATTTGTTAGTGTATCTTGAAAATATTTCATCCAAATATTTTCTACTTTGGGGTGCTGATTCTCATGATTCTCAAATACCAAACTGTATTAATTGATGTTGGTGACCCCATCTTTCCTCTCAAACGTATATTGCCTTTTTGTAACATATTATGTTAATTCACTATTAAGTCATTTCACTGTGAAAGCGCTGTTCGAAAACCTCATTGACAGTAAACCTTTTCCTAGAGGAGAGAGCGCATGCAGGTTGCAATACAATCAGCTAAGGCTGAGCAATATATCGAGTTTTTAATAAACATCAATATATTTATTAAGGAGTTATGGAATTGGACTACATTTTAATATCGATATAATTCACGTAACATTAAAAGTTTCTTCTGTAGAGCTGTCATTATGCCTTTTTGTACTCTTACTGCTCTCAGTGTCTCTCTTTTAGCCCCGCCTCTCTTCCGCTCTGTCTCTCTGAGTGAACCCCGCCCCCCTCCCTCACACAACATGGAGGCAGACAGAGACGAAAGTAGCGCGACCGAAGAGGAGTTGGTTTGTAAAAAGAAAAGCATGGGCTCTATAATATGGAGATGGTTCGGGTTTCAAATATCAGACGAGCAGCAGAATGTGTTTTGTCGAGAGTGCTGAAAACAGGTAGCGACAAAAAGCTCAAGCACGACGAACCTCTTCCATCATTTAGAAAAGCGCCACAATGTTCAGTACAAAGAGTGTGTAAAACTACTTCCTGCACACAAGAAGAACATGAGACCTTTGCAAAGTTGGCAGCCTACTCCACTGACACAAACCACGCTGAAATCTTCAATGACTCGTGGTGTGCCTTACGACAAAAAATGAAAAGTGGGGCGCGATTACTGAGGCAGTAGCCTACCACATTGCTTAGGACATTGTGGCAATGGTGGAACAGGACTGCTTTAAAGGGCTACTAAAAGCCATGGACCCAAGGTACCAGTTGCCTCGTCTTAGTTACTTTGCAGGAGAACATTTGCAAAAAATGTACACTGAAGTCAGAGAGAGCCTCTCCGTCCGGCTTGCTAACGTCTCACTTTGCGCTGACCACCAGATATGTGGTCCAGCAGGACCTGTGTGCCATAGGAGTTTGACAGTCCATTTTATGGAGGAGTAGGAAATGAATAGTGCCTGTCTTCAAACCAGCTATTTCCCCGCAAGATCACACTGGAGAGAACATAGCTGAAGCTCTGCAGGATGCCCTCAATGCTGGAAGCTCAACCCGAAAGGACTCGTTGCTATAACAACCGACAACGGAAGTAATGTTGTCAAGGCGGTGCAACTCAACAAGCGGCAGAGAATACAGTGTTTTGGGCACAGACTTTATCTGGCCATTGGTGAGTGCAACAGTTATTATTACATTTATTTGTCTTTCCTTCCACCTTAAAGCACTGTGCTGATCAGCTGTCTCCAGTGTTCACAGACATTTTTAACACCTCACTGGAGACATACACCGTACCAGCCTGTTTTAAGGCCTCCACCATCGTTCCTGTCCCTAAAAAACTGAGGATCACAGGACTTAATGACTACAGACCCATCGCTCTGACAACTGTGGTCATGAAGTCCTTTGAACACCTCATGCTCTCCCACATCAAGGACATCACCGACCCCCACCTGGACCCCCTGCAGTTTGCCTATAGATCCAACAGGTCTGTAGACGATGCTGTAAACCTGGCTCTCCACTTCATCCTCCAGCATCTGGACTCCCCAGGCTCCTACGCCAGGATCCTGTTTATGGACTTCAGCTCTGCTTTCAACACTATAATCCCAGCTCTCCTTCAGGACAAGCTTTCCCAGCCTAACGTGCCAGACTCCACCTGCAAGTGGATCACAGACTTCCTGTCAGACAAGAAGCAGCACGTGAAGCTGGGAAAAACCATCTCTGCTACCCGGACCATCAGCACTGGATCTCCTCAGGGCTGTGTTCTTTCTCCTCTGCTCTTCTCCCTGTACATCACCAGTCGGTCAAACTCCTGAAGTTTGCAGACGACACGACCATCATCGGTCTCATCTCTGATGGAGACGAGTCTGACTACAGGTGGGAGACAGACCGGCTGGTGTCCTGGTGCAGCCAGAACAACCTGGAGCTCAACGCTTTAAAGACAGTGGAGATGATAGCAGACTTCAGGAAGAACCCAGCCCCCCTCACCCCCCTCACCCTGGGAGACTCTACAGTGAGCTCTGTGGAGTACTTCTGCTTCCTGGGGACCATCATCACTCAGGACCTCAAGTGGGAGCTGAACATCAGCTCCCTTATCAAAAAAGCTCAGCAGAGGATGTACTTCCTGCGGCAGCTGAAGAAGTTCAGTCTGCCAACAAAGATGATGGTGAACTTTCTATCCTTTATTTATCCCTCATCCTTTATATTTATTATTATTATTTTTGTTGCTGGGTTGTTCTTTGTTTTTTTATTTTTATTTTCTTTGTTGTTTGTTTTGTGCACCAACTACCAAGACCAATTCCTTGTACTGTCCTTAAAACTGTACATGGCCATTAAAAACATTTCTGATTCTGATTCTGATACTTTGTGTGTGGTCAGAGGTTGATCAAAATGAATGAAGAGAGTTGAGAGAATACAAAGATACTTTTTGAAATATCATTAATATATTCAGCTGTTTAACTATTGTAATGGTGGTTTTATAAAAAAATAGTTTAGTTTACAATACCAGTTCTGGCTCTAATGGGACTACAGGTGTAGCAATTTTAGCAACAGTTTAATTACATAGGGTACATTCTTAAACAGATTAAAGTGTATTTGCTTTTGAATGATTTCCATATTCATATAAAACAATAAAATATATTTTAAAATGTATTTTTCCAATTTGTGTATCACAGGACATGGTATAAATGACGCCCGCATCACCCGGGCAATTTCTCTGTTTAAGAGTCATCAGCAGCTTCTCCTACACTTGGAGGAAGAGAACAGAGCTGGCTGCAGCACAGATGCAGCTAAATCTGCCTGGTCACCAACTCATCACAGAAGCAGCCACACACTGGGGATCAAGGTTACAAATGATTGATACGGTTCTGGTGCAGGAAAAAGCAATTTCTAAAGTCCTGTCTGCTGACAAGAAAACCGGAATTCTGGTCTCCACCGGGCCGGACATAGAGGTTCTAGAGGCAGTTCAGACTGAGGAGTACGTGACCCTCTCATACGTCAGACCTGTGCTACACCTGTTTAACTGTGCAAATCCATCAAGACCTGCAATGTGGATTACCTCAATGCAAAATATGCAGATCCAT
Organism: Gouania willdenowi; assembly: GCF_900634775.1. NCBI lineage: Eukaryota > Metazoa > Chordata > Actinopteri > Blenniiformes > Gobiesocidae > Gouania > Gouania willdenowi. The sequence goes on along the minus strand of NC_041053.1, from coordinate 34,747,382 downwards.
CCACCAGTGACCTGTTAAACATCGCCTTATTTGTAGATCCACGGTTCAGGGCCAAATACTTCCCGAATGAGAAATTGGATGCAAGGCAGACTTATTTGTATAGCATTTCATACACAAGGCAACTCAATGTACTTTACATGATCAAAAAGTACAACAGACAACTGCTCAGAGACCAGGGAAGTTGTCTGTCTGAATTGCATGACCCAGCTGTGCGTGAGCCTGCAGATCAAGGAGAAGCAGCAGTTGCATTGCCACCCGCTGCTAAGAACAAGAAAGCACTATCTAGCTTCTTCAAGCTCAGCCCATCCAACAGCAGCATACTCACACAGACGGAGGCAATAGAATAAGAACTTTCTAGCTACCTACAGTTAGTTTGTGTAGAAAGTGAGGTGGACCCTCTGAAATGATGGAAGAGGCATGAAGTTGCCTTTCCAGCATTGAGCCGCCTGGCAAATAAATACATCTGTGTACCAGCAACCAGTTCCCTTTCTGAAAGGGTTTTCAGTTGTAGTGGCAAAACTGTAACCTGCAACATGGCATCACTAAAGCCAGTGTCTGTTGTCTTTTCCTGACACAGAATCTTTAATATGTATAGTATTAGGCCTGACGTAATGTCATTTTGTGCTGTTTACATTTCTGTTTTCTGTTACTTGAAATTTGCACCAAAAGAGTTACAGATGAACATGTGCTGTTTTTGTTTCTCTTCTGTTTACATGTTACTTAGTTACACAAAATACAAAGATGTTTGTACAAGGCTGCACACAAGTTAAGAAATAAATAAGTACCTGTGTGGAAAATGTATTTTTGAGAGCAAGAAGTTATTTTTGTTCTGTGTCTGCTCTGTTTTCATTTACGTTATTTGCAGAGCTGTGTATATATATATATATATATATATATATATATATATATATATATATATATATAGTAACAAATGTGTTCAATATGCATTTAGCACATAAAAAAATTATCAGGATCATTTTAGACTTCAATAATTGTACCCATCAAATTAGAAAAAGTCATGAAATATGAAGCAAAGTAAACTATCTTTTTTTTTTTTTTTTTTTTTTTTTAATGATAAACATTGAATGGGGTCAAATCGACCCTAGAGATAATGAGGGTTAGAAGAGCTGGGCAGTAAGTTTCCTCACAAAACTTTACCTAAAGCCTCACATATCTGGCTTTTCTTCTGTCCCTGGTCGATTGCAGTATTGTTCCTTTGGTAAGTGATGCACACTCATGCTGCATCACAGGTACCCAAAAGAAAGAAAGTGATTCATCATATACTTGTGCACCGACCGATGAGGGGCTATGCAGCTCCCACACAGAACAACCTGAGTTGCGTAACTTGAGTTGACTCTTTTTTGAAACAAGGACCACAATGGTCAGTCTGGTCTACATGTATAAATCAGTGAGTCGTGGTTAGCGGTGACCTGTTTGCTGAGTCACTGTTGTTGGTCTCCTTCAGGAGCTGCAGTCATCAATGCCTTTAGCCCAGGGGGTTGTGAGACACTGGCAGGGGGTTGCCGGAATGCTTCAAGAAACTAATATTTTTGTAACTCTTTGAGGCCAGTTTTGCTTATTTTTTTTTTTTTTTTAATCCTGTTTCTGAAATTACACCAAATTTGGCATGTGTTAACCTATTTTAGTCACTTTTTTTTGCCACGCGTGCTCCTTTTAATGCAAAATGTCACATATTTTGACCCATTTTCACTTTTAACCTCTTTTCACCATATTTCATCCTTATTTTTGCATGTTTAACAACAATCATGATTTGCCATGCCCATTATTTGCCCGTTTGAACTAATGTTTCTACTTTTTTTTTTCCTGCTATTTTTAAGCCAATATTAATCACTTTGTCAGTTTTTTGGCAAATCTAATTTGCAACTTTTAACCAAATTTCTGTGTTTTTTAAAATCCCTTTTTACCACCTTTTACTCCAATTTTGCTCACTTTTAACCCATTCTATTTCTGATTAAAGCAAGGGTTTACATCTTTAAGATGACTATATACTATGGCACAATTAATAATAGACTTCCTGGATAACAGTGGCTATTATTCTGATGAATAAATGAATGTCGTTATCACAGATTCATTGAACAATGGACCATCATTTTGCTGACTTTATGGATGAACCCCAAAAATCTCTCCCCTTATTTCCCCGTTCATGTTTGTGTTCACCTTCATGTACAGTGGGGGTCCCCGCACCTTCATTTTGGTTGTCGCAGGCAGAAAAGGTTGAGAACCACTGCTTTAGCCATTATAAAATTAGCTTAATTATTTATGCTTGTGGTTATTTTCTTCTTCTAACACAACAACCTAAATTCATCCCACGCACAAACAAATGTCCCAATAAATTATTGCTCCTGACTTGTTTTGCCAATGGTCATAATGTTGTGCCCATTTTTGATGTAGTCAATATAATTTTTCTTTCCTTAAAGAAAATCTCTCAGTACTGTTATTTTCAGCTTAGACATTTTAAAACATTTGAGTTGTGTAGTTCAAAGGCTTTGTACTTTGCACTGCATAATGATTTGTGAAATTTAAAAGCTTTTTAAAAAGTAATACATTGTACATGAAAGTCGCTGCAACAGTAACCACAAGATTGCTCCAGTATTTTATTAAACTTTCACCATTAGCCTGTCGTCCTATTTAAGCAAGTTGAACTATTGCATTTTATTGCAACATGCTTTGGAATTTTTGAGGGCGTCACATCCTGTGTTCTTACAAAGTTGCTTGTCAGTATCGTCAAACCTCAATTCAGTTAAGTTTGAAATGAAAGGAAAGTGTTTTAGAATTGTTCCCTCGCTTGGTTTATGATTATTTATAAAAGTAGTAATAAAGCAAAACAATTGTATTTTGTATGTTTTTTTTCTTTTTTTTCCAGAAAGTCTGAATCACTCAAAATGGCTAATCACCTTTATTTGTCTGTAGGTTAGGCTGGTTTCATTTTTATAAATTCCCACTTGTCACCTATGAAATAATTTATGGAAAGCCTTTTAAATGTGAACGTATTGTCAGTGATATAACCATAGTTAACCTATATTAATGGTCCTATCAGGAGTACATGTACTCAATTTTGGGTTTTACTATTTTACAAATAAACTTCACCAGTGATGCAAAAAAAGTGTCACTAGTAAACCCCTAAGTTGGGGAAAGTAAACTCAGGCTGGCCATTGGGACTTTATTACGTTAATTGCTATTAATGAATCGCAGAAAAATAACACACTAGAAAAAAAAAAAGATGCATTTAATCACTTTTTTCTCCACTCCAAACATGACAGAACCTTTCTCATTGCATGAGGTCCCTGTATACCCATAATAGTGTTGCACAGCCAACAACACAACAAACAGGAGAACCTGTCCAAGGAGAACGTGTCAGTCTATTACTTTACATTAATAATAATATTAATGTAACCTTTATTAATCACCGTAGTGCTAGTGTCCCAGATGGGTAGCAGTGGGCTGCCAATGGCATAGGCCGGGGAGCAGATGGATTGGGGTTAAGGGACTTTCTCAACATCCCTCAGTGTTGATCCGGGTGAGATTCGAACCGGTGACCCTTTGATTACAAGCCTGATTTTTTTTTAACCACTAGGTGTAAAGCAAAATCATATAATAGTGTGTTACTAGTAATAGTAAAGCTCTGAGTTTTTACTCATAACATATTTTAGGTCTGTTAATAACACAAAATTGTCTACTAGTAAATTATTTTTGCTGTACTAAGAAGGTACTATTGCCCACTGGTGCACCAAAAACCAATTAATTTAATTTAATTAATTAATTTACTAGCAAACAAAGTACGAGTACACAAAAAATATTAAAATAATATTAATATTACTAGCAGACTACAGTACTACAGCCAAAAGATTTACTAGTAGTACTAGTCGACCTAATATGAATGAAGTAGGAGGGATTAGAACCAAATTCAGTACCCTGATTGGTTGGAATATTTTTAAAAGCTAATGACCAGCCTTTGCTTTTTCCTGCCCTCTTATTAGCATTATAATGCTCACTTCCTTTTTGCTTTACTACTACTACTCACAATTCTTGCTTCACTAGAAGTATCAGTGACATTTTTTTCACATCACTATTAAATTGCACTTGTAAACCAAACTTGAGTACATGCACTCCAATTGTTAGCTCTCGTCGAGCTTCCATGGTGAATGAAAAGTGTACTTTATGTTCACGAGTGTATTGAAAATGTACTTAAATAAATTGTACTTTTTGTAAATATACTAGCATCACAATTTCACAGAAACAGTTTCAACATACTTTACAACAACTGTACTCTATTACACAAAAAATGTAGTTCAAATGAGTTTTGTGAGTAATTCTTAGTGTACTTTTTTGAAATTAATTTTTTAACATATTTTTTGACATACTCATTTTATCATACACTGATTCAGAAGTGCACATTTTAATACCAATACTCTGATATTAGGTCTGAACGTATTTTAAGTTATCTTACACCTTACTTATTAATAAAAATAATATTTGGAAAGTGTCCAATATTAATACTGTGAACATACACTTCAACCCATTTAGTAATTTACTAATTTAGCATGAATTAGTACATTTAAAGTCATACACTAAAGCATGCTAAATACACTTCCAGTTGAGCTTTTGTATAATTTAATTACAGTTAAAATATGAGTTGTTCCAAAGTAGCATGCTTTAAGATAACTAATTATAGACATAATTGAAGTATTTTGACAATTCCTGTGGCTTCAAGTACACAAAAATCTGCAAAATTTTAATACACTGAACACCTTTATTTTTCACCAGGGTAACTATGGTTGATATCACTGATGTTAAATGTATGCTGGTCAGTGGAGAAAGGTTGACTTTATCACTGCGGGGGCCACAAAAATGTGATTGTAGCTGATCCGAGGGCCACTTTGTCAACATTTGTCAGCATTAGAATAATGATTGATCAGAGCATTAATTTGTCTCTGTCTGTGGTTTTGTAAGTCATTTTCTGTTTGTTATTTTGTTTGTGTTCTTGTTGTAATTTATTGTATTTTTCTGCATTTATATTGTCAATTTGTGCATTTTCGGAGTCACTTTCTGTATTTTTTGTTGTTTCTGTGTTTTCCTGTCATTTTGTACCATTTTGACAGTTTGTGTGTCTTTGGGCTTATTCAGTAATGTGTTGTTTTCATAGTCATTTTATTTGTGGTTGTTGTGTCTGTCTTTGTTGTCACATTGTGTATTTTAGGAATCTTTGTTTTGTTTTTGTGTGTTTTGGGAGTTCTTTTGTGGGCTTTATATTCCTTTTAACTTCTTGAAATACATTTTTTGTGGATTTGTTTTGGGGGCTGCATAAAATTAGACAGGAGTGGCCCCCGGGCTGCCAGTTGCCTATGTTTGGCCTGTAGAACAATAGCTTTGTTAGTAACAAATTTATAGAACAATACATTGAGAATTCCACCCTATACTTGAATAGTTTGTTTTCTACCTCGAGGTGCATGCAGCAGTGTTGCATAATGTGGATTCTTTACATCTTCATAATAAAACTTAAGTTGTTCACTTTGAAATCCCAAACTACGTCTTCATGCCTTGTAACTGAGACTAACTGGGTCTTTGATGTGTTTTGCCTGTGAGGCTCCCGCCTTGTAATGAATGTGTCCTGGATTGTTTCAGCACCAAATACTAGTTATGATGGAACAAAGTAGAACCTCTCACCGAGGCTTTCTGGCTTCTGCTGTTGTCAAAGCTGTTGCTACTTTTTGTCTCCTCAGAGAGCTGCAGGCTCTCTCTCAAAGAGCCAAACAGCTTTTAGGCACATCAATTATTCAGCACCTATTGCCCTTAGGGAACTCGTGAGAAATTATGACGATGAATACAATCAGAGGGCAGAGGATGTATGGTGTAACTCTAATGCTTTTTCTCCACTTCTAATTGATTTTCCTTGTCTTTCTGTCATTCATTCATCTCTCAAACCCCACTTATCTGATCAGGGAATTTGGAGGGTTGAGTCCATTCCAGTTGGCACATCCAAATAGTGATGCAGCAAAATTCCGGCCACCAAAACACTTTTCTCATCAAAAAATAAATAAATAAATAAAAGCCGACCAAAAAAGAAAACGGTTGTTGGAAACAGACCAACTTTAGAGCCCTATAAAATCCAATTTATGTTTTCCAAATTCCATGTTTTCCACATTTTTTTAAGAAAATATATATATGAAATATTTCAGAAAATATTAGTTTTTAACTCCTGTGAGAGAACAAATTCAATACAAAACCTGAAAAGAAAACTATAATTAAACAAAAATTCATGTCAAAAAAAAAATATATATATATAAATATAAAATTAAAAAAATAAATAAATTAAAAAAAAAATTAAAATTAAAAGGTAACACTTACATGGGTTATTCTGACTGCTCTTTTTTTAATTATTTATGTCATATAAAGATGTATGAGCATGCATTAATGTCACCTAATTTCCCCTCAGGGATCAATGGTTTACTGATTTATTGATGAAGTTTTCATCAACTTAATTAATTTTTTTCTTTTAACAAATTTTATTGTCAAATTACAAATTTACAAATCTGTAATACAACATTAAAGGAACAGAGAACATAGTTAGGGAAAACATCACTAAGAATGAAACAAATACAGGCATCGCAGTATCTTACGTTTCTTCATATAGAAGTAGAGTTCTTTCACCTTTTTTTTTTTTCAAAAACTTTAAACTATCAATATAACATCTAACATGAACATTTGGATGGATGTTTGAGAATTTCGATTTATGAATATGGAATTTTAACTTAATTTAAATTAACCTAATTTTTATGATCCTGATGACATAATACCAGACCGTATTGATTAAACAAGAACAAATGGACACAAGGTCAGAATATTTTACAGTATTAGAAACTATCAAGTTATTATTAACCTACAATGTTTAAGACTCTACAATCCCTGGCATCGGTGGTCTCTTCTACAACAACAGAACAACTTTATCCACAGATCTTCTGTAGCTCTGATGAGATGTTCTTCACTCTGACAAGCTGACGTAGGATGCTCATGTTTTCACGGAGTGACGCAGCAACGGATGAAGATTCACAGACACATTAAAGTTAAGCAGGAACTGGTCAGCTCCGTATTTAGTGTTGAGTTGTGTAGTTTTTTGGCAGTTAAGATGGTGTTTGGGGTGGTTTAGACGGTGTTTGAAGCGGCCAGGACGAGAAACGTTTTTTGCCTCATGGTGACGGCGGTTCATCCACATTTTGTCAATTTCCGCGTTCAACAGTGGATTCCGTAATTCCATCCGCGGTTCGGTTTACGTGGAAGTTATTGGGCCCTAAAACTTGACCGAAGACTCACGGAGCGACTGTATAGTGTGTTTTATGTTTCTGTCACTTAGACACTGTGGTTACGTGTAGCCCTGTGTCAACACGGACCGTTAGCACGGCAGCCTGACGCACGGCTGTTCATCGATAGCATCTGGTTTCTGTAAGCGCACGTTTCTCAGAGATCATCTGGATTTTATCACGACTGTACTTCGCGTTATAAAGATCATTACTTGGATGAGATCAAAATTAAACAAGAAATGATCCACGTCACAGTCAAAGCACACAGAGCACATGTGTGTTTCCAAGAACATGTTTGAATAATAAAGCTAAGAAGCAGTTTTTCAGATTTAGTATGATTCTCTTTCAGCAGCTCAGTCAGTTTTAGGCCTGTACATTATTTAATTTATTTTTTGATTTTATATTTTGTATTGTTGGAATGCTAAATAAATGTCATATTGTTAATTGGTTTATTCTTTGAAGTATTAATATTAATTCATACAAGTGAAATGTTTGAATTTTAGTGAATTTAGTATGCATTCAGAGCCATAAATACAATGGGACTAATAATTATCTAACTACTTTCTTTCAATGTTTTGGTTTTCGGCATTGATTTTCTCATTTTCTGTTTCGGCCAAGAATTTCCATTTCGGTTCATCTCTACATCCAAGTCGACTTTTCGCTGAGCTGACAGGAATGAACGATCACAATTTGATACACTTAATCCAATCTGTAGTCCTAACTTTATCTGGCATTCATATCAAAGTGTGTATCTAATGGCAATTCTGTGTGTGTGCGTGTTGGCCACTTCTTTCTACTGTTTTATTCCATAGTGTGAGTTCTGCTGACCTTGGCATACTCAAGATTTCATCCCCTGTGTGTCTCATATTTCTTCCCCTCCTTTTTCTCTAGCGTTCTCTTTCTCTTTCCAGGTCACAGCTATAGTGTGTGTGTGTGTGTGTGTGTGTGTGTAAGGGGGGACGAAACCCTCTTAAATAAATAAGCCAGTAGATCCTGGAAGAACAGCCAGCTTCTCTATCTCATTCACCTAAATCATATGGAACAAAGATGTGATTAAAGCAGACGAGGCAGCAGTAGGGCTTTTGGGGTGATAGGAATGCATCAGCTTTAAGAGAAGATAATCATTTGAACGTGTTCATAACTCTTCTCTGTATGCCTTCTAGAACATTCTCAAATCTGTTGCTGAATATCTTTTGGGAGAAAACAATGCTTGAGCGTTTTCTTTCAGAAAGTTGCTGCTCACACAAATATAAACGTAGAAATGATGAATGACTGTTGAATCATGTGTTTTCCTTTGTGTGAATGAGAAGTTGACACAAAAAAATCTGAGTTTATATTGTTAAAGTTTCTGATAAATGTTAAAGTTCTTTGGATGAGCAAAAAAAAAAAAAAATGTGAAGAAGGGTGCCAGCCTTTACCAATCTTACATTAGCCCAATTGTTGGTACATATGTTCAAAATATCAAAAAGGACAAGGAAAAATGTACTGTAGTGCCTTTGTTCAATTCACTTCATTATTCATTGCTAGGAGGTGTATAGCACCCAACAGGAGTAAATAATGAACATTGATTGAAGACATCAATAACATAACTCCAAATTCAGAATCAATAGGGTGAATTCCAGGCCACTTTTCCTAACTCGTCGTTAGCTGCCCACATACTGAAATTATTACTTCTGTAGTTTAGAGCAGGGATTCTCAACCTTGGGGTTGGGAGACAACAGATACCTTTAAGAAACTGAAAATATTTTCTTTATACTTCAAGCACATTTTTGCTCATTTTACCTTTTTTCTGCAACCACAAAACTTACCATAGTTAAACCTATTTTTATCGTTTTTTGCCATATTTTTGCTACATTACTTATTTATGCCACTTCATCAAATTTCAATGCTTTCTCTGGACATTCCACTTTCAAGACATTTTCAGCACCTATAAACCCTTTCCACCACTTTTGCCACCTAACGCCACCCTATTTCAAGCCTTTTTTTTTTAACCACATTCACAATTAGTCACGCCCATTATTTGCCAGTTTAAACTAATTGTTCATTTTTTTAAGCCAATATTGACACTTGGAACCTTTTTTGGACTAAATGGACTAAATGGACTTGATTTTATATAGCGCTTTATCACCACACTGAAGCAGTCTCAAAGCGCTTTACATATCAGCTCATTCACCCAATCACTCTCACATTCACACACCAGTGGGACAGGACTGCCATGCAAGGTGCTAGTCGACCACTGGGAGCAACTTAGGGTTCAGTGTCTTGCCCAAGGACACTTCGACACATAGTCAGGTACTGGGATCGAAACCCCAACCTCTCGATTAGAAGACGACCCATGAACACCTGAGCCACGATTGCCTTTTCTGTCCATTTTTGGCCACTTTAGTTTGCAACTTTTAACCAATTTTTGTGGTTTTTTAAATCCCATTTCACCACCTTTTCCACCATTTTTGGTCACTTTTAACACTTTTTATTTCTGATTAAAACAAGGACTTACATCATACATGGTTATCACAGTTTCAGACAACAATGGACCATCTTTTTGCTGACTTTATGGATGGACCCCACCTTTATGTTGTTCAGAGAGCAAAGCTATAGACCCAACCCCGCCCACTCCTGAAAGGCTTGATAGCTTGTCGCTACTGCTCTGATTACACAGTGTATTTGGCAGCATTGCACAAGGACAAACATTTACCTGTTGGTACCTGGAGGTCATGAATCCGAGGCTGTTGTTTTGTGGTTGGTTGGCCACAGCGCTTTGTTAAATTAAATATGTAACCAGGCCATCTCAACCAAGCATCAAGTAAAACACAAATGAACTGATGTATTGAATGTACATGAATAATTAAAATGTGGCCATTTAATGCATCGACAGGATAACACCTGCATAGCAATGACTTGACAAATGCTTGTTGACGTGTCGCTATTATGAAATGGCCTAAAACGTCCATATATTGTTCACTTTTACTGAAGCCTTTTCCTTTTTTGTTTTTTTTTTTTTGTTTTTCCTTGCAGCCTGAAACTGCGTAGGCACCTATCCACTGTGGAAGGCAGCAGACATGTACTTTGCCTCTGCTCCAGTAAGGTAAGTTCATCTTTTGTGTCTCTAGTTAGTATGAATAATTGTCCCCCCCCACCCCCACCCCCCTCTGGGCCAAATGCAGAGCTCCATGCTTGACTTGTTGTAAATTTTGGTAAGCATGAGCTGGCGATGAATATTCTTAGTGCTATGAATAGAAACGGGTCACGTAGTGCCAGACTCCACCTGCATTAAAAAAAAAAAAAAGCTGTTTTGATTGAAGGACTCTCTTTGACTTTGTGAAGTAGAGCAATACACGGAACACTTTTCTTAAAAAAAAAAAGAATGTTCCTTTTTCTTTAGAAGTCCATTGCAAAAATGAAGGAAACATTTGTCGGTGGTTGTATAATTTTACAAATATGAGAGTAGATCTAAGCATGTTTTCGTAGCAAAGAACATCGTTATTTATTTTTCCTGTTATTTAATAAAATAAAAATGGCATTCTGACATTTTATTGTCAAAATATGAATCAAATAACTGAAGATTTTCACATTTTTGTTTTATACAAATATAAATTAAAAAAACTGATATGTCATCTTAGGTCACATGTGTCAAACTCAAGGATCGGGGGCCAAATCCGGCCATTTAGACCATCCAATTCGGCCAGCAGGAGACAGTAACAATGACAGAGAAAACATTTATTTATTTATTGTGAAAATTACCAAATAATCTCGTTCAAATTCACCAATTCAATTAAACTTAACAATATTTTTAAGGGCTCGCAGTAATCTTTATTTGCAAATTGTGGAAAGAACTCTCAATTTTTCCACAAATGTTGCAATTTCTCACTAACCATTCCACAAATTTCCTCTATATTATACAAAAATTGATTACAAAATTAAGAATTTTTTTTTTACTTTTTGAAGATCCGGCAGGGATTGATATTAAAAAACAATTGTTGTTTTTTACCTAAAATCTGCAGCCCACTTGAAAACGAACTTGTTCATATTTGGCCCCTGAAATAACATTTCAAGTTTGACGCTCCTGTCTTACGTCAACCACAGCAACACCATGTCTGCTGTGTGTTTAAGTGGAAAATAATTATCCAAAATATGTGGCTGCTCTATTGTCATTGTGTTCAACAAGAATAACATCATCATAGGCCTATGCAAACATTTTATGCCCTTTCAAAATGCCCTAAAGCAGTGTTTCCCAAACTGTTCACAGTCCCGTACCCCTTCAGCTATTTAACCTGAAGCTGCCTACTCCTACACACTTAAAACACATAATAATGTTATGAATGATATTTAATAATTATAATCTGTAAACACACAAGAAAACATCTTTGTATTATCACTCTATTTATTGAATTAATTAGCCTACTGGCATTTTCAGTGAGGAAATATCTTATAATCTACCAAACATTCCACCAAACGTTTATTGATTGAACACTGACCAGTAATGCAACATTAAATCAATTCAATTCAACTTTATTCATAGAGCGCAAATTACAATAGTAGTTGTAATCTTGATGCGCTATCAAAATATGAAATTCTTAGGAAAAAACAATAACAAATCCACATGAACATGCTTCAGCTACAGTGGAGAGACAAAAAAACTCTAACTGCTGTATTTCCATTACCCTTGCAACTGCACAAAATCTAAATAGCGCAATAAAAACTGGTAATGGAAACACCCAAATATCGCAAAAATGTTTTTACGCTTCCGTTAGGAGGTATTTCAGGCGTTTTGATATTGAAATGTCGCAAAAGCGCGATAGAGATACTTTTTTCGTGGGATGACACGGGAGTTGCAAGGCTCCTCCCCCAAAACAGCCTTCAATGGAAACACGTTCCAAGCACAATTACACTTTGTCGACATTTAGAAATATTGCTTTTATTTTTGCAAAAATCTGTAATGGAAGCCCAGCTTGTGAAACACAACTCCCTGTATCTACAAGTTTAATGGGAAGGGTGAGGTTGAGATGATGCACAAAACTCTGCAATGTTTGGCTGAATTAGAGTCTGAGTCTAAAATCGTTCTCCATGCCAAGTCTTATTCTGTATTTTGTTTTAATGTGTCAAAGCTTAAAATCCATTTTCACACACGTATGTGGTGGCAAAGGGCATCAAAGACTTGAGAGCAGGTTTGGCTAGTGCACAACAATGTAGCTGCAGTCAGATTTGGGCCTTTTTGATAATACTGTTTTTTAGAGTGTCATTTTACGAAGATCAATGTGTAATTTGTGGCAATGCATGAAGGCTCCTGATTGCTGGTCATGTGGAGACAGGGCCATCTATAAAGGGGAATAAAGGGCAGAGCTTTTTGGGGTCCATCCATAAAGTCAGCAAAATGATGGTCCATTGTGATAACCACATTTATTTATTTATTTATCTGAATAATTCCCACTGATGTAAATCCTTGTTTTAATCAGACATAAAATGGGTTCAAAGTGACCAAAAAATTTGGTGAAATGGGATTTTAAAAACCACAAAAATTAGTTAAAAGTTAAAGAAGAAGAAAAAAAAGGGTACAAAATGTCAATTTTGGAACAATTAGTTTAAACTGCCAAAAATGGGGAGGACAAATCGTGAATGCGGTTAAATAGCCAAAACTAAGCTGGCAGTATAAAAAGCAGTTAAAAGTGACAATAATGGGTCAACATATAAGTGGGAAAAGTGGTGGAAAGGGTCTGTAAGTGCTGAACATCTGCAGAAAGGCATTAAAATTTGATGGAGAAGTGGCAGAAATGGTAGTAATGTCGCAAAAATGCAATGAAAGGAGCAAAAACATGACAAGTTTTCAAAATAGGTTAAAATATGGCAATTTTGGTGCGGAAAAAGGGAAAAAATAAGCAAAAATGGGCTAAAATTGATCAGAAAACATTTTTATTTCTTAAAGGCATCTGGCAACCCTCTCCCAGTGTCTTGTGACCCCAAATGGGGTCTCGACCTCATGGTTGAAAACCCCTGCCCTAAAGAATTTAAAGGTTGGAAGCAAGCACAATGATCTAAAAAGCTGAACCTTTGGGTAATACATTTTCCATCAAAATGAGTGGTAATTGCACTCATCTCACATCATAAGCAACATAATTAGAGTGATTCATTAAAAATATTACACAACCAATCAAATATGTGGTGAAAATTTGGCCCAGCGTGGGTTTATGGACATCCAGTAAGGTCTGATAGTGGGAGAAATGGCAGAAAGCCCCATTCTGTAGATACTCGCTTAGATAGGACCGTGAAAATAATCCACACCTATTGTAGAGGTTAGAACAGCTTTGAGCCTCAGGCAATGACGGGAAGGCAGCGTGTGGACCACAGGGCACACAAGCAATCAGTGTGTGTACTTTCCAAAAAAAACATATGTTGATGTATATTTGACCTTGACGCTTGGTCAGTTGAGGTTTATTGTTGTGAGTTCTGCAGTGAAAATGAAGGGTAGACATCAGGATTGGGTTCAATTACATTTTTCAATTACAATTACGTCTTCAATTATCCATGTTCAATTGTTCAGATTCAGAATACTTTATTTATTCCCGAGGGGCAATTCAGTTTCATCTCGTCCAATAACTTAACTCAGTTATAATTACGGTGACTAGCATTTTTTCCCAATTACAATTCAAATTACAATTATTTTCTCCCTGAAAGTCAATTACGATTACATTCTTAATTACAAATAATCAAAATGACTGAGATTTTAATAATTAACTCCATAAAATGTAACCTTCCTCTTGTGTTAGCTCTCTGTCAGCATCATAACGGGTCAGTATTGACCCATGTCTTAAATCAGCTGTAAAATGCACTAAAATATTATTTATCATCTACTTTGTTTCTCATTTCTCAGTTTCCTTGTTAGGCTTCCTTATCAATGAAAAGAGTGGTATCAATATTTTTAGTGTGGGCGTCTGAGCCTTTTATCTGTCAGAATAGCCCTAAATTTAAAAAATGTTAAATTGTAAAATGATCCTGAAGATAAATGATGGGTAAACTTGATCTGAAACATACTTTAATAAATATTAACTGCATATTCGTAAGGCATAGAACTGTAACATGGTTCCACAGGTTTTGCGTTGAATTAATTTGTAACTGACAGTTATTATAGAATTTCCAATTCCAAATACAAAGTCAATTATTTGAAGTCAATTACATTACAACAGCAGCAGATTCTTACAATTACAATAATTACATCAAAATTGTAATTAATTATCAATAATGTGATTATAATTGTAATTGACTCAACCCTGGTAGACAGAATGAAGAACATTTTCTGTTTCATTATAGAGGGTTTTCACCTACGTCACATTCTGTGCAGTAACCCGGATGCGCGATGATGGATAAATGTCCAAAACCAAAGAAAAGCTCCTCAAAATGCATGATAGATGCAAAGGCATACAGGGAAGGACTTGGTAGGAAAGGGCACGATATTTGAAAAAAATTGTTGGTGGCGCAGATCCATACAAGTCGGATTCCTCGTCGTGGATCAATGACGACCCGGAGAGTCTTCCGTCTATTGTGTACACTGATATTGTCAACTACCTGACAATAGTTTCAGACTATCACCGCAAACAGTTCCCGATTTCATAAATCGCATTGCTCTCCCTGCATAAATTTTTTTGCATTTTCTTCTCCCATATTTTTGATTCCTCTGGAAGATCTGCCTACTTTGCCTATTCATCAGGAGGAAATGCACTAAATGGATTGAGGGCGCATTGGAAAGTGCAGCGGTGGTGTACTCTTAACTCCCTGGGTTTTGTATGCCTTAATAGTGACGTTTGCTCACATTTTAATACCACTAAACCTTAAGTAAATCCGCCCCTAAGAGTAAAAGTAAGACAATGAATACACCACAGTTTTATTTTTTATTGAGTTGTGAATTGTGGAATTGCAATGGTTAATTAGGAAAACAATGTGAAAGTGACCAACTGAATGGTGAATTCAAGCTACTACATAAATGGGTTCAAATATTTGTAAATCTGACTCTGAAAAAGTCAGTGCCTCACCAGCCACGAACCTCACCGCATGTCACTGCACTACACGGTGGCCATGGAGGCTGAGTTTGAAGCCCTCCTGGGCGTGCCCACAGCAGACTGGAGAGACCCCTTCCAGACGCAGCCTGGGGATGCATTTACGAGATGAAGCAGATGGACGCTGTCATCATATCCTGTGTAAAAGATGTGAATGAGTAGGGGGAGGAGCCCCACCATGTCCACAATCACCACCAGGGCTGAGGAGCACATTTCAGCTGACTCCAGGGCCGTAGCTGAGGTAGCCAGGGCCCACCTCTGAACCTAAAGCCACCCCGCCCCCTCTTCCCCCATTTCACCCCCTGTTGTCACCAGATCATACACAATGGTTACAACGGCTACCATGGCAACCATGACAGAGCCAACAGGGGATTGGTCACCATTTCGGGAGACTGAAACGGCCACTATTGTTGAAATTCACTCCCAACCAAACAAGTTTCATCAAAACCCCAAAGGACCCCACAGCCCCTGGGTGAATTCATCAACACAGAAATAAAATAAAAAATCATCCAGTTAAGATATGTTATTTGTGTGTTGATAAAATCTGAATGAAGGATATTTTATTTATTTTATTTTTCAGTTTCCCCTCTTGAGGGATTGCCACCTTATTGTGGTCAGGGGGTCTGCGTGCCTCAGTGATGTTAAGAGCTCTACCAGGAGCTCAGTCTTCAGGTGAGACACCAGAGTTGGACAGGTCTGAAGGTAGAAGCCTGACTAAGTACAATCCACTTCTCTAGGTTGTGGTAGGACACATACAGTAGCTATCAACCCAATTCAATGAAGAGAACACTGTTACTATAAGCACAGGTAAACATAGTGCTGGAGACAAATGATGCCCCCTAAACATTTCTGACTGCCCCCTCATATATGCCTGCCAACAACCTGCCCTGTGTAGATGAGCAATGCAATTCAAGGTAAATTAGTTGAGCTGCTAAAAATGAAAACAAAAAAAAATAAATAAAAAAATAACACTTAACCAAGCGTGGAAGGTGAAAATGGCTTATTTTCTGTCTTGTGGTTTTATGGCAATTACTCTTGAAAAATAAAAATAAACCTTGGATTTTGTATGAACTTGACTTCAAAGCTGAAAGCTACAGGCCCTGGACTTAAAAGGTACTTTTCATCATTGTTAATCCTGTTTTATGGATTGGCCACATTAAATGCCTGGATTGTTGTTTTGAAATCAAATAAAATCTCTTGAGGTCAAATAATTTTTTCAATAATTCCTGCTGCTTGTTACATGAACCACTGCAGACAAGTAGGAAGGCCTCTTGAATACGTTTAACGTGACTTATTGTAATGCAGAAATCATGAAGATATGTATCTCAATGCCATAAAACTGAGTTCTAATGGAGTTTGATGTTTCTTGCATGTTTCAGTCTGCATATAATTTCAAAAATACCAAAGTGTCTTTGAGGATCATGAAGGTCATAAAAAGCGAGCGTTGTGAAACGTTTAAATTATTCATGCCTTTGTCGCTCTGCTGTGCTTCAAAATCTCAACAATATAGAAATCTTACTTTAGTGTTTTTTTTTTTTCTTTCTCTGAAGTCATTCATCTCTCATCCCCAGTGGATTCTTCAGTTTCTCCATTGAAACATTTACAGGGAAAACTCCCAGTCCAGTCGCCTTTACTTAGTTGACCAAACTCGCTCTAGCATGGCAGGGGTGATTTGGAACCTCCACGCACAAAATTCTAACATTATTCAACCACAAAGTAATAATGCTTTGCTGCTGCTGCTTTTTTTGTTGTTTAAGTGCAAATTATAAAAAAAATATTCATCTATATCTCATAGTGGTTACAATAAACGCCCGTTTTTGTCACTAAAAGAATAACTAAAAATTACCACAGAAAGTCATAATTATAATATAGAAACTGAGCACGTGCTGCGGTTTACCGTCACTGTTCTTAATTACCCTTTGAATAATAATGAATTCAAAACATAATTTGACCATTTATTCAGTGGTACACGTGGTACGTAGTGTAAATACGTTGTTATTTGAAGAGAGATTTCATGGCATCACAGACTTTTCTGTGCAGACTATGAAATGTTCCAGCATGCATGCTTACATAAACAGCAATAGATCATTTTTCTCCATTCACATACTCCATGTTTCTGTCACATTCCTTTGCAACTTTACATAAAAAATAATTTCCTCATAATTATGACTTTCTCCTAATTATTATGACTTTCTACTGACTAACTATAACTTTCCATAGTTTTTTTTTTTTTTTTTTTTTTGTATTAGTGGCGCAATAGGCTTTCATAGGTCACTCAGTTGAACGTCATAATTTTCCGTAATTCTAAATTCTACAAACATGGAGGTTTCAATATTTCAACTATGAACATTTTAAATTAAAGCAAATATTTATATTATTTTTTTTTTTATTTTTTTTTTTTTAAATCTGTTAGTGTAGTAGCAGTGATGGATGTCCGTGTCCTTAAGGCAAGGCAAATATATTTGTGTTGTGTATTTCATGCACAAAGTAGTTCAATGTTCTTTACATGACTTAAAAAGTGCAAAGATTAACTACTAAAACATTAAACAGAGTTTGATATCAACAATAAAATAATTAACAATCTAAAGCAGCTCAGAGAAAAAAAAAATGCCTTTAACGTTGATTTAAAAAAAAAAAAAAAAAATGTTCACAATGGATGTTGACTTCAGCTCTGCTGGCAGTTTGTACCACTTCTTTGCAGCATATCAAAGACGTTATGCTGCCATTAACCAATGATAGCATTAAAAATATGGGGTTTTATGATGTATATTTTCAGTTAAAAATGATAGTCACACTGAATATTACCAACCAACTCACAAAACAACAACAAAGACACACTAAATGACAGAAAAATACACAAGATCACTCCAAAATCGACACAAATATCAGAGAAACGCACAAAACGACACAAACGACACCAAAAATATACACGCACACTTGAGATAGAGTAATTTAAATAATACCAACAACACAAAAAATAAGAGAGAAATATACTGAATAATACAAAGATTAGACACACAACAAGAAAATACACAAAATGATGACAGAAAGAACATGAACTGAAAATACAAGGATCAGTATTGGTCCCACATCAGGAGGGAGATTACCGTAAATGATAAAAACTATAGAAATACATATATTCATGAAGCACAAAATACTGTTTCATACTCCTTACTTACAAAATGTGATTATTTAAAAATGTGTGTTCATCACTTATTAATTCCATCTTTATGCTCTATAGTTGTATTTTCATAGTATTCTGAGCAAAATGTAGTAGTTAAACATAAGTGGGTACTTGCATTCAAAAGTAAGAAAAAAGGGGTACTTTAACCACTGGTCTAGATAATGCAGACACCCTTTATGGTGAGCTTCATTACCAAAGCCATCATTTTGATTCGTACCATCCTCAGCAGCATTTCAACAAAAAAAAAGAAATCAAAACCGTTTTATTCCAACTGCTGCATTTCTTCCTAAACAAACCTGCATTCAGAGCGTTGTTTCCACACTTGCTCTCTGATCATTTCAGCTTCACTTTTCAACCTCGGTCCCACCAGGGTTCTCGCAGTAGCTGAGGAGCGTAGGCTGCCACATCAGAAGATCTGTCAGCAGTATTGTGCTAAAGGGTGAGGAGGTGGCAGAGCATCAGAAGGATGCATTAGATGTTATGCAGATCAACATGGAAAAAGACAGATGGAGAAAAGATAGATGTGTTGATGGTAATTAGGCAAGAAAAAAAGATCAGCCTGAAGTCATGCTCTTTAGGTTCCTTATATGGGTGCTATGTTTACCGAGTTTTTTTTTGTTTTTTTTTAATCATATATTTATATATATATATATATATATATACTGTATGTATATATAGGCTCATTTACTTACCAGTTTCTTTATGCATCAACCCATATTGATAAACCAAATGATGCCTTTCAACATCAAAGCAAAATTTCTGAAATCAACATGAAGCCAATGAAACAACATAATGTAAAAGAGAGTCGACAGTCTCCAGTCCTTCTTCTCTTTTTTTTTTTTTTTTGCAAAAACTGAAAAGTAAATGGTGATTTCTTCACATTATTCTATTTTTTTTTTAAAATCCTGTTTTCGTGGGTTTTATGAGCTGGATGCCCAAATTATGCAAAAATAAACAAATAAATACTTGAAATTGTTTAAATTGGAAAGAGTCTGTATTAATAAGAAGAAAAACTACAAATCCACATGAATGTGCATCAGCTACAAAAACAACTTAATTTTAACGGGAACAAATCTCCAAATTGACGCCAAAACTGGTTAATCTTATCCCATTTGCAGCAAACTCATGCTGTTGTTTCATCTCACATATTACACTGCTGGTGCCTCAGTCCTTTGAAAAATAAAAAAAACCCCCAAAAAACAACGTAAAAACCAGTTGGAACTGCCATGATGGAGACATAAAATTAATCTCATTTGATAAGAGAGAGCAGCCACATTGTGACGGTAATGGAATACTGTGACAACACAATCAATCACAGAGGAGAGAGCAGTCACATAGATAATGCATTTATTGTTGAAACATGTAAAAATCATTGACTGATGCACATTTCATCATCTGTGTGTTGGTTAACACACAGAAAATGTGTTATGTCACCAATTTTTACACAGACTTAGAAGTTGATTGATTGTTAATCATTTGTCACTGGTAATCTATAATAACTTTATCACTGACTCGTTTAGCTACTGCCAAGTCCTTCCTGTCATTGTAATGCCTGATGATTTGTAGTCCTCGTACATTAATCTTTTTTTGTTTTCTTATGCCAAAGCAAAAAGGGAGGGTTCGACAGCAACGGCCAAATGACTGATGCGTGACTGACGGAACAACATTCTCGGAAAGAATTAATCCTCCTGATAGACACTTATATTTGACACGTATATTTGCTAGAAAGAGTCATTTTAAATATATGGAATGAAGACGTGAAGCAAGCTGTTAAAATTCTATTAACAGACCGCTGTGGTCAGGATCAATTGCCTGCCCAAAAAAAAAGAAAGAAAAATGACGTTCAAAATGAATTAAAACGCAACAAAAAAAAGGTCTGCATGGTGAGAAAGCTCCTTCAAATATGAATGACAAAGCAATACAAAATGAAAGGTTGGCATGAAATCATGGAAAGACTGTAATTTAACAAATCAGTTAATATCAGCATATTTAACCTTTCATACGTTTTCTCCATCATTGCTTTATTTCTTATTTTTTTTTTCTCTAAAGTCGACTTTCTCTGAATTTTGAGGTTTTACCAGGAGACCAAAGTATAGTGAGTCATGGAACTCTACTGCAGTGAGCAGCAACACCTTAAATAAAATGTTAGGGCATCGCAGTCAGCCTTCTAACTTCTCAGTCTTTGGAACCATTGCTCCATGTCTCATTTCCCAGCGTATTGATGTCTTATAAGTGAGCCTCACTGGTGCCTGGAGGGAGTGGAGGCTGTATAGATCGCTTTTAATAGATTGGGACACAGCCGAGTGGTGTAGTTTAACAGTTAGGCCATGAAACACAGAGAGGAAGCTCCTTCAAAAAATATAAAACTATAGTAAGAAAAAAAAAAACATTGTTTTACTTGGTCCTTATAATCAGTACATTTTTACTAAGAACTAATGTTCTTCATACTGTATGTGAACACAAGAATATTACATTGATCTCATTGGTTCCCAAACAGGGGTACGTGTAGCTCTAGGGGTACAGGTGTACATTGCAGGGGTTACCCGGTAAGATTTAATAATTAATTTAAAAATAATCAGGAAATGTTCCTATTTTTTTGTAGACCATTTTTTGGACAAATTCACCGTGACATAATAGTACTATTGCTCAATTAATTCTATATTTTATTGTAATGTATTGAAACAGGATTATTTTATGCTTTAAAGGCCATTTTATCACATGACAATAGAGGACAATGGTTTGCTACATTTTACAAAGGAGACTGTATTTACTTACTATTGAATTAATCACATAAAATTGCATGGTATTAAAATAAATTAACTTTTTTCAGCAGAACATCTGTCAAATGAAACTGCATCAAATGAAATGGCCTCAGGCTTCAAAATAAAATTTGTCAGATTCAATGACCTCAGGCCGTAAAACACGACATGGCATTTTATTTTGAAGGAACCGGAAGTACACATGAAGAAGCAAGTTGAAAAGCTTTTCAAGTTAAGATATTTCAACATATGTTTGATTAATAAATATGTAGTTATTTGAAACTTGCTCTTGTATCTGAAGCAACACATTTTGATGACTATGTCCGTTTTTTTTTTTCAAATACGTCAGGTCGTGTTTTACATCTCGAGGCTGTTTAGTCTGACGACTTTTGTTTTGTTTTCCTGATACCTGATACCTCACTCTAAGACCTGAGGATGTCCTAAAATGTACACCGTACACGCTATATCAAGGTAGCCTTTATTATGATGTTGTTGTTCTCCATATATATATATATATATATATTTATTGATCCACTACTTTTTATTCCTTGGAATTCCTTTCCCCTTTTTGTCGGTATTGATTTACCAGAAGCATAAATGCGAAATAAAAGATGGATTGCAATCAACGTCTCCACTTATAGACCGAATTGTCAAAGGCCAGGTCTCAAGGAAACATAATAGTGTTAGGAAGCAGGAATGGAGCTAGTAGTGATTACAGAAGAGACCAGACAAGAAGTGCTCAGCTAGAAAAAGTGGACGAGTGCTCGGGATGGTGTAGGCAGCTCCACTGCAGTAATTAGTCTCCGAAGCTCCTTCTCACGGCTAAAGGGCAGCTGACCAGCATTAATAGCTAGCTCATTTTTCTGTCTCACAAAAAAATTCTGATTAACATCTGCAATTAAATACTGCAATTAAATCTCCTTCTTCACTAGGACAGAGTGAAACAAATCCAAAATGAAAATGCCTTCATTTATTGTTTTCATACAGTGCCCACCCTCCTGTCCAGGGATGGGGTCAAATATACTTGTAATTGATAATTGATTATGATTATGGCGTAATTATAATTGAAATCTGAAATCTGGACTGTAATCATAATTGAATTGTAATTGAGTTTAGATACTTGACTTCGTAATTGTAATTGCCATGCAAATTCAATAAAAATGGTCACTTATAATTTAACGCAAAACTGGAAAATCATGTTACAGTTCTACGCATATGTAGTTAAGTATTAAAATATGTTTCCTATAAAGTTTTCCCACATTTAAGTTTTTTTTAAAAAATTGAAATCGAGGGGTATACTGACAGAAAAAATGGCTCAGACGCCCACACCATAATTATTAAAACCTATTTTTTCATTGATTAGGAAGCATGACAAGGTAACCGATAGGTAGGAAAGAAATTAGATATTTGTTTTTAGTGTATTTTACAGCTGATTTAGGAGCCGTTATCATAAGAGATGCTAATAGAAAGCTAACACAAGAGGAAGGTTAACTTTTATTAGGTTATTTATTAAATGTCGGTAATTGTGATTAATGGAATTCGAACTTCAGTAATTGAGAACTGAATTGTAATTTACTTTCAGTAGACATTTTTAATTGTAATTTGAATACATACTGGTTACCATATTCATAACTGAGTTGTAATTGAACATGGATATTTGAAGACAAAATTGTAATTGAAAAATGTAATTGACCCCGACCCTGGTTGTTATTGTATTGGATAATAGATTATTGAGGATTTTTTTATTAAATATGTGAGCAGAGGTGAAAGTAACAGATTACAAGTACTCACCATACTTTTTTTGAGTATATTTTTAAAGCAGTCATTTTACTTGTACCTTTATAAGTACGATTTAAAAGAAGTAAATTAAATTGTTACATTTCTACACCCAACCGTTACTGAGTACATTTGTATTAGGTTATTTATTTCAGGCTCAGGTTTTGTGAAATTGAAAAAGTAATAGTATTTTACTTTGAGTATAAAAAAATAATTGTATTTTAATTGTAATTGGAAAAAATGCTGCTCACTGTAATCTTAACTGAAAAATGTAATTGAACCAAACCCTGTCTGAAAACTTGTTGGTAATATATTTTCATCATATCCATCACACAACGTTCATTATTGGAAATTTGAGCTTCAATAGTTTCAATCAAAAATGCCAAAATGAAGGAGAGGCAGTGGAGCAGCAGAGTATGCATTATGATGAAGGCTGACACCACAAAGGCAAGCGTGTGGTCTGTCATTTCAATAGTAATATAAACAAAGAAAACAATGTGTGTTGGTGTAAAGAAATTGCAGTAAAAGCCTAATCCAGCTAAGCTCCTTGAATGTCGTCCCTCTGATCTCAACATTGTGTCGCGTCTTCACATCAGCAGATCCAGTTTCTTCCCCCACAGGCTGAACACACACAGAGAACACCCGCTTCCACATTTCTTTGTCTGGTCAGACCAAAATGGACCACACAGTAACTATCCGACCTCTTCCTTACATGACAAAATGACAGTTGAATGGAAGTCAGATTGGTGTGTGGACCATTCTCTCACACTCTCTATACTACCTGGGTTCCCAAAGTTGGGTACGAGTACCCCCAGGGGTACGCAAATTGTCATAGGGGGTATATGAATTAAAAATAGGAATTGGAAACTAGAATATAAATCAACCCGCAGTCAGAAGCCTCCATGCATTGCCACAAATTACATATTGGCTGATATACGACTACCCAGATTATTCTTTTCTTTTTGAATGATATGTTGTTCCTCAACAGGATAAATAAAATTAAGAGACACATTTTTACTGTAGGGCTACATTGTATGTGACTTTACATCAGTGGTTCCAACTTTTTTGGGTCATGACCCCAACTCATTCAATGCCAGCCATTTTCAGAAAAGCTACCCCCCCCCCCCCCCTGCCAGCCAATTTAAAGCATTTTCACAGATTTTTAAAGACCCACAGAATATTTTGTACTATGACAATTTATTCTTTCAGAATGTGGTTTCAGATTTTAGATTCTAATTTTACTAGATTATCTTTTTTTTTTTTTCTAGCTTGTTAGGTAGTGTTACACAAAATACCAGTTTATGAGCTTTAGTGACACCTCAACATCGGTTTCCTTCTATAAAAGTACAAAAACAACACTGAGACCGGGCATTTGATGGCAAAATTATTATTATTTTGTTTATCTAGGTCAGAGTTATATGTTTTCTTAATGTATTTTGGTCGTCCTCCAAGTCTCTCCCCCTGTCAATCCCCACACACACAACTTCCTATATATATATATATTTTTTTTTTTTTAAATGATCAACAGATCATTTAGTTTGTGAAATTACAAATACTGAACAATGAAACGTATCGCATCATAGCCGACCAATCAGATTAAATGTAATGCACCGCACCAAGACAACATTGAGGTTATTTTCTCAGCTTGAGAGTTCATAAATGTAACTATACTTAGAGCCTGGTAATTTTTTATTTTTTATTTTATTTATTTTTGGTTTGAATTCATTGGTCTTATTTTGTTTGAAATAGAATTGCCCATTTTGGCAAACCTTTTATTTTATACAGATGCCTTTGTGGAAACTAAATGAAGTTCCACTTGTGCAAGGAAACCGTGGCAAGATTTATGACCACAAATAAATGTGAGGGGTGAAAGTAAATAGTAACTTTCACTTGGAGTACTATTTAATTGAGCTACATTTTACTTGTACTAAAGTATTTTATGTTTGACTTACGTGTACTTGAGTACAATTTTAATCAAGTAACAGTACTTGTACATGAGTAGGATATATCAGTACTTTTAACACCTCTGGCCTTTGGTCATGTACAGTATGAAGCTCACAGAAGTTGCCATGAGCGTGAAGGTGTTTCAGGATATTACACATGTATATATGTAATGGGGTAAAAATAAATGAGCTTTGTCTCTAAACGGATTGTCAATGACTGTGAAGGGATATTGGGAGACAGGCTGATACATCTGGAGCGACAGAGTGGGTATGGAGCTCCTTTGTGCTAAAGAAAAACAGGCAGAGCCTTATAAAATGACCTTCCACTGTCAGAACAAGAGTCCATGATTTTGAAATTGATGCTGATAGACATCCACCACTGGGGACTGTACACACTGCCCATCACAGTGTGACCATACTGGAATTGGCTAGAGAGTACTGGGATTGGCAGAATCGCTACTGGTTTCCTGTTCTCCTCACGGATGAGAACGTCTTTCCCTTAAGCACAAGTGACAGTGGAATGTTCATCATGTGTCATGAGACTCTCATATCTGTCCATGTCAATAATGGTCTAGAGTGTGTTGCACTGACCTTCATGAGAAACTGAATTAATCAACTGAGCTGCGTTTGTTTTATTGGCGTTATTCTCATTATTTTATTTTACACAATTTAATTAACATGTATTTATTAAGAATGCTAAACAATATTGAATCTTTGGGTTTTGAGCAGTCTAAATCCTGAATGGCTGGGCAAATGAGGCCCCAACTGTAATATTGTCACTTGTCACCGTAACCATGCAGTGCTCATTAATGATTAATGAGCATTCTATGCTCCTCTGGTTACCTTTATATTAAAATCAAATCAGGTAAATGTCAGCAAAGTCACAGAACGTTCAGAGGAACTTTTGACAAGCCACTGATTGACAGGTAAAATATGTAATGCTACCTGTGAATAACTGAGTTCAGTGATTATCATTTAACCTCAGACTATCAGTCAGATCATAGCAATCAATGACTATAATATGTATTAATCAATATTAATCAACAGTTCTATGTATCCAGAGGTGTAAAGAGTACTGATAGATCCTACTCAAGTAGAAGTACTTGAGTTCTGCCTGTTTTCCTTTAGCACAAAATAAATCTCAGGCTGAAATAATTGGCATTCAATGCTGTTTTTGGTGCCGTGCATTAGGTTTAATGTGGTTGGTTGGCTATGATGTGATGCTGGTCATTTCATTTTTTGTAGTTTCACAATGTCCGTTGATTATTTTAAAACAAAAAATCATAATGTACTCCGTAATGGTTGGGTGAAGAAATGTAATTATTACTTTACTTTATTTAAAACATTAAGTACATAAGTACAAGTAAAAATGACTGATTTAGATATATACTCAAGAGTACAAGTACATAAAATACAGTAATATGAGTACTTGCAATTAGTTACTTTCACCTCTGTTAAAGGCTACCAAAGAATGCACAGATTGAACTTTATTTAAAACACTTAAAGGGGCAGTATGATAAAAAAAACAGTTCATAATGCTTTTATTACAGTGATATACATTCCTTTAGCTTCATTCAGAGGGCCAAAGTTGAAAAAAGTTATGTTTCCTCCCTCTTTGTTAAACCACATTTTGTAAAAAGTCAGCGCCAAACGGGAGAGTTGGATTTTTCTCGCGTTGCGACATCACATAGTGGAAACTCCTCCTCCTGACAATCCTGGCTCCTCCTACCCTATAAGAATGTGAGCTCATCCTTCAAAACTATCTCACTGGTAAAACGAACACTGTGATTTAATATAGAATAAACATTATAGTATTGCCCAGGGAGCTGTTTTTAGTACCTGTTATATACCGCCTCGTTTCGCCTTTGACATTATGTGAAGTGTGTGTGAGCCAATGCAACGCAGCGGTTGGACTATCGTCTTAAAGGGACTAGTCCTGTAGTCAGAATATGTGCGGATGACAAGAGAGCGAAGTAGCAGCTCTGGTGAGTGGTTGAAACAGCTGACTTACTATTACCAGCAACACACAAAACAACAACAAAAACACTAAATGTAGATTACTACAAAATACGCAAAAATAACAAAGGACATAAAGAAACAACCAAACGACACCAAAAACAAACACTGAGAGAGAATAATTTAAATACACACAAAAACGACAACAGTAACACAAAAATAAGAAGAAAAAAATACTGAATAATGAAAAGAAGACAATAACAAAATACACAAAATGATGATGGAAAAAGGTCAGTCTTGGTCCCACACCAGGAAGGAGATGACCAGAAATGATAGTTAAAAATGTTTTATTATTTACTTATTTACAAAATACGATTATTTAAAATGTGTTATCACTCATTCATTCCACCATTATGCTCCAGAGTTGTTTTATTCATAGAATTCTAAGCAAAATGTTCCAGTCGGACAAAGGGGGCACTTGGATTCAGAAGTTAGAGAAAGGTGGTAGTTTGAGGCAAAAACGTTTGAGAACCACTGTATAAGAAGATTCAACAACAACAACAATGGCGGGTTGAGCGAGTCAGTATTTTAGAATATGAAGGGAAAACCAACACCACCACAACTTACTATAGTCACTACTTTTATAAGGGAGTTAACTTTCAGACAAAAGCTCCTCATGTTTGGTCAACCTGCACCACTTTTCCTGTTCTATTCAGTTAAAACAATTCCCATGTATACATCAATGCTTGCTAATAACAGAAGTTCAGAGAGCTTAGTAGCTAAAATCAAAGATAATAAACAGGACGTAACACTTGGTTTACTCCTTATATTATAAGAACTGGAGCAAAACCCCATTGACTTACTTATTACTATTGATTGTCAAGGCCATAATTTACTTTTGCCCTGGAACTAGCTTTTCACCCCATTACACTTTGCCCATGGTTCTTTGGTCAGCCTCCGCCGTAGACTCCATCATCATTAACACCTGGCCGATCATTAAACTGAGCAGCCAGATAAAGGGACAGAGATTATAGATTCCATCTTTCTCCTGGCATTGTCACAGCTAATGGTTCCTGCAAAGGTTGAATGGTTCCGGTAGCCAAAGGCCACACTGACCCGGTGTGGTCGAGTCAAAGGCTGGAACAAAGGACAGGTGTCATTAGGTGGGATTGTTTTATATCTTCACCTTTACCATTCATTACAAAGGAGTACCTTCATTGTCTTTGAGCCTGATCTTTGTACATTTTTGAAAACGAACTAGCAGCAGTATACAGGCCTATTACAGGTTAGGTCCACTTTTTGTTCAGTGAATAAAGCCTGTTTTTCATCATCTCCACACACTAAAATGTAGCCATTTCAGACACTTTTCATGGCGTTAAATACACCAATCATCTGATATTGATGTTACTGAAGACATCATCCTTATAGCAAGGAAAAAAAAGGAATTTTTTTAAAAAAAGAAGGGAATCTTTTATGAGAAAGGTGTCTCTCAAGGTTTAACACCTTCTCTTGAACAACTTCTTGATGAAAGCCAAGTGTAAAGGAGGCAGTGCCAGGTATTACACATGATTGAAAAGATTGTATGAAAATATTATGTTGACAAAACAACTAAAACACCTTTGACAAAGTATGATTAAGCCAATTAAATCAGGACTCAGACAATTTGTTTTTTCAAGTATTACATTTATCTTTAGTTAATATTTTAATGTTGTTTTTTTTGTTTTGTTTTTTTTCAATTGACAGATTGAATCTATTTTAAATATTCCTAAAAATCCAGTTTGTACTGTGTCACATAATACTAGAATAGAATACACTTTTATTAACCCCCAGAGGGGAAATTCACATTTGCAGCAACACAATCTAAATACTAACATAGGATGACAGTGCAAAAAAATTTACATAATTAGAAAAATAACAACAGCAGAAAGAAAGACCCTTTTCAGAACACGTGTTACAAAGTGCTTTCCAAAGGCAGCTATTCATTAGAAAATAAAATGTATAGAGTCTTGGTCAGAGATTAAAACTTTTTATAAAAAACAACATTCATGGGGGAACATCTGGGATGTGAGATTAAGCCTTTTTCAACGCTCTCACAGGTTTTTAAATTGTGCATTATTTGTCAAGGAAAAGATACATTTAGTCATGTTTCCAACAAGAATAAAATGGTAGAAAATAACAGAATATTTAATAATTGGCCTAAAATTCACCTGACCTTTTAAAAGTTGTAATTTAAATACAGTATGTGCCTTGGGAAAATGCAGATTAAAAGATTTATTAGGTTCACTGCGACAACAAAACAAAAATGAATTGGACCTTTGAAGAATTAATAAGGAACAATCAATGCAAGAGCATGAAACTACTGGTGGAAAAGCAACGTATTCAGCTTGTTAGCAGCCATTGATTGAGACAGTGGGATCTCTTTTTGAGCTGTAAGGATATAAGGATTCAATCTCTTATCGATTCTCATGGTGTCAACGTCTTGTCAAGAGGCCCTACACCATTTCCTGAAGCAATGCCTCGGCAGGGCAAAGAATACATTTGAGCAAATTAGACGGCGGAGGAAGGAAGCGAGCAGAAGGTTGAGGTTGCTGTTTGAGTTTGTGAGTGCGTGGGTGTGATGTGGAAGACAAACGTAATACTGCTGATGATTTCTGTGGTGCTGGTGGGAGTCGTTTCCGATCAGTATGCCATTTTAAAAGTCTTACTGGTCTTTCGCTTGTTTGAACTCTGAGCTTTGAGTTTGTGGAGCTTCATTGTGCTTCTCTTTTTTTGGATAACAGCAGCCATTAAAAAAACTAAAGATAAGACGATTTCTCGAACCAGGGTTGGGGTCAATTACATTTTTCAGTTACGATTACGTTTTCAATTATCCATGTTAGATTAAAATTAAATTATGATTCCAGTGACCAGCATTTTTTCCTATTACAATTATTTTGTATCCTCTAAAAGTCAATGACAATTAAGTTCTCAATGACAAAATTTACACAACAATTAATTACAAATATTTTGTATCCTCAGAAAGTCAATTACGATTATGTTTGCAATTACTAAAGTTCAATAACAAATAGGGCTGCAACTAACGACCAGTCTTGTCTAGTTTTCATTTAATAATCAATGCTGCTGTTTCATCTGTCACCGTGTTTGTGAGAACTTAGGGTGGATCTGACGGAGGAACTTAGACGGGTTTACTGAGTAGTGTGTGTTTTGTGTGTGTGTGTGTGTGTGTGTGTGTGTGTGTGTGTGTGTGTGTGTGTGTGTGTGTGTGTGCGTGTGGGTGTGGGTGTGTGTGTGTGGGGTGGTGGCACTGCGGAACTCCCAGTAACAGCGCTCCAGAGATGAATAAGTTGTTAACAAAAGACAAGGTTTTTAGGCCCATTCTTGGCTTAAATGAGGGGTAACGTGCTTACAGCTCTGAGTAAAGATATATAGAAGGTGAGATGAGTCACTCTTCACGAAAAACAATGTTCAGCTCCGTCCACAGCTTGAAAAAGATAAATGATGACGTAACCGACAATTGTCGACTATTACATTAAAATTTGCACTAATTCTGTGAGCGATTTTTGTCAACAATGTCGACTCATCGTTGCAAACTTAACAATCACAATTACTGGTTCTGAAATAAATAACCAAATAAGAGTTTATCCCTCTCGTGTTATCTTTCTCTTAGCATCTCTTATGATTACCGGTCTTTAATCAGCTGTAAAATACATTAAAAACAATATCTATCATCTATTTTTTTCCTATCTATAGGTAACCCTGTTTGGCTTCCTAATCAATGAAAATACAATTTTTAATATTTTTGATGTGGGCGTCTGAGCCTTTTTTTTGTGTCAGTATACCATTTTATTTATTTTTTTAAATGATAAAATGTGGGAAAGATTCATATGAAACATATTTTAACAATTGTTGACTACATATGTGTAGAACTAGAACTGTACTATGTTTTTCCAGTTTTGCATTAAATTATAATAATTGACAATTTTTATAGAATTTTCATGGCTATTACAAATACAAAGTCCATTATCTGAACTGAATTACAATTTCATTACGATTATGACATCAACATATTTTTAAAATTATAATTACAATATAATTGTTATCAATTATGAATTACACACTTACAATTATAATAATTGACCCCAACCCTGTCTCTAACCATTTGTGACTTTAAATTATTGACTGCTATAGAGAAAAATTACAATGAGTCTCGGACACAGAAGACTGATAATTCTTCTGCTGATATTTATGAAGTTATATTTGTTACAGAAAATATATAATGTTCACCCCATTTTTGTTACATTAGTTTCTTGCTAAACAGAAATTTATCACACTTTTCTTCTCCTTTTGACTTAATTACTCTATTGTGGGAGCTGTGACATTTCAGATGATTAATTAATGGCAGGTTTAGTTTTCCTCTACTTGTAATGGGGAAAATATTACAGAAAGACTTAGGAAAAAAAAAAAAAAAAAAGGTTTTCTATACCTAAAATACAGCCAAAGAAGTCTTGCAGTGGCAACCTGTGGTAAAATATAGAGCCATGCGGAGTGTTTGTCAAACTGTTGATGTTTGAAAACGCTCAAAATGAGGTTGCAGTCCCCAATCAACCCACGTTCTCTTCTACAGCCACTGTGAACGTGACATTTTTCACCGCTTGATATCCACCTCAGCATTTTCATTGATAGGTCCTAACGTCTTATATCAATGTGAAAGCAGTAGGGGAACAAACATGTTGTAAGGTTGGTGATATCGACCTCTTCCTGCTGCTTTTAGGCTACATTTCCAACAAAATAGATAGAAAATTATAGTAATGTACTCCACTGGGATATTTTTAGGCCACAGCCAAGTCAAAGGCCTTTTCTTAATATACTGTAGCTTTTGAACATCACAAATGGCCATTTTTTTTGGATGTAGATTGGCCATGCAGGCATAGATGTGTATTTCACAGAGTGGTGACAGTATAACAATACATGGTAGGATATGACTCTAGAAAAGTCAATGGTCTGTGGCTCATGTATCAATATTGTTTTGCTATAGATGAGAATTCACACCCTGATGCACAAGGTATTGATTGATAACTCATAAAGTGATCTAGGACACTTTAACTTAATCCTGGATGGCACGCCAGCAAAACTTACTGATGATAATAATAATTAATTAATATTGTCCTTTTTAATACCCTTTGTCCCCCTACATTTTGCATTTTTCTTTTTTTTTTTTTTCTCGAGCTAATGGTCTTTGATTTCTTGGACTATGAGGCCTTTACTGTCTTTATCTGATGCTACAAATATTGTCTCTGGCAGCTTTAAACCACTATGTTTGCAGCTTTAAACCACTATGATTGCTTGTCAGTGACTAAAATGCCCAAAGTGTGTTTATTTAAAGGAGCATAGGGCAGGATTTGGACATGCAGAGGCATGTGCACAGGTCTTACAGTAAACGGTCACAAAAGATATGTGACTGCAGGTACGTCTTCACAGAAATGTTGTCACTGTTTGTTGAAGGAACCAATATATTGTTTACTGGAATATTGCACTATAATGGTGTCACTGGTAAGAAAGACCCTATTTTTTCTTTACAGAAAGCACTATTGGAGATAGTTATTAGTTTACATTGGTATGTTGACACTTATTTACAGAAATGTTGTTATGTCATAGATTATAGTAGATTGATTTCTGACCAATATATCGAAAATCGCAGTATCGCCATATGGTGAGATAATTGTTATTGTGAGCTTTGTATCGCGTATCGTGAGGTACCCAGAGGTTCCCACCCCGAGTATCAGTGTCACACACAGGCAAAGCCGGTGTAGTGTAGAATAAACCCACCGTGAAAGTTTCCTATGGTAGACAGTGGGCAGACACCTGCTAAACTTCCGATGAAGAACTGGTTGCAACACTGAAAACAAACCTGCACCTCCGCCTGTCAGTCATTGACCGATAATGGCTGCTAGTCACTGATCCACACAAAAATCGGGATCCACACACACCACAGTGATCAGGCAACCACATCAGATCGCCTGTCACTCAGACACCTAAACTTAAAGAATAAGACAGACAGCTGACTGAAACAACATGGAGGCACAATGACATCAGCTGCGCCTCTATATAGTTCACTCACGCTAACCCCTGGTGGTGTCACTATGGAGTCTGGTTTCTAGATCCTGTCCTATGCTCCTTTAAAGCATATTTCATTGACAGTTTGCCCATTTCATTATGACCGCTGACAGGAGAAGTGAATCACGCTAATTACCTCTAAATGTACCTGTGGCCACTATCAGGGTGCAAATGTGCATTTTGTTCTGAGAGATGATATTTTAGAGGCAGAATAATTTAGTGAGCTTAAGAATTGTTTGTGGTTTTCAGTTACCCATGTTATACATTTAATGTTTTAGTATCATCAGAAAGTCAATTATAGTCACATTCTCAGTTGCTAAAGTTCAATTACAATTAATCACAATTAATGAGCTTGAAATTTTTTTTAATGATAAAATGTGGGAAAGCTTGATATGAAACGCATTCTATTTTTTTTTACTACATATGTGTAGAACTTTGCATAGAACTGTATATGGTTCCCCAGTTTTACGTTAAAATATAATTGACAATTTGTATAGAAGTCTCATGGCAATTATAATTAAAAAGTCATTTTAATTATGATTACGACAGCAACAGACACACAAACACAATTGTAATTATCAAATACGCAATTACAATTACAATGATCTCCACCCTGGTCAGAGCATCCAAAAACTCTTGTTTTTTTGGAGATTTCCCTCAGGCTCCAGCAGACACTATCAATCAAAAGTGGTCCAAATAATCAAAAAAGGCATTGAAACGGGGAGAGGGTCACAGACGGACGGGGCTCAGTGATGCTTGTTGGGAGTGAAGGAGGTCGGGCCTCTGGGATTTGAGCCAACACACTCGGACTCAAACTGTACGAGGTGTTAAAACTGATAGGAAGGTGTCAGATTACACTCGCATCGTGTTATGCTCCATAGAGTGCAAGACAGTAAAAAGAAGGCTGACAGTATTCACTATTTCATCTCAACATGACAGATTGGTCAAATTTTGTGGGTTGTATGTTTTACAGAATTGCCCTTCTTTGTGTGTTGTTGTTGTTACTCACCTGGGTGTTTGGCTCTTTTACCTGTTGATCTGGATATGCTGAGATATGTTTCAACGTCCAATAACCATGAGCAGAATAGCGACATTCTGTTAGAGTGAAGTTACTCTTGTGTTCAAAGAGAGAGTGAGAGAGAGAGAGAGAGAGAGAGAGAGAGGGAGGGAGAGAGGGAGAGAGAGATTCATTCATGTATTATGTGGTGTCGCTGAGAGCCTCAGTCCTGTAAGAGAATATAAGTTTCTCTGTGATTGTGATTGGTCTGACGCTGTAATCTCCACCTCTGTCACAAGAGCGCACACGTAGCCAGGTTGTAATCAAGATTTGTAGGACAGCTTTTGTCTGACGGAGAATGTTTGGTTAGGTAAAAACCGCTAATGGAGAAAAATCCAGGACATAATCATCCAGCTTCGTAGTTTAGGCCCTAAATGAACAAGTCAATAGGAAGAGCAGGCACTCATCTAATGCACAGCTGTGGTCTGAAGTAGACCCCCGTTCTGAATGCCAAGACATGTGTCTAAACCATCAGGCCTCGGGTCCGCCCTCCAGCCCCAAATGTAGTTTTTCTCAGCATTTGTATCCAGTCGTTATCTCGTCTCTCCTCCCTTCGGCCTGGAGCATGGCTGTGTCTTCTTCTGTTATGATATAAGATATTTGTGATTGTGATGGTACAAAATATGAGCTCATCAAGAGATGGAGACTTAATAACATTATTTAGGTCAGGCATAAATTCAAAAGTTTACATCTAACAGTAGTCTTATGTGTGCTTATTTAATTGAATTGGTATATGTATATGAGTTGTTTAATATGTAGTAAGTCTATCTATTTAAAATAGAATACAGACTTTTTATTTATCTATTTAGAGTTTTGCGATTTGGTCTCAAGCTGTTTTTTGTGATTACCTGACTGTCCCAGTTGTCATATCTGATGCGTCTCATGGCTTACATACAACTTTTGTTGTTGTTAGATTTAGATTAAGTTAAAATCAGATGTTTACAGAAAATAGGGCTCAATATAAGGAAATATAATTATAGTATAATTATATATTCACATCAATAGTCACTATCAAATCGGCGTTATTGTAACAGAGCCAATTTTACAGATATTTAATAGGTCAGTGAATTGAATAATTATCCCAACACACGTCTATTTTTAGAAAGCTTCTGTGAAGAGTATCAGTGGCATGGATTGTGCTCTTTAATAGCATGTTCAGCTAGCTAATTTACACTAATGTCTGTGTATGTTTAGCCTGTGGGCTGAAGTGCATCATGTCCATCACTGATATCTCAGGAAAATTCTAAAATTTCAACCTTTTAGAGCTATGACATGCATTTTAGCATTAAATGGATATTCTGTAGCTGATGCATGTTCATGTGGAATTGTTGGGTTTTTTCTTAAGAATTTTATATAGGGCTGTCAAAATTGATGCGTTATTAACATGTTAACACAAATTCCCTTTAACACCACTATTTTTTTTTAGTAATAATCTCCTGCGAGTTGGCCAACTTGCAGGAGATTGATTGAGCTTTGAGTCGTTCCCCTCACTCCTTGTCAATAGAAGGCGATAATGCGGGAACATCCGGGCGGCCCCGTGCGTGGTTGGTAATTCAGGTAGCAATGTGTTTGTGGATAAAGGTAGAGCAGCGCGGAGCTATGGACACGGAAAAAGGGCTTTTGGATGGAAAATTTCAGCTTCAAAGTCCTGCCAGACGGTTCACACGACGAAGGAAAAGTCATATGCGTGTAATGTCGGTGTGAGTTGGTCTGTCATAGAAGTGCGTCAAGTCTAAAATATCATCTGCTTGCTCAGCATACAGCCGATGCTGTGGCCACACCTCCTCCACGCCAAAGGCAGACCACGTTGGATTGTTTACAGAGGAGACTGGACAAATCGACAAGCAACAAACTTTCAACAGCAATTGCTAAATGGGTGGCTACATCCTGCAGGCCGATTAGCATTGTGGAGGACGGGGGTCTGCTTGAAATAATTTGCATCGCATCAAATGGCTACACGTACACAGACTATGCATGAATACAATATGAGAGTTGTTAATGGCACAATTTATTTGCTCTAATTGTTTTTGTAACACCCTATGTTGAGCCTACTTTGTAGTAAGGGATGATTTTGTGTTTTTTGTTATGTTGTATTTCTACGCATGTGAGGTTGCCAGGCACAATCATACTGTGTGCTATTTGCTTTGAGGTGGTACATTTAGATGATGAATTGAAAATGTCTCTGCTGTGATGCAGAAGGATCAATTATTTATTTTAAGCTCTGGATGTTGAATAATTCTTTCCAAGTATTGAGTTTGACACTACATTGTTGCATAATGTAAGCATATTGGTCCACTCCTATGTTTAGAAGAGTATTATAAAGTTGAAAAATATCCTTTTAATCTACAATCAGAACAGATGCAACATATGCGATTGATTAGCGATTAATCACGAGTTAATTATGGAAGTCGTGCGATTAATCACGATTAAAAAAAATAAATCGTTTGACACCCCTAATTTTATATTTTGATGAGCGCTACAAGATTATTATTGCTGTAATTGGCGCTATATAAAATAAAGTTGAGTATTCTATATTTGTTAAAAAAATAAATAAAAATCATATTAATATAATTATGTATTGTTTGAATTGTTGATAAAGTTGATAAATTGAGAATAAAGTAATCTGCAAATTGTTGCAATAGGTAAATTGATTGAAATGGCATTGCCTATTAAAATTATTAAGAAATTATTATTTAAAAGAATAAAATGCTTAACAAAGACGAAAGAAAGAATACATGTTAAGTAAGTGTATGATTAAGTAAAAGACTGGTAAAAGTATGGATCAGATACACACAGATTACAGTAGTACAAAATACAGTAGGATAGATAATAAAATAATATACAAATTATATATAAATAAGATACATGATACAGATTTTTACAAAAATAATACAAATATACAATTAAAAAAATAAAGTTATTGTTTTTATTTGTAATATTTTGTTTCAAATGTGTTAGAAAATTTTATACAAAATATAATTGGATATTTTTTAGGTATACTAAGTAACACACACACACACACAAAAGAAATGTTAATAACAAAATAAGCTGTTGTGAAATGTATAGTTTCATTGCATCCTAAAACTCTTATTTTCTCCCCAATTGATGTAGCGGCAAAAGTAGAAATGATTAATTCATGAGTTTGACTCATTTTTTCAGGCTGCCAGACGAAATAAACATTCAGTAAATTGAATGAAGTAAAATAATAGTATTTTCCTGAGGGCATGCGGCTGCACAGGGATTTGCATGACACAAATAAAAATATGATAATAGTAGATATGTATAATTGTTCATGGTTCAAACAGATGGACAGTGGATGCAGACATTTGCCAAGACTCTGAAACCAGGAATAACTCATTGCAAGGACAGTCACTCAGGCAGACAGGCCGGATGTCAGACTGAATTTGATGACGATTGTTTAGGAAACCTTTGGTCGAATATAAGCATTGGCTTGCAGCTGACAAATCCATCACACTACTGCAGACAAATCAGGGCGCTATGCGTGAGAGAGTATATAGGCTACATCTGTATATTTTCAATGTGTCCATGAACATTTTCATCAGCCTTATTATTATTATTATTATTATTATTATTATTATTATTATTATTATTATTAATAATAATAATAATAATAATAATAATAATAATAATAATAATAATAATAATGTTGCAGTGTTTAGTCATTCATCTTTTTGGTTTCTTTATATATTCTTTTAAAACCTTTTAGATTTCCTCTTTTGTGCTATGTGAGGCTAATGGACTTTTTGTTCGTGGTTTACAGATTCAAAGGTGTTTTATGCACAAGTTGAGCATATTTTGATGCGTCACTGTAGGGGGAGGCAGTTGTGTTATCTAATGGTTTTAGTCACTTGGATTTTAATTCTTAGTATTTCTATTCCAAGTTACAGGAAAAAAAAACAACCAAAAACTGTCAATGTATCCAATCTTTTCAAGTCCTTCAGGTCCATGCCATTTGAGTAATAATGCCTTGCTCAGATCCATGATCAGTTGTTCAGGGTTGAGGTCAATTATAATTGTAATCGTGTCATTGATAATTAATTTGTCCGAGCTATACCTATGATGTGCTGACAATGAAATGATTCACACCTACGTATCAAGTAACACAAAACAATCTCTGATTTGTGGCACCTTTTAAGAAACGGTCATATATAATGAACATTGAAGAAGAAGAAGAAGAAGAAGAAGAAACACCTGCCTTCCCTCAGGCTTATACTGTAGCAAGAATTAGCCGCTTCTGGTGTGTTTTGGTGTCTTTTGAAATCCTCTTATCTCCCAGCAGTTAAACAACCTCATGTAGACCAGCTCTTGAAAACCGAGGCATGCGGCACCAATGCAGCCCTACATTTTCCACAGGTCTTTTCTTATGGCTCCATGAAATCCTTTTCATCGTGAGAAATTCCCTCCTCGAGGCTTTTGATCGAATGTTGCTTTTGGCATGAAGAATGCAACCGACAGGTTTCTGCTCGGCATTACCATCTCGTGCAAATTAGGCTAAGATGCCAGCTGTTGAGCATTGAGAAGCTAATCTATAAAGCAGAATGCAGAGGATTATGTCATCAGAATAAGGTTTCTAATCCCAACACTATACTGTGTAATGCAGGAAAGTACAGCACAACTGTTGGTTTTCATTTTAGAAGCACTACTCTTTTTTTTTTTTTTTTTTTTTTTTTTTAGTCAAGTGAGCTCGTCCTAAGCTTAATTGTTTGCTTGCTGCTTTTTAGCACTGGCCTGTTGTGAACAAAGTGTCCAATTAGCCGTGGATTTTGGGCATGTGCTATCACAACGGGCCGACCAGGGTCTCACATCATTTGTATGTTTGCTGTGCTGGGGTGTGAGGACTTTATTCTCCAAACCCTAGTTTGCATAGAATAATAACTTTGCATGCATTAAAAAATAGTCTTTCAGAAAGTTCTCAGATTAATTTGCAACATCAAACTGCAAGACTGAATAGCAAATGGAGTTCACTTATATAACATGTTTTGGCCTCATTAGCATCATTGTAGCCTTTGTACTTTTTCACTTTTATGTTCACAAGCACACAAAGAAATATCCATAGAATATCCATGTATGCTGAATGTGTAAAGGCTACTGTTTGTGGAACGGTGTCTTGCTAATTTACTTTTTTGCACACAAATACTGAACATTATGGGTTAAAATGCCAACTTTAAAATTAGAGCACTGTATCTAATCCCCAGGCTCTACAAGATGTATTATTTTAGAAATGCATAGTAAATTGCTTTTCTTTAATAAATCCCTGCATGTGAAGCACATTTTTTTTTTTTTTTTTTCAGATGTTTTGGCCGCCTTCATTTTTTTCTGCAATACTGAAAAATGACTATCCATTCTGTTGGTGGATGAAGGATTATATATGGCTTCCAAGATTAAATCTTTGTCCAGATTAAATTATTAAATTGGGACAAAAAATAGGTTGCCCAAGTTATTTGATGATTCTGTACACTGATTGAATGAGTGTGGTCAGAATGTTAGATGGTATCTGTTGTGGAGGTTTTGAATGGAATGAGACAGATTTAAGTTGTAAGGTTGCTGGTCAGATGCGGACACAGGGTTTATTTGGTCAAAGGGTTTTTGAGGCAGACCGGTCTTGGATTCCGAGGTTTCCGTGTGTGTGTGTCCCAATGACTGGTTCAGGCTCTGTAACAGTAACCTGAATGCTTGTCTAGAGTCATTAGTGGGGAAACTAGACTTAGTAAATATGTAAACACACACACACACAGCATTGTAAAAAGAAGTCGACAAGAGGTGAAGACAAGGATTTTAATTTCAACTTCATTTTAGACCAATTTGGTCAGTTGTTGGAACAGGAACCAAAAGAGAACAAAAACCAAGAAAGTCAAGCTGTTGGTTACCATAGGACCAGCAAATGGTGAAGAAGTGTGTGTGGGAGGAAGAAGAACGAGGGAGTCTGATAGAGTAAGAGGTATTTGGCATCCAGAGCAGTTTGCTCTGAGAACCACAATCGACCTTGTTGCTTTACATGTATCAGGGTCATTGATTACGACAGGCGATGGAAATAAATTGACTGATGTCCAGGTCATTGGAAATGGCAGCATTAAAAGTTCTACGCTGACAAACCCAAAACAGGAAATGTGTTGAAATTCCCAAATTTACATGTGACTAGATGGAGCAGTTTAAAATAGAGATGTAACGATTAATCGTAAGGCAGTTAAAAATCGATTCATAGGTATCACGATTGACATCGATACTTTGAAAATTGAATCGCAGTACTTTTTTTAAACAGCAGGGGGCGCTATATATTTATCCCTTCTCTTGTCCAGCAATGTACGTGGCGGGCGGAATCTGCTACTACTTTCTTTCTGGCCGCCTTCTACTCTTAAACATGTTGATAAATGATTCCTTACCCCTTTAGCACCGAAAGAATATCTGTAATATTATGTGAATATATGTAAAAGTCACGTTTTTCTCTTAGCTCTGTCTGCTAGCATAGCATCTCTTCTTCACTGCTAGATTAGCTGCATGCCAACTGACCACTGGGTTACTACTCACTGGTCAAAACAAATATCTGACGTAAATCAGTGCAATGACGGGTTTTTTTTTTTTAAAGTCAAATTGTTAAGGCACAAAATACATTTTTAGTTGCACTTTTAAAAAGAAAAAGAACTATTATGTAGTTTAAACCAGAATTTAAATGAATTGGCTTCTTCTTCATTTGTATTATTCCTTTATTTATTTCATTCAAGATTAATTTTTAGTTAAATTGCATTGTTTTGAATAGTTTACCAAGGGATTCTTTTGAAAATGAAAAATAAATGGAAAATAGAACAGTATTTTCTAGTTTTCTTTCCAAAAAAAATACAGGAATATTTTTCATCCATCATTTGACTACAGTCCCATTTTGTAAAATAAATCGTGAGACAATCGTATCATGAACCCAGTATCGTGAATCGAATCGTATCGGGAGTTGAGTGAATCATTACATCCCTAGTTTAAAACTTAACATCAATGTGGGCAACAAACTAAAAACAATGTTCTAATAAACCAAGATAGCCCAGTGGTACCCAACCACCATGCTACAGGCTGGTCTGTAGACCATTTGGTCAGAGATGTAAAGCGTACTGATACATCCTACTCAAGTAGAAGTAATGTTACTTCATTAAAATTGTACTTAAAGCCACTTTGTGACCTAAAGAGTTGACGCAAATGAGTTATTTTAAATGATTCCTCAGGCCAATATACAGCACATATCACAATATTAATGCTCCGAGCGGGGCTGCCCTCTTGAAATACTGCCCACGTAAATTTGGAGAAGCCGCACCGTCGTTGAAAATGCCTGGAGAACGTTTCACTTTAGGACAGTCATGTGACCACAGGCTTTGATTGGGTGGCAGTCACCCCAGTGGTATCTGTCATTGTGTCCTTGGGCAAGACACTTCACCCACATTGCCTAGCATGAATGTAGTGTGTGAGTGAGTGTTGGTGGTGGTGGTGGGAGGGGCCGATGGCACACTTTGGCAGCCTCACTTCTATCAGTCTGCCCCTGGGCAGCTGTGGCTACAACAGTAGCTTACCACCACTAAGTGTGGAGTGAAAGAATAATCCCTTAATTCT
This sequence comes from Gouania willdenowi, assembly GCF_900634775.1. NCBI lineage: Eukaryota > Metazoa > Chordata > Actinopteri > Blenniiformes > Gobiesocidae > Gouania > Gouania willdenowi. Next base: position 34,705,624 of record NC_041053.1, on the reverse strand, counting down.
GTAAAGCGACTTTGAGTGTCCAAAAAAGTGCCATAAGAAGTTGATGCATTGTTATTATTATTGATATACTCATAGAGCTAAGGCTTTTGCTACTATTTTTCCGCCTGATCAACTCCTGGTCATGGCCGAGGCAAGCAAAAAGCTTAAAACTGCTTCTGAGGAGGCACTTCAATCGTCTGTGATGAGTCGCTTGAACATAGTGGTGCTTTTTGGTCACTCCACCGCTCCACTGACACGATGACCAGGAAAGTAAGTGTGTGTGTGTGTGTGTAAGCAGCGACAGAGGAGAGAGAGAGGTCTGATAACTTCTTTTCCTTCTTCTCCAGCCGTATGTTTGCAGCACTTATCATAGACAGTGCCGCTTTTATGGTTAAAATGATCAACTTACGGAGTTACTAAAGGATGAGTTCACTCAGAATGTTAGCTTATTCAAGAAGTTAACCTCTTTAATTTTTCCCCGATAAATTGAGGAAGTGTAGGACAGCCCTCCACTGCAGCCATCTCACTGTAGCGGGAGGGAGCAAAAAGGGACTGTTGCCACGGCTCTTCAGACAGTGAAGGATGGGAGAGTTGTTGCTTGAAGTCGCTTAAAGATTTCACATTTTTAAACTTTGAGCGACGAGGTCGCTTGACCTAGTCACTCAAATCCCGCAAGTCACATTGCTTAAGGGGGGATAACTTAAGGTTGTGTCATTTACACTGATTTGAATGTAATTTAATTGTTTCAGTCACTTCAGTCGCATTTGGCGTGAACGCCTACTCACATAAAATTTCTGCGGCGCTTGTGGCCACTAGGGGCGCTTGACGTCAAAGTTACAGGTCTAGAGCCCCTAGTGGTCAAAAGTTAAACATGTAAAGTAGCTCAATTAAATAGGACTGAAGGTAAAAGTTACTAATTTCTTTCACCCCCCATGTTATTTTTGGTAATAAATCTTGCCATGGTGCTCTTGCATACAGTAAACATCTCATGTATAAACTTATAAAGGAAGAGAATAAATCTTGCACAATTGGAACTGAATTTATTTTCCACAAAGACATCTGTATATAATAAAAGGTGTGACAAAATGTACAATTCTTCTTTTTAAAAAATAAATTAACACCAATGCATTCAATTCAAAATAAAAGACTGTGAAAACAACCTCCATTTAATGTTGTGTTAGCGCGGTGCATTGCGTTTAATCTGATTGGTCGCCGATGATGTGATACATTTGATTGTTGTCTGGTAATTTCATTTTTTTGTAGTTTCACAATTTTCGTTGATCACCTTTGCCTTTGGTAACAGCTTGCAGTGAAAAAAAAAAAGTTCTTAAACATTTATTCATTTTTATTTACTTCTGTTGTCCTCACATCTCCTTTACTTGACTACACTTGATTGGACCAAAGCCGCTAGTGAGTGTATTTACTCCACAGAAGACCCAGACATACAGTAAATCACCCTTGCCCTGACCTTTGCTGGAGGACTTCAGAGACTCTATCTATCCAGGATCTAAAAGTGCAAGATGAATGCTATTGCTGTAATATCTATTAACATTGTAGACCATGAATGTTGAACAATATAAAAACACAGGACTTTGATGAGGTAATTTAGTTTTTTGTTATTTGTTAGCAATTACCATGTGTCATGCTTTTGGTTTGCATGACAAACAACAAATAGACAACTTTCTGATTCATTTCTCTGCAAATTGCTCACAAATGACCTCGCAAAAAGGTCTTGAAACACTGACTAACCCAGGCACTGTGTGCCGTAAGCATTGATGCAATAAGTGTTGTTTTTTTTTAAAACACTCACACAGCATCACACTGGTGTAGCCACGGTGATCTCAGCTAGTAGCCAAATGTAGAGGGATGTTTTTCCTCTTCTTGCTTTTCCAAAGGGCATGTTATGTTTTGTCATAATGTGACAACCCTGTTCTACTTTTGGAACAAATTTGTTGACTGTGTTTTGTGATGATATTTAATGTTAGCGTCTCCTTTCAGTTTTGATGCCGTGGTAGGTGGTTTGCCTTTATCTTCTTCTATTCATCTGTTTAAAGCTCTCTCACTTTCCCGTCAAAGCTTTATTCCTTGTTTGATGCTAATTATTTGTGTTTGGATTAGAATGCCGACACGGGTATCTGACTTAAGCCGCTGTAAACACTTCATTTCCATTTAGTTTTCCACGAACGAAAAACTTCTGTTTCCCAATATTGTATAGATGTTTTGTTCCATGGGTAAAGATAATAGAAGCAACATTACATTTCTTTTTCATATTTTTCTCTCTTTGAAGAAACAGGAAAATAAAAGTTTCTCCAGGTGATACATTTGAGATTGGCAGCATTTTGACGTAGATGGAACTTATTACACAATAGCTTCAATGTGCACCATGCTGTTGTGATGTCATGATCTTAATAACTGTTTACTTGATAAACTTCATTTTCAAGTTTGTGTGCAATAAACCCCAAATATTCCAAATAAAAATAAGTTGGAATGATATTTGTCAGAAAACTTTAATTTATTGTAAACTGTTTAGAAGGGATGGGCCATATTCAGCAATTACTTTACCAATACTATGAATTAGACAATTTACTCACATTTTTCTTTTGATTTCATTTGAATACAAATCAGAATCAGAAAATATTTTATTCGCAATTCGGAATTTAACTTGATAGTTGCAGTGGAAAAAAACACATCAACACACCGCGGCTGCCGTTTTACGGTTTCCAAATTGAAGATTTGTAATCAGTCATGATTTTCAAAAAGAAGAAAGCAGGATGTCTGTGGACACGCTGAAACACTGTTTATCGTTACAGTTTATTTAAAAAAAAAACAAAAGATTATTCAGGTGTAAAATTAGAAGAAAAGCACATCAGCTTGTGTCGCTGCGTTAAGACAAAACTTAAGTGAACTGAACGAACAATAATATGTACAGGATGATTTCAGGGATACTCATCCCAAATGACAGAGACGGGTTAACTGAAAGATTGTTATCGATAAACTGTACTCTTAGTAATAAGATTCTGTATAGAAGCTGCACATGCATTAAAAAACACTATAAACTCACGCTTGTGGTGGTCGACATGTTGATTACTCAAATAAATGCTCTATTCATGTAACTCCAACTGGTTTTAATGAGGTTAAAGGGAGGTATTGATACAAAGTTTTCATATCTCCGCGCCCTTGTTTCCCCCAGGGCTGGAGATCATTGTTGGTGGGGTCTGCTCCTTATTGTGTGGTTTATTTGAGTTTTCAATCGATGCAGCTGCCTTTTAAATCTTTCTTTGGCACATTTATGTCTTCTGTGGAACTGAATGTACAATCCTCAACCTGTCTTTCTCACATAATGGAGCTGCTGCTGAAGGTGTAGGTTCATGAACACAGTCACGGATGATGACTCAAGCCTCAGCTTCACTCAGTTCAAATCGATAATATTGTTCTTCGATAGAGAAGCGGCGATAAATCAAACTGGAAATTGGATTTGTACCAGAAGGGCATAATGCAACCATTCTGTGATTAACAGATTACAAAAAAAGAATAACAACAAAAATCTAACCAGCAGAAATTAGGTGAATTAAAATCATTCTACCTTTTTTTTTTTTTTTTTTTTTTTTAAATAAAACTGTCCCAGGCTTTTATGTAACAAGAACAAAAAGACAGTGAGTAGGCAGTGAAGTAATTTGACAGTGTGGACTTTTGTGCTTGGCAGGACAGTTGCTACACGGAATTGATACGACTTCAGAGCCAAACAATTCATCTTGTTCAGTCATATCTGGTCCGTGGTTGTCAGGTGGTGATGGGCTGAAATGGGGGAAATAAATACTTTGGAGAGGTTGTAACAGGTCTACCTTTTCCACCTTAGCGACAGCTGGAGTTTTATGTCTTTTTTTTTTTTTTATTATAGTTCACCCATAAAATATCACATCTCAACTCAAGATATCCAACAGTCAGTACACTTGAAGGGTAATGATTGCTTTGCTTGTATTTCCATCACATATTCACAATCTGCCTAACATGAGTATAAAATCTATTATCATTCTGTATGTGTGTACATTTTTGGAACCAATTGTTGCCGCTTTCTGGTCTGATTTGACTTTTAACCCTCTTATTACCATTGGGGTCAGTTTGACCCTATTAAATGTTTATCATTTAAAAAATAAGAGTTGACTTTTCTTTTTCCTTCATTTTTCATGACTTTTCCTAATTTGATAGGTACAATTGATTAAGCACAAACTTATCATGGTGATATTTTTTTTAATGTGCTGAACACATATTTCACGCATTGGTGTTCATCTGGGGTTAATTTGACACTGAGCTGTTTTAGCTCAGTTTTTAGCTGTAAAACTTGTCTGTTGTGCTCTGTGTATTTCAATCTGCAAGCTCTCTCTATACAAAACATAACAAAATGTTTACCGTCAATGAGGTTTTGGAACAGCTCTTTCACAGTGAAAGTGACGTGGAGGGAAATTTGTCTGAGACACAGGACTTTATCGTGAATAACCCCAAATAATAATTAATAATTAATCTGGGTATGATCTTTAAACTCAATAGAAATAATACAAATAAATACACACCATTACAATCTAGTGTGTAGTCGATTGTGTGAGTTTATTTTAACACTCCCCCTTATCTCTAAAAACAAATAATAATAATTCAATGAGAGATATGAATATGAACAGATGAATGTTTTATAACTTTTCTCTAGTTGTAACACAATGGCCACAAGTTTCACAAAAAGGCCCATTTTGCAGCTTAGCATTAGTTCTCCGAGCACTGAAGCTGTGAATTGATCCTTTTGACCATGTCTTCCGCTACCTGTGCCATTTCTAAGCTACAGATGCTAATCCTCAAGGGGTCCGCATTAATCCTTTACTCCAATTAAGCCTCAATCATTTTGCTACAGCACAATGACTTTGTACTACGCTGCACAAATCCTCCTACAGTGGATTAGACTGTTCGGTGGGTGGGATAGATGGAAACGGCAGGGTTGGTTATTCAGTGGAAAAGGTGAGCACATCGTAGGTGTCGGCAGCCACTGCTGAAATATCTGATCAAACAATCTGAGACACAGGTCCATATTAGATGTGAAGTTAAGCCAAATTTTCAGCTGCAGTGGATATGACCCATTTAAGTAGCTCTAATGTGGCTTAACAAGTGGAATCACAGAGCAAGCTAATGCTGCTGAACCCTGAGAGAGTGCATGACTTCCACCAAAGAAAAAAGAATAAAAATCTACCAAGAAAGCTTCTTATTGCATGAGAGCTCTCTTTACTTTACAAATAATTCTTAATGTGCATGTCACAAAATCTTTGGAAAACCAAACATATGCTTACAAGCCAGCATTGGGATTACATTTTTCAATTACAATTAGGTCTTCAATTATGCATGTTCAATTATAACTGAACAACTGACCAATTTTTTCCAATTAAAATTACTATTATTTTTTTTGGACTGAAACTCAATTACAAATTGTTTTCACTAAAGTTCAAATTAAATGAATCATAATTACTAAGCCTTTAATCAATATTAACTCTAATAAAATTGTGTTAGCTTTTTGTTAGCATGGGTCATTTTTGAACCATGTCTTAAATCAACTGTAAAATATACTAAAAAATATTATCTATCATCCAATTTGTTTTTCATCTCTTGGTTTCCTTGTTAATTTTCCTAATCAAAGAAAACATTTCAATTTATTGGGTCTATTCACTTTTTTGTGACGCAAGATGGTCCAAAATTGTTCTCAGCCAATAGCAAAAATAAATTGTAATAGCCATGTTTCAACCCATAGAGGGCAGTCACTGACATTTTACAACAAAATATACCAAATTGAAATACTTTGACTAAAATGTTGAGAGTTGGACCAGAATCAGTCAACAGCACTACTTCATACCCAAATACATTTATACTTGGGATTTAGTTGCTCTTTAACTATTGCTCAATTTCATACTTTATTTTTGTATTTATTTATTTTTTTCAATCTTAGTTTTTCTCCTGTAATGTATGCATTTGTATTTAATCCTTTAATTAACAGTCTTGTAGTTGATTATGTAATTTTTTCTTTCTTTCTTTCCTTTCTGTTTATTCTTTTGATTTGTAATGTTTCTCGAGCCTCTGTAACGAAATTTCCCCCATGGGATAAATTTTGGGAATTTCTCCTTGAGAAATTTTGATTTGCTTTGAGATATTTTAAAATGTAACTAGATTTTATTTTTTTCATTTAATTTTTTGTGTGTTGTGATTGTAAGTATGAGGAATGTTCATACATAAAACAAAAAACTACAACTTCAGCATTTCCAAACACAACTGTTTTATAACCAAAACTCAGAAAGCTGTGCTGCATCTTAAAATCTCTCTCAGCACAATATGCATCTGGTACTGCATCACAGAACTGAATCACTTTGACCCTGCAAAATACTCGCTTGTCTTGATGTGCAGACATTGTGGTGTAATGAGCCATTCTGTGGCTGATGTTTAGGCCGGGGAAAAAAATGGTCAGTTTGACCAAGCAGAGAAAAAAAGGTAGTGTGCGTATGTCATGTGGCTCGTTTCTTGGCTACTGCCTTATAATGCGGTTTATCCAATGTTCTTCCTTGGACTGACATTTTTTCAAGGATCTTTATCCTGGATCGCTGGGCATTTGTTGTGGCTGAGTCAGTTTATAAGTTGTGAGCTCACTCTCCATGTCCGATCTGATTTGTGTTTGGTTTGTGCTTTTGCAGACCCTGAACTAAGTGACCTGTGAAACGAGTCACACCGGGAATTTTCTAAAGAACTTCCATTACTTCAAGCCATAGGACATCGGAACCAGAAGGTATGGCAAAAGAAATTCCCATCTTTCTGTGGCTCGAGTTACTTTTTATTAGAGGTGTAAACAGTAGCGATATATCCTACTCAAGTAGAAGTACTGTTATTTCATTGGAATTATACTCAATTACAAGTAAGTCATCCATAAAATACTCAAGTACAATTAAAAAGTAGCTCAATTATATAGTACACAAAGTAAAAGTTACTAGTTACTTTCACCTCCACGTTTATATTTGGTAATACATTTTGCAGTTCCCTTGCATACAGTAAACATGTATCAACTTAAAAAGGAAGAGATTAATTCTTGCACAATTTGAACTTAATGTATTTTCCACAAAGGCATCTGTATAAAAAAAGGCTTGTCAAAATGTACAATATTCTTTTTTTTTTAAAATAACACCAATGAACTTTATTTAAAATAATAAAATTCTCATGCTCGAGTTACATTTATGAACTTGAAAACTGAGAAAATAACCTCCATTCAACGCTGTTTTGGTGCCATGCATTGCGTTTTATCTGATTGGTCGGCTGTGATGTGATTCATTTGACTGTTGTCTGGTCATTTCATTTTTTGTAGTTTCACAATGTTCGTTGATCATTTTTAAACAAAAGATAGTAATTTACTCAGTAATGATTGAGTGTAGGAATGTAATGAATTACTTTAATTATTTTAAAACATACTTATAGCTGATATACGAAGTTTCTGAGAAATCTATGTTTATGTATCATTATTTTGAAATGCAAAAGAAATACCTAACTAGTCTTTTGCTATGGTCTACTGCTGGTGGTCTTTAATATAAATTAATGTATATAAGTCCCTCCTTCGTCCTATAGACCCATATACAAATGGAAACGATCACCGAGCGCACCCAGCCAATAGGGTTTGACTTCCTGATTTTGAGACTGTCAATCAAAGTGAATGCGGAACTGTGCACGGAAACAAGGCCGCGTGTCACAACAGCAAACAGGTAAATATGATTTTGCCTCTTACCTGACTCATAGACCTATATTCATGTAACCTGATGTGACCTTGTTATGCTCCGCGATGCGCGTGCAGAAAAGTAGAGGCGTGGCTTCTGGTAGATTGGGAGAGGCAGTGGGGGGAAGTGGAGCCGTTGAGGGCGGGACATCCAGACATTTCTCAGAAACTCCGGATAGCAGCTTTAAGTACAAGTAAAATTAGAGATTTATGAATATATTAAAAAAAAAAGTGCCCATAAAAGGTACTCAATCACAGTAATGTGAGTACTTATAATCCATTATTTTTACCTCTGTTTTTTATTTACTGATAGGATTGATTTAATGTACAATTACATTTGGTGTGTGCATTTATTATTAGTGCATAGAAAAGGATTTGAAAGTACATTAATTGATGTGCAGTAACTGAATAATGTGGGTATGAAAGATGGATTCTCCGCCAACAAGTCTGATGTCACCAGACCATCTGCTCCACTGTTATGTTGTCCTGACAGTCCATCTCTTTCAGTGTATCAGGGATATGTTCATGTGTTAACCTGAGCTGCTTTTGAAATCATCACAAATGCGGGTTTCTGATACAAACATAGCCTTTAGTAAAACGACTGTTGTCATTGACATAGCATGATGATGAATATTTGGTGATATTAAGACCTCACGACCCTGTTTTTGTTTAGAAAGCAATGCTTATAGCTGCTTGATTATAGAAACAATAATAATCACAATTATTTTAGTCATAATTGAAATCAAAATTATTTGTCAAGCAAAGTATTGTTTATTTTTTTGTGCAAAATATTGCAAAATACACTAAAATCAAGTATGTTCACTTTTGCACAAAACAAAACACTTCTTGCACGTGATGCGTCTTTGCTCTAGGTTTCATCATCAAACCTAAAGTGTTCACATATGAAATCATTTGACTTGCCTTTGTTGTTTACCAAACATATTTTCTGCATTTCTCCTGCCATGTTTCAAGAGCGCTAGCGACATCTTTGCTCATGTTAGCCTGCAGGCTAGCTAGCTCTAGCTTTGAGAGGGGCGGGGCATTGGAGCTTGCATGCGCGTGCATTAAACTGCTCAGAGTGTGTGCCAAGCTTTGTTCTTTGTAGATATCCTAAATTGTGGAATTTTGTGTTATTTTGCAAATGAAACATGTGTAATTGAATAAATATATAATCGTTTTTCTCAATTAGGTTATTTTGTAATTGTTGAGTGTAATAAAGTTGTAATCAAATTTTGATTAATTGCACAGCCTTAAAAACCTCGTCCAATAAGAATCAGTATTCAATGAGCTGCATAGTTCTCAGACCCTCTTCTTTCTAATTAGTTAATGTGCAGTTAAATGAAACCCTCTTTGACAATCTTAACCCTCTGCAGTCCAGAGCATAACTGGCCGTTTTTGACTACTTTTGATTTTACCTTTAAATCTCACTATAACAACTGTTCAGCTTGCCTTGTTTGGTATCATTTTTTTTCAACACAACTTCAGCTGTATGAATTCACTGTTAAATGACATACTGTATAAACAATTAAAATGACACAAAACCACCAAATCCGAGTAAGGAAAAAAGGGTATTTTTACTGTGAAAACCACACATTTGTTTGATGAGTGAGAAAACCAATATAAAGTGTAACTATCAAAAACATATGTACAAGTTCATCAAAAAAAAACAAGTTCTATGGCATTTTTCCCAAATCATCTAATACAGCTTTTTACAAAACCTCACATTCAGATGCCACAAATGTTTTGTGCTACTGTAAGAAACAGTTCCTGTTCACTAATAAGACAGAGGGACACGTCACAGGCCTAACACTTTCCACCAATAGGAAATAAATGTATTTTTTACTTGCAAACACTTTGTTTTTAGTGAGAGTTTGTTTCTGCACCGAACGCAACACATATACTAAGTAAAAGTGCAGTGTTTTTCATCTTTCATAAATATTGTTCTACTTTTACTATCAAGATTATTCAAAAACTTGTATATAGTTTTGATTCCTCAATTTCAACACAATGGACACTCTGTGAGGCTGCATCTGGCCATGGGTTTGTCGTAAATTGGTCATGTGATTCGGACGCGCCGTCGCGTCTTTCGTCTTCTAAGGATTAAATTTAACAATATTTAATCTTGTAAAAATTCAGAGTTGTACCAAATGAAGTTGATGCCTGGTGTTTATCTGTATTTTAAATAGGTAGAGTCAGCTCAGCTCACATAAACATACGGAAAGTCCCATTAGTGAAGTTCGTCACAAATAGATAAAGTGACCAATTTCAATTAAACCAACGTTAGGTGAGTAAGCTGTTTTTTTTTGTTTTTTTTTATGACTGTATATCTTTGATGACTAATCATATCTGTGAAAAATGGAAGAACAAAAGAATAAATAGATCCCTGAATCACTGGCCTTAGTGTTTGCCCCGTAATGCTTAACGCTTCAACATGACATTTTCCCCCTAAAGGGCAGAGATGACAAAGAATGACTTAAAGGGTGTCAGACACATCCAACCAACACGCTCGAATGCACAGCCTCAAATGCCACTGCTGCATGTTCCTGCTAAATCGAGTACGCTGGGTCGAGTTTTTCTTTTTCCAACATTTGCCTTTCATGTCACTTTTTCAATAAAAGCAGAGAAAGATGTAGGGGGAAGAAAAAAAAAATTGGATGGGTTAGAAATTAATGTGATCGCGTTGGGACTGCACTGAACGACATGTGGAAAGAAAATGTGTCTGTACTCCCTCACAGCCACAAGGCATAACACAATTAGACTTTAGATTGTTTTTCCGTCTCCCCCTGCCCATCTGATTTCTGCTCTTGCCAGACTATTCCCTTTCATCTCCTTTATTCGTCTGTATTGTCATAATGTAGCAGACCCAGAGTGCTCTCACAGATCACTGGTACAGCTTATCAGTGAAGTGGTGCCGCTTCAAATTGGGTCCCCTAATTTAGTCTTTCTATGGTTGTTCTCAGGATTACACTTTCAGTGGAGAAAGGAGTATGTTTATCTTTCCTCTCCTTCACTACAGCTAAGTAGAACAACGTAGAGCAGGAGATGGAAGTCTTGTGCATAATTTTGAAGCTTGAGTAACAAAGACAGGTGAGTTTGAAGTTTTGACAGCAGAATGGTAGAGAACATCTACTTTAACACTTGCCAAGTGAGGGTCAAAAAATGGTGGTAACAACATGAGAGCCATTGTTCACTTAGGCTTATTCTTTATTTCATCTTGAATTACCTTAAATTTAAAGACCCCTTGAATATAGAGATAAAAACCTTATCGCTTAACCCGACTTCAGCGACTCCAGCAACTAGATTACATGCAAGATCAATGTAAATGATGCAATGTCAATGGTAAATGGACTTGATTTATACAGGGTTTTATCCCCACACTGAAGTAGTCTCAAAGTGCTTTGCAATATCAGCTCATTCACACACATTCACACACCAATGAGATACAGCTGCCATGCAAGGTGCTTGTTGACCACTGGGAGCAACTTAAGGTTCAGTGTCTTGCCCAAGGACACTTCGACACATAGACTGGGATCAAACCCCCAACCTGTTGATCAGAAGATGAACCTTCTACCACCTGATCCGTGATCGCTTTTCAAGCAACTTCGAATGATGCTGTGTCTCCATGTGCAGTCAGCAATGAGTTTCTCCCCATGTCACTGCCCCGGTCGTCACTGTCTGTAGAGCCGGAGGCTGCAGTGAGAGGGCTGTACACTTCCTCAACTTACTGTGGAGATCTTGAAATCTTGTCCTCGAGTCTCAAAATTCCCTGCTCTATAGTTTTTAAAGGAGGCCATTAGATAACAATGGGTGATATACTTCATCTCAAAATATAGTCGGAGTGCAAATTAAAATGGACTGCAACACTTAAAGCAGGGGTGGCCAATCCTGGTCCTCGAGGGCCGGATTCCTGAGATTTTTAGATGTGTCCCTGCTCCAACACACCTGAATCAAATCAATGACTCGTTATCATTGCTTCAGCAGAGCTTGATGACAACACATTGGGTTCAACCAGGTGTGTTGGAGCAGGGACACATCTAAAAGTCTAAGGAATCCGGCCCTCGAGGACTGAAGTTGGCCACCCCTAACTTAAAGAGTAACCAAAGCCTAGGGTTCTGGTTGGCGTATGTTTAGGCTGGAAATTAAAAAAAATGCCTTGATTATGGGCGGGGCTCCTGAAGCAGGTAAGACACACCCAGTCTGTGCTATGAAATCTCCAAAGAACAATCTATGCTATGCTAACTACCTACTCAATACTCACTTTACCTCTCTATTCACATTTATCTCATTCCAACCTCCTCTCCACAGATTACAGAGTCCACAGGTGCTAGTTTATATCAAATGGGCGGGGTTAACAGTCATGGTCTTGACGTAAGAAGCCACCAAAACATCACAAACCACCATTTTCAGCCAATAGCAAATGTCACTTGTAACGCTGGGTTCCAACCTATCAAGGGTAGTCACTCTTACATTTTTACAACAAAATATATCAAATTGAAATGCTAGAACTGGACAAGAATCAATTAACACTAAGAATTTTGTTTTCAGCAGATAAAAAGGACTTGAGTGGTTTAGTTAGTCTTTAGAATCCAAGTGCTTGCTTTCAACGCTTGGATTGACTAAAATAATTTGATCTGTGTATTCACTTACAGGCTCCTACAGAATATCCTTCATTTTATGTCTTACTGTTGCAGAGCTGGACTCAGAAAGCCTGCCCTTTAATTTTCACTTCAAGTTGTTTTCAGACATAACTCACAAACGCAGCAGTGTTCGTCTGTGGTCACACTTTACTGGAATGAACATAAAGGCATGATTAAGCCATTAGGGCCTCATCCCTTGTCTTAATTATATCTTTAATTTGTCGAGAACTTTTGCGGCTGTATATTGCTACAGTGAATGTGGCATTTTAATCACACAAGAACTGTTAAAATTATTACTCTGAGGTTGTAGCATGCCTCTCCTCTTTTCCCTATGGGATTGTAATCGTACATCCACATTGACTAGCAGTGCCAGTCTAGCAGAGCCCCTGATCTCAGTGTTATTACAGCAATTACAAAACAAAGGTAGCAGAAGGCCAAATGCATTTGTATCGAATTAGATGCAATGCTTTTCCAACACTAAACCATCATTATTATTATTATTATTAGTGCTATTTGATAAGCTTCACCAGAGCTCAAGCATTAGCTGAATAGAACCATTTAATTTTGGTTCCCACAGTAAGCTCCTCCTTTAATTTGTTTCTATTAAGTGTAATCTGTGGACTGCAGGAATGGAAATCAAACAATATATTGAGACACGATTTAAAGTGAAAGCGTTTTGGAAGATCTTTCTTCTTAACCATCCGTCTTCCATACCTACATATCCTGCTAATAGCAGCTGTTATAGCTTACTAAAGGCTAAAGTGTAGTCCTCGAGAACGGTCTTGGTCTCAAGCCCACATTTTTAAAGGTCTTGGTCTTGTCTTGAACTCAGCATCATTTTTACTCAGTTTTGTTTCTGTCTCGGGATTTTCCGTCAAGACCAGTGGAGACTGTCAATAGTCTGCTATTCTTCAACTATGTGAATTTAATTATGAGAAGCACTTGGAACTGATTCTGATTAATTAATGTAGTAATTTGACTGCACTTCAAACATATGGTGTTAGCTCATTGATTGTTCTGCCTCACCTGCTAAAACTCAGACCACTCCATCTTAATTCTAGTCAGAAATACCCCTGAACACTTACTTTAGGCCTCAATCACCAGGCAAACCACCATCTCCGATATTTAAAACAATTCTGAACTTATCTGCTGCTTCTAAATAAATACAATAATTCACTTTTTGCAAGAACTTAGTTGAATAAAATTGAAATTTTTTAATGTTGTTCTTTGAACAGGATTATGACATTGTGTTCATGTCTGTCAAATGTATTTAAAAGAAAAATACAATTAAAGAGAACATGCCCTCTATGGTTTTTAAACAAAATGTTAAGGACTTCATCTTGTTCTGCTTTTTGCTTGTTTCTGTCTTGGTCTTGACTGAGTCTAAACTTCCCTTTTTTTTTCTTGTCTATATGAAACCATATTGAAGGTTTATGTTATATGTTGTTCAGTCTCTTTCTGATAGCTATGCATGTTTTACCCTTGCAAACAAGTTAGGATGGGACATTAGAAGAAAGGGTTGATGCTAAGCTGTATTGTTTGTGCTGAAAGTAAAATTTGACGTTACTCTATAAAATCTGTTTTATTTTTTCCAAATTCTGTTTAATTTTTTCCCAAATTCTGTTTTCCACTTTAATTTGTTAAATTTAGTTTTTTTTAAAAAATGTTTAGACTTTTTTAAAGAAAATATTAGTTTTTAACTCCTGTGAGCAAACAAAATAAATACAAATGTATGTCAAAAATAAAGTAACAATTAAAAAGTAGATCTGAGCAGGTTTATTGATTTTATCTTCTCTGAGATGTTCTAATGTAATATTTTAATAGCGTTGCTCCAACTGACTTATTTCGTGAACCGAAAGTTCCCACTGAAATGGTTGTACTTGAGGTAGCTTGCTGACTGTGAATGTGTACCTACGAGGCACAGACAAAAGGCTGGAAAAAAAAAGAACTAAAGGACAACACGAACTGAGCTGATCACGTTCTCACGCAGCACCGCTGCGCTACACAAACAAAACAAAGTTTTCCCCACAAACATTTCCCCATTTAAAAAAAACATACCTTGCCTCACTGTGAGGGCATTTAATGCCGATTCTGTCCATTTCTGCAATTAATTGTTTTCATTGCGATTCTGTTAACGCAGATTTTATAGAGCCTACTATTGTGCACATTCTGTTGTTGGGTGGGAGATTAGGTACAACAATGTGACTGTGAACAGAGGGTGCTTACACATACAGTACCTAACTCCCAATGCTCACTGGCTGTGAGAAGAGGAAACCAGTCCCTCCTCCCATCTTTTACAGAAGGGGCGGGCCCCGCTGTAGCTCGGTTTCCATTATCGATTTTCACAAAATAAATGCAATATTTCTAAATGTTGACAAAGTATAATCGCGTATTGAATGTGTTTCCACTGAAGATTGTTTTGGAGCCTCTTAACTCCCTCGAAATCTCATCCCGTGAGACTTCACTGCAGGAAAATGGATGCTCCAAACCTCCTTATAACACTCTGCATTCCTTTGTTGTTTGCCGTGTAGTGCGTCAGTAATAATGTTAAAGTATAATGCTTAGAAATGTCTCGGTCTACTCTTCTGTCTACACATGTTTTCTTGGAGAGAAGTGGTCATGTGACCAAGTACATCACGTCATGAGACGCGTATTTGCGGAAAAAAAATAATTTCCATAGCGTTTTTGCTTTTTGCACATTTCAATATCGAAACGTCTGAAATTCCTCCTCATGAAAGCATAAAAAATGTTTTGGCGATATTTGGGTGTTTTTCGAAATTCAGGTGTTTACATTATCAGTTTATATAGCGCTATTTTGATTTTGTGCATAGCAAGTGACAGTTGTGACGTCACTGATCCAAAAAGACGTCACTGATCTATTATCAGCCAATAGCAAAATTAAATTGCAATAGCCGGTGTTTTTACAACAAAATAGGCCAAACTTAAATACTTAGACGAAAATGTGAAGATGAGACTAGGATCGTTAAACTACATAAATTCATACCTAATCATATATGAATTCAGCAGAAAAACAGTGGTTTTAATGTGTACTTACACATTAAAAGTAACTATAAGCATTTAGAAAAGGACCTTTTTGTCAGGTAACTGGTATTGCATCAAAAACCCATTGATACATAGTATGAAGTCATGGGCTTGGATGAGACTGTTATTGTCTTCTGCAAGCACATGGTATTGTTATTTTTATCACATTGTATTTGCTTCAGTTGCTGCTTTAAATCTTCAGCAGAGTTTGGTAAAATGATCCCATCATCACAAAAAGCATGTGTGACAGCACATTTTATAAAACCCTGATGCTAGGCTCCTTTATAAATAACCCCTGATCTTTATGTAATGGTGGTAGTCATCAGAGATATCCATAGTAGGTATAGCCTTGCTTTAGATCACCACCACTGCCAGGCCTTAAAGCACATTTTCAGCATTTTTAATTGCCAGCTGACATTGAGTGAATGCAGCTTTTCAAAATGGCTGTGGCCCATGAATATTTATGTGCAGCTGATGAACTGCTTTTTGTTAACAGTTTTACACTAGGCAAACGCTTTCACACTCCCCCTTAAGTGCACAACTTGACATTTTAATGATACGTTATTATTTTGTCATTGTAATGATACAGCTTTTTTTCCTTTGACATTTGACAGAATCTCCTGATTTGGGTTGATTAAAAAAAAAAACATTGATGCGCTCACACAGGACAGAAATATGACAAGATTCAATCCACAGAAGCTTTAAGCAGCGCAACATGCAATCAGAGCCTAGTGGAGATTTCAGGGGGTTTGCAAAGCATTCTGTGTGCGTCATTTTGGTTTGACTGCTGTGTGAGTGGGAAGTGGCAGACAAACAATGGATGTGGCAGCAGCGTGCCGTGGATATCGCTGCATAGCACGGTCTGTGGTCCGTTTGCTGAGCGTGTGCAGAATCAAGACCTGCTTAATTATTTTCATCTCATTTTTTCTCCGCACTTCACATGTTAATAATAGTCATTATCTCATAAAGTGACTGTTGAGGACAAACTCGCATTTCTGTTAATTTGTGACTCGTCTTATGATCTAAGATTACAGGGTCAGTCTTGGACTGCATCACTTTTCTTCATGTGAGTGAAGTAACCATGGTAACCTTTTCTAAAATTGTCACTGCTCAGATTTTGGCCCGCACCCTAGGTACAATGGCTTTATTCAAATTAAATTGATGAGTGCTATATAATGAAGTTGTGCATTCTAAAATAAACAGCAACTCTTTGCAAAATTTTGCAACAAACCTCAATTAAAAAAACTTGTGAGTTTTTTCATGTTATTGACCAGATTTAGAGCAATAGTTGTGAATTTTGTGATATTTTTTTCTCTGAAAAATATACTAATGAAATATAAATGTAAAACCCAAATGTAAATATTTAATATTAAATCTGATTACAAATGTTAAATCTAAATGTTAAATGTAAATCTTAAATGTTTCATCGAAATTTTAAATGTAAATCTTAAATGGTAAATCTAAATGGTAAATGTAAATCTTAAAGGTAAATCTAAATGTCACGGGTGAAACTAAATATCTTGCTGATATGGAAATTCACCAGAATGAGCTTTGATGGTATATTTGGTGAATTTGCATATTAACCTAATATTGATGATCGTGTCAATTAAAATGATCTTTTTAATTGACACGAGCCAGTTAGAGTGAACCACAGGACGCTTTATAGCCTATAGGTACATCAAGATACATTTTCATTACACCAACAAATACATTAAAAAAATACATGATATATACAATAAGATTAGTAAAAAAAATATATGATTTTAAAGATTTTTAAATATGCGTAAAGTTTAGATGGTTTTTAGGTATTTAGCCATTTTCCATTACTGAAAAGCTCTAAAAAAACAAAACAAAAACACAGACATTTGTAAATAGTTGGTATTGGGACAATTAGTGACGACATGGAAGTTTGGTGGAAGTTTGAAGCAAGTCGAGTATTGTACGAGTGGATATGGTGGGAGTATTTGATATTTTCTTGAAATAATATTGTTTTGCCACTTAAAATGATCTTCTTTATACATATTAGTAAACTATGATGCATTTTAGTTTCAATGAGGGGCCATGATAAGGTGCAGTGCATATCAGTGATACTGGTCCTGTAACAACAATACTCAACCTGAAACAGAAATAAAATGCAGTTTTTTAAATGCATGCAAAAAAAAAAAAACTGTCAATCAAGGTAAATTTCCATCATACAATGACGGGTTTGACATATGTTCACGCTTTCTTATTTCATTACAAACAAACAGCAGGTCAAAGCCGGCAATGGAACATCTATTTATAGCCTTATTGTGACAGCAGATAATTCACATTATTCCAGGTTGCTTTATTGGGTGTCACATGTGCTACAAACGACGTGTCCCGGAGTGAATTTGTTTGAACGTTGAGTGAAAGTGTAGCTGGGACTGTGTTAAAGCCTTATGAAACTGAACCAGGCTTTGTGACACGGTGTTGGATTATTTTTGGATTTGTCTGTTGTTGTTTTTTTGTTTTTTTTTTGTCAGCATCTGTTTCTTTAATTTCCATGGCAACCATGTGGGCTGTGTAAGTATTAAGCCAAATAACAGTCCAATTCTCATGAGGTCAATTGATAAACCTTAAAGTAGAATTCAATGGAATCACAAATGACTGATTGAGGCAAAATTACTAAATTCATTGAAAATCAAACGGATGCTTTTGCCCATCACCAAACTGAGGTATCATTGCATTAGCGCAAGGGATCAAGGGATTTGTTGAAAGTAGGAAGAAGGGAATACAGCAGGATTGAGAGATAATATGAATAAACACAAACTGACTTCATCAGAAAGATTAAGTTGTTAATGTTAAAAACATTGACATTTAGATGAAGGGAGGGTTGAACAAAAATGCCCACGAAAAGGTGCTGTAGCAAGATAAATCTATAGCAGCGCTAACCATACACAGCGTTTGCTGTTTTAGTCAAAAAAAAAAAAAAAACGGTGCTTTCTAGAAATGTATCTCGTGTCTTACTAGTGAACACATGTACCTAAAACGAACCAAAGTCAATGGAAACCTTTTCCTAAAAGGTGTTCAAGCTTTACCTTCAAAACCTTTGCCTTTGTTTTCTTTACCCTCATATTATCCTCAAATATCACCAACACATTCTATTTACCCTTGGGGTCAATCTGGCCTCGAGAAAAAAGATTTTCAGAAAATTGTTCACCAAGTTTTTGTTTCAGGTACTTTGTTTATTTGTTGAATACATACAGTGGTATGCAAAAGTTTGGGCACCCTTGTAAATGTTCATGATTTTCCTTAATAAATAATTGGTTGTTTGGATAACAAATTCCAGTTAAATTTATCATATAGGAAACAAACACAGTGATATTTGAGAAGTGAAATAAAGTTTATTCGATTTACAGAAAGTGTGCTAGAATTATTTAAACAGAATTAGGCATGTGCATAAGTTTAGGCACCCTTGCATCTTATTGATTTTAATACTCTTAGCACTAATTATTGGAACTCAAAATTGTTTTGGTAACCTCAGTGATCCTTGATCTTAGGGTCTGGATTCTGGTGGGAGGTATTTTGGACCATTCTTCTCTGCAGATCATCTCTAGTTCAGTCAGGTTTGATGGTTTCCGAGCATGGACCGCCCGTTTTAAAGCACACCATACATTTTCAATAATATTCAGGTCTGGGGACTGAGACGGCCATTCCAGGATGTTGTACTTGTTCCTCTGCATGAATGCCTTAGTAGATTTTGAGCAGTGTTTAGGATCATTGTCTTGTTGAAAGATCCAGCCCCGGCGCAACTTCAACTTTGTCACTGATTCCTGGACATTGTTCTCCAGAATCTGCTGATATTGAGAGGAATCCATGCGCCCCTCAACTTTAACAACATTCCCAGTGCCTGCACTGGACACACAGCCCCACAGCATGATGGAACCACCACCAAACTTTACTGTAGGTAGCAAGTGCTTTTCTTGGAATGCTGTGTTCTTTTTCCGCCATGCATAACGCCCCTGGTTATGCCCAAATAACTCTATTTTAGTTTCATCAGTCCACAGCACCTTGTTCCAAAATGAAGCTGGCTTGTCCAAATGTGCTTTAGCATACCTCAAGCGACCCCGTTTGTGGCGTGTGCAGAGAAAAGGCTTTTTCCGCATTACTCTTCCATACAGCATCTCCTTGTGTAAAGTGCGCTGAATAGTGGAACGATGCACAGTGACACCATCTGCAGCAAGCTGATGTTGTAGGTCTTTGGAGCTGGTCTGCGGGTTGACTGTGACTGTTCTCACCATCCTGCGCCGCTGCCTTTCGGAGATCTTTCTTGGTCTTCCACTTCGGGCCTTAACTAGAACTGTGCCTGTGGTCTTCCAATTCCTCACAATGTTCCTCACAGTTGAAACTGAAAGCTTAAATCGCTGGGATAGCTTTTTGTATCCCTCCCCTAAACCATGATGTTGAATTATCTTTGTTTTCAGGTCATTTGAGAGGTGTTTTGAGGCTCCCATGTTGCCACTAATCAGAGAAGATGCAAAGAGGAAACACCTAGAATTTTCCTACTTAAATACCCTGACTCATGATTGGATTCACCTGTGTATGGAGATCAAGGATCACTGAGGTTACCAAAACAATTTTGAGTTCCAATAATTAGTGCTAAGAGTATTAAAATCAATAAGATGCAAGGGTGCCTAAACTTATGCACATGCCTAATTCTGTTTAAATAATTCTAGCACACTTTCTGTAAATCGAATAAACTTTATTTCACTTCTCAAATATCACTGTGTTTGTCTCCTATATGATAAATTTAACTGGAATTTGTTATCCAAACAACCAATTATTTATTAAGGAAAATCATGAACATTTACAAGGGTGCCCAAACTTTTGCATACCACTGTAAATAATCCCTTAATAATGACACCTTGACCTGTTCTCTTGCGCCACCATCAGGGCAAGCTTTTTAGTTTTAGAAATAATTTATCTGGAATAGTTTTCATCCAAATTTTCCCAAATTTACCGACAACATTAATGACCACAGTCGTATGATCCCTGTTGGTGGTGTTGATGATATGACCTTTCCTGCAGGTCAAGTTTCAGATTTAGAGTTTTAAAGATCTGGATGAAAGATTTTCAAGATACACTAATTTAGGGGCACATTCATGACTCTCATAGAATGATCCATATTGATCGATGTTGGTGACCGCCATTTTCCTCTCATAAACTTTTTTTTATCTCCGTTTTGTAACAAATTTGCTGTGATTCACGATAAAGTCCTTTGTCTCGGACACATTTCCCACTACGTCACTTTCTCTGTGAAAGAGCTGACAGACAGACAACTTTTACACAGCTTGGGATCAAATTGACCCCAGATGAACACCAATGCATGCAATGGATATATTTCCCTATGCACAATGCACACTTTATATTTATATTTGACTTTTCTATATTTTCTACCTTGTACATATTTCTATTTATCTGTATTACTTTTTAAATTATTATAATTATTGTTACTATACTTTCTCTTTATTTGTTTTCTTTGTTTGTTTTTTTGTGGCATCCAGTGTGGTGAGCAAAATAGAAATTACATTGTACAGGGAAACATTACTGTGCACATGACAATAAACACTTTGAATCTTGAATCATCTTCATAATTTTATGCTTAATCAATTGTATCAAATTGTGAAAACTCATAAAATATGAAGCAAACAAAAAAAAGTCAACTATTTTTTGAATGGTAAACATTAAATGGGGTCAAATTGAACCCCAAGAATAATATATGGTTAATTTATTTTTTCATCAAAATCAAACATATTTTGCCTTATGTTACAGTAAGTTAATTTAACACCTTCAATGCATGCGTTGAATGCATAAATTAAACACCAAACCACATTTTCTTATTTCCACTTAATCTTTATGACTACTGAATTTTGCTAGCCCAATATATTTAATAATTGGAGCAAATGTTAAATGTTTGTACCGATGTTAACGTTCCACAGCCATTGTGTGTTTGACTAATACAAGACAACAACAACCATTGAGTATTCAAGCAGGAACGCTAAAGGTGTGACGGTATTATTATTTCACAATAAACATCTGTGGAGGTAAATGAAGGCCATAAGTACACAGCAGCAGGTGTTGTATGTTGTTACAGGCAGATGGTGCAATCATGGTGCTGAACAACCTAATAATAACAATAAGCATCTTTTATTTTGACATTTCTGTCCCATTGGACTTGCTTTTGATAAACATACACACAAGTGTCAGAAATGTGTTGCCCTAATAACAATTTGTCACAAGAAAGAAACCGAAGTCTATTTTTTATATTATTAAAGTTAATCTTCAAGCAGATATTGGTAGACGTGTAAGAAACCAGGCTACCGAGGTTTGGTCAATTTTGTATATAATTATTCCACAATTTGTGTAACATATACAATAATGCAAAAATGATTACCATAGTAACATTATTGATAATATTCACTACAAAAATATGCGTCGACACGTCGTTGAATGTTGTAAAGTCATGATAAAATCAGGCTGGTGGCCGCGCAACAGAAGAAGAACCAACCTAAAGTCTGAAACGTTTAGGACCATTTCACTAAAAACATATACTGTACAACTGAAGTAGAACAACAAATAAATTAATATTTATTTTGTACAGTCACTGGGTTCTATGGCACTTAAAATACTTGTATATTATGTACATTAGATTAAGAATTGTATTTTGTCTCCTGGTCACCTCTGCGTGTTTTAACCAACAGTTACGTGGTTATTGTGCATCTCGAAAATGGATGAGGTGCAGAAAGTCTTTTAATTCCCATCTCTTGCCCATTAATTCCCTTTAATTCATTTATATTGATTACATGAGGTAATTATAGGACATGTTAACAACTGCCTCTGAGATGAGGTGAGATTAATTATACAGCAACTAAGATACCCTCGGATTAACTCATAAATAATTGAATGAAATGTATATCTGTCTCCTATTGGTGGATTTAATTGTAATGCCATGACTTGATGATTATTTACTGTACATGTTTGTATTTCAGCACATTTCTGACTACTTCATGGAAATTATTCACGTTAATGAGTTGGAATGGTTTTACGCAGGCTGAAACTTGTAGCTTGATGTAAGCTAGTGATTGTATTACCAATAACACCTCTTGATATGGTTATAAACACATGCTTGATTCTGATTACTACACAAACAATCTCATATGTCAATAACGGACATGGCCAACTAGCGGCCCGAGGGCCACATGCGGACCTCGGTCTAATTTTATGCGGCCCCCAAAGTAAACATACGATATGACAGACAAATACAGTACATAAAACAAAAGCAAGAATACATGAAACAATACATTGAAG
The DNA here is from genome assembly GCF_900634775.1 of Gouania willdenowi. Taxonomy (NCBI): domain Eukaryota; kingdom Metazoa; phylum Chordata; class Actinopteri; order Blenniiformes; family Gobiesocidae; genus Gouania; species Gouania willdenowi. The sequence goes on along the minus strand of NC_041053.1, from coordinate 34,682,860 downwards.
AAAAAAAAAATTGAAGATTCTCCAAAAACACACAAAACTGGTACAAAAATCAACAAAACAACAACAGTAATTCACAAAATTACTCCAAATAACACAGTACAACAATAATGCAAAAAATGACAAAATATACAAAGTAACAGAAAATGATTGAAAAAACAAGAAAAACACACAACTTACTCTGCAAACCCACAGTACTATAACAACAGAAATACACAAAAAATACTCACAAAAACACAAAATGCAACATAAATACACAAAAATAACTCCAAATAAAATACAGTATACATTTTACAAGAGAAATACACAAGAGGACAACAGAAATGCACGAAATGCAATCATAACAAGCAAGACAACAACAAACATACACAGTGACAAAAAGACATACACAGTTACTATAAAAACTCTGTTGTTTCCTGTGTTAATGCTCAGATTGGTCATTATTCTAAATGCTAACTTGAATGTTGATAAAGTGGCTCTTTGACCAAATCGACACATTTTAGTTTCCCATCTCTGGTCTATAAGTATGCCCTAAAAGGACTATTTATGTCAATTGCTGTATATTGCTTATTTACAGCCAACAATATTTTCAAATTTAATCAATATTTAATAAGTATGACCCACCTTTTATTGCAGCATCTGTGTTTGGGATTTAAGGTTGTTGTATGCTGTATTCCTCAAGATATTTGTCTCTTTATTGGCCTGGACCTAATGATCTGTAGCTAATGAGGCTGTGTAGCAGGTGTCGGGTAATTTGGAGCAGGAGTTAGTAAGAGTTAAAGCATGAGACACGTATCTCAGGACTCATTTAGAGCATTTAGTGCGTTATTTTTAGTCCAAATTGTTTGTGGTGTGACCGTCACCTTTTTTCCTTTGCTTAAAAGACAAGCAGAAGACAAGTGGCAACTATGAAATGGGTGGTTTGTAAAGGGGAAAACTGCACAATCTCTTATGACACCTCCATTGGCCTTTTAGTGAGAGTTTACGTCCTAAGCTGTGCGCTCAATAACTCAATTTCTGTCTTATCACAAGCAGGAGATTTAGAGTGAAGTGCGGGAGCTTCCTGACTCGCACAGGCCGGACTGTAAAGAAAGACTGAAGACCTTCATCAATGATGTCTTTAAGAGATTACTGTGAGGCTAGGCAATCATAACCCTGCACAAGAGAAAGCCATTGCCAACACACAATAGTGGTCACTTCACTAAAAATAAATAGAAAGCCATTTGTCCTTTTGCAACATTCTTTACACGTTTTGCAACAAATGCAAAGTTGAGTTTAACTAATTAAATTCTGCTCTATTTTCATAAGAGCATTTCATATGACATGTTTAGTACAGAATATGTTTTTGTTGTTTAAGAAGAAGTCACGTAAATGGCCTTTGAGATGTGTGAACTGTGAGGAAATAAGATAATGTTTTTGAATATATTTAGGTATCTTTATGGTTTCACCAAAAAAAAAAAAAAAACATGTACAAAACATTGTACTTTTGCCATGTATTGTAGGATTCTTGAAATGAAAATGCAAAAAAAAAAAAAAAAATGACAGCAATGCTGATAACAACAATTTACTTTCAATCACACAACTTTTAGTGTAGTTTAGTATAATGTAAAGCTTTTTGGTTTTTGTTTTTAGTTTTTAAACTACAAATGCAAAGTGAAATTATGCCCTATTTTTGTTTGGAGGAAATAAGAGAATATTTTTGAATATATCTACTTATTTTCATGGTTTCCCAAAAAAAAAAAAAATAAATAAAAAATTGTGAGATGACAGAAATGGTCTTTTTTCTGCCAAGCTTTAGTATAAATAAATGTGTAGTTTAGTGTAATGTACAATAGTTTTTTTTTTTTTGTTTTGTTTTTTTGTTGTTGTTGTTGTTGTTTTAACTACAAATGCTAAAGTGGAGGTTAATTATTTGAATTTTTTATTACAAAATGACTGCAATCATGTGATATAAGCACTTGAAATACTCTGAGCTATAAATAATAAAGTATTTCTTACCCTTCCCTAGGGAGGGCTGGTGATGGTCACAATTATGCAATGAAATAAATAAATTTATTTAATTGCAATAACAAAATATGCATTGCTGTTAAAAGATTGCACTTCTTGTAGTGTTAACCTTCGACAGAATGTGCAGACAAGAGAAAAAAAAAAAAAAAAAAAAAAAAAGAAATACTCTGAGCTAGAGATGCACCGAAATGAAAATTTGTGGCCGAATTCGAATAAAATATAAACGCTTGGCCGAATACAGAATGATACCGAATACCGGATATCGAATACGGTTGTTAAGTTTTTCACTTTTTTTTTCAATAGTGCATAAATAGCCTAGAATACATTTTTAGAATGTTTATTGAATATTCTGACATTTTTTTAAATATTCCCGTAGCCTTTGTTTTTTTTAAAAAAAAAGCTCATCAAAGTTTTTCATTTATATTAGGCCTTAAAACAAAACATGCATTCAAAAAAACACTTTATAATGGTTATGCTACAGTGATATACATCCCTTTAGCCTCATTCAGAGGACCAAAGTTTAAAAAGTTATGTTTCCTCCCTCCCTTGTTATTCCACATTTTGCAAAAATAAAGTCAGCTTTAAACTGGACAGTTGGATTTTGCCCACGTTGGTAGGTGACGTCACCTAACACGCCTCCTAGAATGTGAGCTCCTCCCTCTCTAACTATAACAAACACTGCGGTTTAGTATAGAATATATATTATACTTTATTGCCATTTATGTAAATGCAAACTGAACTACTGGACGTTCCAAACTGCACTACTTTTACTGCTGCCGATCGTGTTGGGAGTCACTGCTTGGAGCCACGGACCCATTGTTTACACAAATTAGCTGTTAGCACTCCGTGCTAATGCGACTCCAGTCTATGCAGCGACACCCGGTGTAGTGTAAGGAGGAAACAGTGGGGATGTTTATGGATTTGTGGCTCACAGTGCTAACAACGGACTCGGTTATGGAAGAATTGGACGGTTTCCAACTTTTACACGGTGACGGACGACGGAGAGCGGGAAGGAGAGAGTCTGGCTGTGTTTGTGAGCGTAAAGGAGGACCTGCAGCTGCTCTGCTCCTGCAGCAACGCACACACTTTTCTGACTCAATATCACTGAAAATTGTTTTATTGCATCATTTCGTCACACGCTCATATTCGGCCTTGCTTTTAACTCACCAAACCGAAGGCCGAAGGTGGCTTTTTTTGCAGTATTCGGCCGAATATATTCAGTGACCAAATATTCGGTGCATCCCTACTCTGAGCCCCTGCAAATATTGTTGAGTTTCTTGTTTCATGATTCATGTTTTCTCTGTCATTTTAATTTTTTTCGACTTGAGCCGAAACACGTTCATTTACTCAAGGTCACTTTAGTTTTATATACAATTAAAATCAACAAACGTATGCTAATTGCATTGTTGTTTCACACGTAAATTCTTGTGTTGTGCAGAGAAAATGAACCTGTACTGTGTGTTGAAGTCAGTTACATTTGATGGATGCTTCCTGTTGAGGTGCTGCTATGAAAAGCATTTGAATCATTTCAAAACTAATATTTAATGTTTATTTATGAAAAACATTTTTTTTTAAATTACATAAAAATGAAACATGTATTGGTGAGATAATGATAAAACCATAATCAATCGCAATGATTACTTAAAAGGAAAGAAAAGATAAAGATGTAGTTACTTTGCTGAACGTTAAAAGGAAACTGTTTTTTTTTTGTTTTTTTTTTAATTGAGATGCCACTGCACTGCAAGAAACATGTAATTTGGCTATACTGTATATATAATTTTGACTGAAACTATTAACTTTTTTTGCTTCCACCTTTGCTTCAATAGCTTTCTTTTCCTTACTTTATTCTGAATTGGTTCAAAAAGAGGTTGAACTAGTTCATTGTTTGTCTGTTTCTTTCTTTGCATATGTTTTGTGCTGTGGGATTAAAAAAAAATACCCAGCTTTCTGAATGCTTTGGCTCTCCCCTTGTTTGTTCACTGTATTTTATTCTAGTGTTCCCATGTTTAACATTCGAACACCTTGTTTGTTGTTTGTAAGCCCAGTTTATTCAACTCCATGTTTCCGCCCTACATTTATCTTAATGTTGACAGAGAGCAAAGAGGAATTTGTTCTGATGTTGTTTGCTTCCACTGTGTTGTGGGCTAGTTTTCTACTAAACTTAAATCCCGAAAATCATGTTAATCCCCGATGATGCTCACCTGTTTATATTTTATTCAGAGCAGCATTGTTCGGATCTTTGATTTAAGCCCTTCGAAAAGGCTTGCCAGGCAGCACACAATTTCATAACTCATGTTTGTCTTTTTTAGTTTTCATACAAACTTCATTGACCACAGGTCATAAACCTGAAACAGAATAAATGCATCATTGCAACACACTCATCAAACACCTATTACCAGTGCTGTCAGTGCATACCAACGGGCTGTGTTCTCCTGACGACGGTCCAAGTAACTAGTACAGCGACCGTAGGACTTTTAAAACATAGTAACATTCTCACCGCTTTTAAGATTTTGATGTCTAAAGCTTTGGGTGTCAAAATCGTGCCTCACGCCCCAAGTTGGACGCTTAGTGCTCATTGAATTCTCTGGACGCGTGTGCAAACAAGTTGGGAAGAGAGTGCGTCAAGGGGAGGGGCATCTCTGTTGCCGGTGGTGTTTATACAATGGATGATGTTGTGGTGATCAGTTATGTTCATAATTCACGCAGTGACTGTGAAGTGGTGGGGAACATTATTGTGTTGAGAATGCGGGGTTTCTGGTCGGATGTATTTTGGTCACCCGTCCGCCCCAACCCCGGCCGCCGTGCCGACCCTCAGCGAAGGGGGCCGATGACTGTGGTGAGGCTAGAGAGGGTGGGGCGCTCGCGGCGAGGAAAGCCGAGCACTGGGACTCCAGTGGCGGCTGCTTCTCCAGCCCATAGACTTTAGCCGTGGCACGAGCCCAGCCCTTATCACCAATCCTTATCCTGAAGTTACAGGTCAACTACTGTCTGCATTCACAATCAAAAGACAAGGGAGGCTGCCCCGACTGACTGTTAATTGATTTTTGCGACAGTGCTGCGGCGCTTGTGGCCACTAGGGGTGCTTGACGTGAAAGTTACTGGTCTAGTACCCCTAGTGGCCAAAAGTTACACAGTGTGCCTTTAACTTCCTGTTACACTGTATTTGCTCTGTGCTGAGTTGTTGTGCCGTGCTCCGTCATCCGCCACAAATAGAAGTCCTGCGTATCTCTGCCGGAGTGCTCCGGAGCAGACACGCAGTGCACCGGATCTGGTGGAAATGAACACATAGACTAAAGTGGAAACCGATCAGCTTCAGTGACGTAGCAGAGACATAACTCAGCAGACCCGCATCCAGTGGATATTGTGGGTTACGGTCTTATAAATGAACTGTTTCAGAGATGTGCTAAGAATCCTTGGAAAATCAGAATTGTTGTGTTCGTGCAGCTTGGATAATTTATGTTATGAAGAAGTAATCAAGTGAGGAATGAGGAGAAAAATGTGATGCGAATGTTTTGGGAGAAAAAGACACGCACTCTGAGTTGTTTTGACGACCATAGCCCCCTGTGGAGCCTAAAAAGTTTAGAGCATGCTAAGGAAAAAATAAAAAGTTTGAGTGCAGGCAATTGGACCAAAGAGAAGCAACAGCGATGACATGTTTTTGTAAAACATTATTTAAATGCAGAGATAAGGACACAGAACATCATTCCCTATTCTTTGATTTTCACATTACTTCTATGTCAAATAGGGTGACCATATTTTGATATTTGAATATTTGAATTTTCCAATAAAGAGTACACTTGGGTCGAACCCGGCCGTATTCCACATCATAAAACAATATATTATAATAGTATAACAAAGTTGTTATTGTCCATAATGTTAAAACATTTTTTTCTTTTTTTCTTTATAACAAATACTTAAAAACTATCAAAAATCAGTGGTGATTCAATTCAATCCCTTTTATTATGATTAAAAAATGTCATCTACAGTAAACCTTAAAATTTCTATCATCGAAATAATGAGAAACATCTCCTCCTAGAAATTCAAACTATAACAAAAAAAACCCTCAAGGCTTAAATAATCATTAAACACACTCTTCAATAAATAACTCTGACCTTAACTTCCTACAGGATAAGATTCTCTGCCTGAAGGTTTTATCACCCGGGAGGGTTTTCTTGCTGTCATTTTTTAATTAAATGGAGATATTTAGTCTTTCTCTCCTCTCTGCTACGTGTGTGACAATTTCATCAAAACAAAGTGGCATCTTCAATGATTCCAGTGTGAGTAAAAAGAAGTGGTCAGAAGTTTACATTATAGTTTTCTTAATTCATTTAAAAAAATATTATTCCTAATATAATGTGCATGATATACAAATATTGTAAAAGTGCCATAAAACACAGTGACTGTACAAAAAAGTTATTTTTTGGTGCTGGAGTCATGTGACTTGGTTCATCTTCTGCAACACTGCACCCAGCAGGTCATGTATGTTACTGCAGCAAAAATGAAGCAGAAAGCGTTCACTGGTCTGATTCTATCATGAATTTACAACATTAAACTAAAAATAAGGATTTTTAATGACACGGTCAGCCACACAGAGCTAAAAAAAAAAGTAAGAAGAAATCAGGGCGGAGCTGCTTTCTTCTTGTAAATAGGACGTTAGTTTTACTGTGTTTTGGACTAAATGCTGGGACTCATTGGATTTTTGGATGTTTTAGGAACATTTTGTGACCACTTTTGATGGAATATATGGATTCAGTAAGATTTGGCATCACTTTAAAGGTGAGCAGTGCTGGCTTGTTAACGTTGCCATTTTTTTTCCAAGTTTGACAAAATAATTTGCTGTTTGCTGTGATGGTTTTGTCTTCGAATGGTTTCTATGGTTAAAAACTGAAGATTTCAAGCTTTCAAACAGTATTTGATAGTTGTAATGTGCTGCTGTATTTTAGTAAGCATCAAATCCCTTTAGAGCATGAATGAGAGAACATGCATTTTGACCCATATTGGGGACGGTGGACGTTTGTCGACGCAAAATTTTGTAGTCAACATTATCAGTTATGTTACTGATCATTTTTGTATCATTGTAAATGTTACAAACTCTGCTTATGATGTCCAGGTAAATCAGGACGTATGATCACCCTATTAGTAAACTATGTGAAATATATATAAATAAAAAGATATCTTTCCTCACAAAACAACTTTATTTCTCTTCCTCCCAATGTCGTATGTCTTCTTCCTTTAGTTAAACACTCCTGTTCACGTGGTTTCCTTTGCTTTGGCCTCCCTTGCTGCGTCTGCTCCGTGGCACACAGAAGTTGTCCACTTGTTTGTGGACGGCGTTGTGGTAATGTTTTGTGGCAGTGGCAGAGGACAATGGCCACCAGGTGTTTTGTGATGTAGTGATCGCCTCTGAACTCCCTCCAGTCCGTTAAGGAGAGATCGGGGAGAGGGGGAGGGGGTTGATGGTAACAAGTACAATTACACATAAGGAAGTGGGGGGAAGCAGTAAAGCAGTATGCTAACGAAGCCAAGCGACACCACAGACTTTCCCTGTGATGTTAAGTATAAACTATTGCCGTGGTGCACCTTGGGAAAGGCGCTCAGCCCTCAGATGCTGGAGTGAGGCTCGGTGCTTAGTGTTAAACTATGATTTTATTTTTTCCTGGCTGCTCTGTGAAGCTCTCATGTGGGAATGCCTTTGAGCAGATGACTGTGAAGCTAAGCCGTGCTGGAAAAGGGCATGCATGCTTACCAAATGTTTTGTTGTTAATTAAATGTCACATTGGCTTTTAATTGTAGAACAGCATGACAGAAAAATAAAAAAATAAAAATTAGAGGCAGTGTTACGAGTATTGCTGAATATTTTATGCTACAAAGTAATACCAGCAGTGACTTTTTCTTTCTAATCAGAGAACAATATTTTAAAGGTGACAACAGTATTTACTAAGTGACTGATCTGACTTGATTTTATTTTTTGTGCTTTTTTATTTATTTATTTGTTTATTTTAGTATGGCATTGTCAGAATAATGTGAGATAAATTCTCTTTTTTTCTGAATTATGTGTGATAAAGCACCCACATTTCTCGAAAACTTTGTGATGAAACTTACGCTTTACTTGAAGTTTTATACATAAGGATGACACTACGCTGTCATTATCTGTCAGTAATAATAATAAAGTGTCATTAAGTGTTGTTTGCTAAATTATGACATCTTTGAAGCTATGTTGGCATTTTTTAGGTTAGGTGGTGGGATCTATTGTTAGGGATTAGTGTTGAGGGTAACAAAGTAATTGGGAACGTGTGCTGGGTTTAGAATGTCATGAAACAGGTTAGTTTTCCCCTACTGATGACTGATGGTTGTTGCAATATTAATCCCTGTGAGATTGTGTTGTGGACGCAGATGCAGAGAGAGGAGGACGCAGGAGAACCCCACCGGTCTACAACCCATAACTATAACACAGGTCATGGGTTACAGCTAGTGATTAATTTGTAAATCATTAGGTCCCAGAACACTGGCCGCATTATGTTCCGGCAGTAAAAGAGAGACAAAAATGTCATGGAATAATACAAATTTTGATGCACCTTTTGCTAACTAAATGAGCCAATTATATCCCATGAACACAACCAACCTATTAACCTAAATGTTTAATAAAAGAAGGCGGTGGCTATCCGTACGGTTGCCGTATCAATATACCAACATTCTATCTGTACGCAGCGCCTCTCATTGGCCAGTTTCGGTCACATTACTAAGACTAAACCTCACCGTAAACCTAACCCTTACCCTAACGCTAAGACGCTACGTAGGTGCACTTTGGTAAACGTACCAATAGCACCGGGGGTTGTCTGTACGGCAACCGTATGAATAGACACTTTCATAAAAGAATGCTGAATCAGCGTTAAAGAAGCACATTACGGAGCACATCCGTCTCTCACTCTGAGTGACAGCTGTCAAAATCTGCCATGTTTCAGCACCAAGGGCAGTGTAGCATCGCCACTAATTTAGCCACTCATCACAAAGGTCACTACACTGTCAGAACACAAAAAGACATAAATGCAAAGTCTTTACAAACATTTACACCAATAACATAAGGTCATAACTCCTGTAATGAATCAGCAGCACAGCAGAACATTAAAATATAACGTGTGTTAACCTTGTATTTATGCAAAACAGCCATGGTGAACTTTGTATCCTCGTAACTTGTTTATATATTTCACAACCGAGGCCTGCCTTGTCTTTCATAAGCCAAGAGTAGCAGCTCATTTTGGCTTTGAACTGAGATCATTCTGGATAGTTCTCCTCCTGTGTCCTGTCTGTTGGAGGCAGGTTCTCCTGCGTTAGTATCTTTGCTAATGTGCTGCTAATGCTCTGCCATTTCCAAAGAAACAAGCTTGGAGATTTAAAAAATGCTTTAAATGTAACTGCCTTTGTGTTAGCCATTTTCTACCGTCTTCCAAGCTGACAAGACACAATTTTTGTGAAAAATCACACTTTAGCTGTAGCGTGGGCGTGGCCTGACTGTCTCTTCTGTTCATCACTCGCTCTCAGTCTTTACATTCTATTGTGTGTACAATGACATTTCCAGTGATTTCAACTCAATAAAAGACACTGCATGATAAACAACTACAGCAGACATAGGTAACTGGGGGCCCTCGGTCTAATTTTATGCGGCCCTCAAAGTAAACGTAGAAAATGACAGAAAAATACACAAAACAAAAGCAAGAATAAATTAAAAAATACAAAGAATTACAGCATTGTAGAAAAATACAGTAAAAGACAAGACAAAAACACAGAAATTACTCCAAAAACACAGAAATTACTCCAAAAACACAGAAAACTACAGTAATACACAAAATGACTCATAAAATATATAAAATTACATAAAATGACAACAAAACGACACAAAAAGACAAGAAAAACATGAAAAATTATTCAGTAAACCCACAATACTGACAAACAAGCAAAACGACAACAGAAATACATAAAAATTACTGCAAACAAATGCAAAATGGCAGCACAAATACACAATATGACACCAAAAAACATATATTTTACAGGAAAAATACACAAAAGGACAACAAAAATGCACAAAATGCCTCACAATGAGCAAGAACATACACAGAATGACAGAAAAAACTCACAAAATAATAAATAAAAACTCTTTGTTCTTCTTTATATTAATGCTCAGATGGCTCATTATTCTAAATGTGGCCCTCCGATCAAACAAACACATTTTTGTGGCCCCGCTGTGATAAAAGTAGCCTACCTCTGGACTATAGTATTATATAAGAGTGAAACACTCACTATGAATCTAAAATGCGGATGAGAAGTTTGAAAAGTCTTCGAGCTCTCAGTCATCGACTGAAAAAAAAAAAAAAAAAAAGAATCCTCTGAATCACGACTTTGTGAAATGAGCCAAATTGAGTTGTCTCTTGAGGACACAGCAGACCTACATATTTCAATCAACCAAAACACATCTAATAGGAGGAAAATTGTCGGTGATTAAAATGTACATCAGAACTTCTTTTCCAGAAATACACCACAGACTGCTCTTCCATCTGTTATTTACTCCATGAGCCACTGGTTCAGTGAGAGATTTCTCACTTTAAAGCCATCGAACAATTCAAAAAGCAAAATGTACACATTCCAATATGTCTGGGCTTTATATCATCTAATAATCAGCCAGTGAACTTCAATATAGTTTGTCTGTCCTTACCATTAGATTACTTTTTAATTCACATTTTAACCTCTTGAAGAAATAAACTCCATTTTGCCAGAGTTGTATATAATATATACCATGGCCTTCCAAAGGTTTTTTCAAGGCAGGGAAAATGTAGTGTATTGATTGTATGTCGTCCCATTTTGTTGAATTTGTATTGCACCAAATGTCTTTGAAGACATTTACATGTTTCTTGATTTTATGCCAATAAACACATTAAAGAAAAGTGTTCTTCAATTTGAAAGCTACTTTAAGTGTTTATTTTGCATATCTATGGACATATTTAATTTCATGCACTGGAACATGAATGTTTTGTTTTGGCCTTCAGCCCACCAGTGCGATACATTTTTGGCCCTTCAATGAAAATAAATGAAAATCGGGCAGAAATATTTAGAAACCAGTATGGTTTTTATTGAAAGTCTTGACAGATATTAATCATTAATTCCTGTTGCCTGTCCATTAAAAAGCCAACATTTCTTACACCATGTGGTAAACAATATGTCTCATTGTGAGTTAATATGGTACGGAACGAATTAATTACTCAGGCAGTCTGCCAGAAGAAATAAACAACTCTAACAAACAGAATCGAATGTCCATTAATTATTTCAACCTAAATACAATCTTAGTTTGAGTTTGAAGCTTATGGAGACGGTTTTACAAAAATAAAAAAAATAAAAACTAAATTATCAGATAAAGACAGCTTTGGCCCCCAAAATGAAGGTTCCAGAGACCGGGGACCCCCACTTTACCTGAGGGTGGTTAAACATTGAACAACAGTCATGTGGAGACAGGGCCATCTATTAGGGGGAATAAAGGGGAGAGCTTTTTGGGGCACATCCATAAAGTCAACAAAATAATGGTCCATTGTTCTATGAATCTGTGATAAGCACATTTATTTATTTATTAGAATAATAGCCACTGTTATCCAGGAAGTTTATTCTCATTGAGGCCACAGTTTATAATCATCTTAAGGATGTAAAAACTTGTTTTAATCAGAAATAAAATGGGTTAAAAGTTACAAAAATGGTGGAAAAGGTGGTGAAATGGGATTTTAAAAACCACAGAAATTTCTTAAAAGTTTCAAATTAGAGTGGCTAAATACGGACAGAAAAAGTAGTAAAAAGGGTTCAAAGTGTCAATATTGGAACAATTAGTTGGAACAAGTATAGTTTAAACTCCTAAAGATCATGAATGTGGTGTGAAATATGGTGAAAATTTACAATAATGGGTCAACAAATGCAACATTAGATGGAAAGGGTTTATAAGAGCTGAAAATGTCATGAAAGTGGAAAAAAGTGCAGGAAAGGCATTGAAATTTGATAAAGTGACATAAATGGGAGTAATGTAGCAAAAAGGCATTAAAAGGAACAAAAATATGGCAGGACAGAGTAATGAAAATAGGTGAAAATAAGGCAGAAAAAGGGTGAAAATAAGCAAAAATGGGCTCAAATTGTTCAGAAAATATTCTTAGTTTCTTGAAGGCATCTGGTGATCCCTACCCCATGTCTTGTGACCCCAAGGTTGAGAACCCCTGGTCTACAGGACATCACATCCCACAATGCAATGTACAGAACTTTTCTGACAATGTCAAAAAGGTGAGAGTTTACAGCTGAGATTGAAATAAACTTTTGAGCAGTATCTTAAACCTTACGGTGCCGTGTCCTGGGTTTACCCCCCCGTCCCCACCCAGCCGCCACCCCCCATCCCCCCGCCCATTGTGCTTTGAGAGATGGACCCCCACCACCCTGAACAGGAAGAAGCATGTCAGAAGATGAATGAATAAAAATGTACTTATTGGAGGAACCTTCTCTCTCAGACATCCTAAAGCTGATATTTAAAGGTCATGAGCAGATTTTGAGAGATGCAAAGTACTTAGTGGCTCGACTATAACCTAAAATCAAGTCATTTGTAATGCTAAAGATGGCCAGTCACATTAAAAAGTCTTGATTGGATCAGAATGGTTCCCTGGTTTGTCCGAAATGCTCCATGAAAACTCAAAAGAAATATATTCAGGACACATCGTTTTAAGAGAACTTTGAAGCTGGAGCCAGTCAGATTTCCCATGAATCACACCAAAACATTGAATTCTGATCTCAACAATTCACCCACCAAATTAGTTGTGTTTATTCTCCCTGCAAAGGACCTGCTTGCTCGCAACAAAAGTGTTTATGGGCTTTCATCTGGGAACCCTCCACTAAAGTTAGATCGCCCACACAATTCCCACTCGATTTGGAGAAAAATAGGATCCAAAAGCGGCTGCCAAGCACAGTTAATACACAAGTGTGGAAATCTCAGTGAAGGCTAAGAATGGTGTGATAAGGTTTATGCGTATGAAACAGCCGGAATATTCCCTCCGTTAGTGAAACACAGGAAGAATCCTCAACTTAATTGCTTTACTTGACAATGCCTCTCTTCAGGTACACCAATGTGTTCTCACCCATAGTATAATTACAGAATATATAGTATATGCAGTATGTCATAACTATTATCATTCCCATTATTGTGAGGGAAATTACTTTTTCTCTTAAACTCACAATTTGGAGCCAAAAGTCAAATTCTGAATCTAACTTTTGTAATGTTGGCGTTTTTCTTAGGAATAACGTCATTATATCCAAGAAACTGGATGTCACGTAACTAAGCATCAAAACCTTGCATTGCAAGACTGTTTCAACCTGCTCAGAGCACGTCAACATGATATGCAAACTATGATTGACTGATATCTCCAAATTGGCATTGCCCATATATATAATGGTATATCATGTGTATTTGAAGCGTAAAAGTTGATATAAATGGCAACATTGGTATTTCTGACACAAAACAGTAGTGTTGAAGTACTCAAGAGTCAAGACCACAATCTATAGGACTTCAACACCGGCACTGATTTCTGCTTTCCAGTGGTATCTGCCATTGTGTCCTTGAGCAAGACACTTCACCCACATTGCCTTGTATGTGGTGTGTGAGTGATTGTTGGTGTTGGTCGGAGGGGCCGATTGTGCAATTATGGCAGCCTCGCCCCAGGGTAGCTGTGGCTACAATAATAGCTTACCACCACTAAGTGTGGAGTGAAAGAATAATGCCTTAATTCTGTAAAGCGTTTTGAGTGTCTATGATAAAGCACGATATAAAATCCAATGCATTGTTACTATTATTCAATTTCATTAATGGCCACGGTTACATGATGATTTTTATTTCAGAATTAATTATTCCGAATTAAATTACTCTGAATGACAGTGTTCAGCTTCGTTTTTACATTGAAATGGTAATTACGAGTTGAGGTTTGCATGGAAAACCGGTTTATTCGGCTTTATTCTATTCCGCTTTGGATCTGTGTGTTGGGAATGCTTCTTATCGTATCACGTCTATTGGAAAAAGAAAAAAAAAACTTCTTCTCGCCTACAACATAAAAGACCACATAATGTTTTTACTTTAATTTTGATTGTAGCAACATATGGTTTCACTTTCATCAGCTGAGCAGGAGGAGGAGATAAAGCAGCGGAGAAGTGAGGCAGAAGACATACAGGTACTTTGGCCAATCATAGCCAGATGTTAGCGCAACAGCTTGTCTACCTCCACTATACATTCATGAAGCTCTGGTGCTTCATGCCCCAATGAAGCCTGTTCCGTTTGTCGATGTCCATGTGAATGTCCACATGTTTATGCTTCTGTCCATCCATTCTTTTCATCATATCCATGTCTTCTCAGACATTTAAATAAATTTGATAAATAGTCTCGACTGGAGTCCGGGCGGCCATCTTGGATTATGTCATCAGCAGCACTTCATCGCGACTGGCTGAGCATGCGACCAGAATTAACTTAAAGCGGATTTGAGTGTTTACAAGATCGAGGATATATTTAATTCTGAATTTGGAATTTGGATTTAAGTTTAATTCGTAATTAAATTTGCATATGGAATTGTGTTTACAAGGTCAGTTTAGTTTAACTTTTATCATGAATTAAAGGGGAATTAAAGCTCCAATGTAAAATGTATGCATTGCCATTTTGTTTTGTCTTTCAAATATATTTTAAAGAAACTAAAACTATAGAGAGATTGTTCTTTAACTGTTCAACCTTGTCATGGTTCTTTAAATAGATTTTTATGGCCTCGGTCTTGGTTTTGACTTGGTCTTGACTCCCCAAAGTCTTAGTCTTGGTGAATTCTGGTCTTGGATAATGTGGTCTTCACAATGTTTTATTATTCAGCTTTAGATTAATCATCTAAATTGCATTCCTGTGATCACTTATAAGCTCCATCTATCATATATCGCACTGGAAAAAACTGCATCAGTTGGACTGTGATAATTGAACATTAAAAATCTGAAAATAAATAAATGTAAAAAAAAAATAACTTTCTTCACACCTCAGCTTTGGGTTTTCACACAACTCCTACATAGTCAGAATAAACGAATGTGTAGATCTTGGCATCAGCACTTGTTCTTACTTTGCTTTTTTCAGCCTCAGTCCTGTCTGATTTTTAAGTATCTTTTCTAAAGTCAGGGAGCCCAGGAGGCACCCAGTGACACGCCAAGAAAAGCTCATCTTGACAAGTGGCATTTTCATTTGTTTCCACGACTTTCCCCCTGGAAATAACGTTATAAACAAGAGATAAAGAACATTTTGAGCTCTGAGTATCTCTTTTAATCTATTCTCTTTTTTTCTCTCTAT
Organism: Gouania willdenowi; assembly: GCF_900634775.1. Lineage (NCBI taxonomy): Eukaryota > Metazoa > Chordata > Actinopteri > Blenniiformes > Gobiesocidae > Gouania > Gouania willdenowi. The sequence goes on along the minus strand of NC_041053.1, from coordinate 34,667,484 downwards.
TTAAACATATTATAGGAGATAACGCGTCGTAAAAGACTTTCATGAACGCTCACCTACTCAGAAATTAATGATACTGTATCTTCCCATTTTTATTAAGACATTTATAGAAAAGATGCAGCCAATTGTTAGTATTATATTGGATTATTCCTGCCTATATTGTTATGATAAAAAATGTTAATTCATCCACCTTATCTTTTAGGTTTCCACTTTTATTGAATGCATTAAACTGCAATTTTCTTATCATCTCTTTCTCTGTATTCATCCTTGGTTTTACCTTTAGTTTTTCATTTGTGCTGAAGTGAATGTTGCAATATTTTTATTTTTTTGTTTTTTTTGTTTTGGCGATCACATAATGAGCTTGGCCTCTGCGGTGCACCTGAGGAAGAATGTACATAACAGTAGTTAATAGACAGATTTATTCTGCGACCTGTTGCAGATTAATATCACCTGGCTCAGCTAAGCACGTCTAATTGCAATTTAGGTAATTGCAAATGAAATCAGTGACTAAGTACCTTTACCCCCTGCCAAAACTGCACTCTGTCAGCTGAGCAGTGACAACTTGCCACAAACTGTACCTTGTGTTTGGATTTAGTTTCAAGAATTGAAACAGAGCGGGATGAGCAAAGCAGCCATTGTGAGTTTGTCAGTGTATAGCCAATGGGCCGAAGGGAGCGTTTGTGTTCAAAGCAAAGCACATAATAGGCTCCATAATGCACTTTGGTTGCATCTTTTGCACTAACACTTTATGAATTTCTAAAGTAACTCCAAAGTACTACTACTACTCCATAAACATGGTTAAATTAAAATGACAAATTTTGCCAAGTATTGTCAAATTAATGTAAGTTGTTAGACCCTTAAAAGCAGCACATTCAGCAAATATATTTTGTAATTTAGGACATTTTGGGAATTGTAAAAACAAAGTCGCTCCCTTGTCTCTCAGACTTAGAGGCAAAATATAAGATACTGTGCTCCGTACATGGACAGCAAAAACACTGCAAATGTGGAAAGCCTTCGCTGGCTTCTGGTACGCTTGTTTATAGTGAGTGAGATCAAAAACAATCACAAGTCTGTTCATTCAATGTCACAAATCCAAGCCTCATCCTTTAAACTGCATTAGAAGAGATTTAAACATGTTTTCACTATCTTTAAGTTGTACAATCAATCATTGTGCCTGCCCTTTATGATGTTGGATGGATGGATGGAGGGATATATGGATATGTAGATATGTAGATGGATAAATAGATATTAGATAGATGGATATGCAGATAGAAAGATAAATTGATATGTATAGATAGAAAGATGTATAGATAAATTGAAAGATATGTAGATGGACAGATATGTAGATAGAAATATATGTATATGATAAATATGTAGATGGTAAGATATGTAGTGATATATATGTTGATAGATGATAGAAAGATCAGTAGATAGATATATACAGTGTGTAGATGGATAGATGTATATAGATGGAAAGTAATGTAGTGATAGATACAGTATGTAGTTGAATATACATATGTAGATATAAAGACAGATATAAAGATATGTAGATGGATAGATATGCAGATATTTAGATATATACATGACAGATATGGAGATGGATAGATATGTGAGTGGAAAGATATAGTATGTAGCGATAGATATGTAGATAGATAAAAGTATATGTAGTGATAGATACAGTATGTACATGAATATATGTATATATATATATATATATATATATTTATATGTGTGGTTAGAAAGTTGTATATAGAAAGATATTCAATTCAACTTTCTTTATATATCACAAAAAAAAACAAAGTAATCTCAAAGCGCTGAACAAAATATAAAGTTCATAGAAAGAAAGAATGAACCCAACAAGATCCACATGAAGAAGCATTTAGTGACAGTGAGAATAAAAAAACTCTCTCTTTTTTATAGGATGAAATCTCCATTAGAACCAGGTTCAGAGGTGTCAGACATCTGCTTAGACTGCTTGGGTTAGTGAACAGGAGGACCAACAGGATAGGATAGAAGGATAGATCATCAGAGTGTTCTAGACGAGTAGAGCCATGGACCATTGATCAGTCCATCATATGTAGATGATAGATAGAAACATTGACGTGATAGATACAGCATGTAGATATGTAGATGAATAGATATGCAGATAGATATAAAGATATGTATATGATAAATATGGATATGTAGATAGAGAGATACTGTATGTAGATGGATGAAAGATATGGAGATGGATTGGTGGATGGATATATTGATAGAAGTATATGTAGTGATCGATATGTAGATAGATGGACAGATATGTAGTAATAGATATGTAAATGTATGTAAATGCTAAATATGTAGGTAGATAGATAGACAGACGGGTAGATCAACACATTGTTTTTTTGTCTTACTATTCCATCTCATGGGACTGTAAGACTTATTTCTTGTAACAGGGTGCTGTTTTTAAAAGGAGGAAAAAGATTGACTTTTTTTTTTAGGTGTTTTGCTCCTGTGTGGGAATCTAAGGTCAAATCCTGCTCGTATGAAGTGTATTTTTTAATTACCCTCATTGAATTCATTATTTATTCGCTCTGTTGAACCTGTTTAACCTTGCAGCCCGTCGGCAAAAAAGAAAAAAAAAATGATTTAACAGGTAATGGGAAATCAGCAGAGACCTCTACGTTTGAGAGAACAGATTTCACTTCATACCTGAAAGAAACACCAAGTGGAATTGATCAAACTAAACTAAATTCTATATACGATAGTAGATTTTCTGCAGATTAAATGTATGTAGTTTTAATCTCTATACGTTTATTATTTTTGCCTTAAATTAAGAGGTAACTGAAAAGATTGTATTCTTATTTTCCTTTAACAATTCAAGTCAAATATTCTATTTAGTCGCTTTTCTATGTAGAATACTAAATCATTATTTCCTGACTGTCATATCGTCATAGCCCTGTTGAGTCCCAACCTGACAGCTCTATCATATAGTGAAATGGTAGATGTCAAAACAACTCGTCATTGAATTCATACATTGCGGACAAGCAACAAAGTTATGGTGAAAATCCCATTACATTTTGATGGATGGAAAATACTATAGTTTTCCAACAGCATTGACATGTGTTCTTTTGTCATAACATCATGATCCTTAATAACCCAATGAAATGAGCTTGTACTACAATTTGGTTTTGTGGGTGGGTATAAGCTATACCTGCTGTAGTAATATTGTATTTATACACTCGGAAAGGATTTGTTGTAACGTTACACTGGGTCGTTGATGTTTATAGCTCAGATGTCTGCATGATAAATGTCTTGTTTGTTTGTCAGCCAACCCAACGCCACATTTTGGTGTACAATGACTTTAGATAAGAGGAAACAACACCAACAAGTATTAAAGGGCCCATTTTCAACTTGTCTGTGCTTTTAACATCATAAAAGTGCTATTTGCGCTTCATACACATGCCCAAAGTGTTTTTTTTATTGATTCCCTCAATCGTTAGTTAGAGGGTGATTTTCTCCTTTCACCTCGCTCCTATTTCATGACGTGCTCCCACTTAGATGACGAATTTGACGTGGCACTGAGCTGGGGATGTCACGCCTCCAGGAAGTTCTCTGCCGTGATTGACTTGTAAACAGACACGCCCACAAAGGTGAGCATTTCAGCGTCCTTCGCGCAGTGCTATGTATGTATTTTCTATAGTGTATGTATGTAACGGTGAACACCCCGCCCCCACGCTCTATCTCGTGTTTATAAAGCAGCATGAGCTCAACTACGGAGTGGCTAATTTAACCCCGCCCCCCTTCTAAATGGCGGCAACAATACATGCAGTACCAAGTCATACTGCCGAACAATACAGAAATGTTAAAACTGCTGGAGACCATATCTGTCAAGTCTCCCGTTTTGGCCGGAAAACGACCATATTTTACCCCTCTTTCCCACCATCCTCCCATATTATTATTCTCCTGTAAATATTCAGTATTTTAATGTAATGATAAATAAAAGATAGATAAATAAATATAAACATTCTTCTGTCTTTCCAAACTGAACGCTGTCACTAGTTTGAAGTGGCCTGGGTGGCAGTTTTTGCGAGATTAGATTAGATTAGTGCTGACAGCAGGAACAAACCCGGAAACGACTAAGAAGAGAGAAGGATCGATTTGATGAAGGCGTTTCTGCGAGGAAAAAAAACCCCAAAGAATTTGTGTAAATAACTAAATGGGACAGATAAGGGAAAATACTTCATTTTTCTTGCACTTTTATGAGACAAACTGTTTGTGTACACAAGGTGTGCAAGTGTATGTACATTTAATGAAAGTTAATGATGATTTCAGGCAAGCGAGTCAGGGAAAAAACATGTTGGGAGAAAAGAAATTGTATAACTAAGAAGGTAAGAAATATCCTGCAGACATGTGATGGGCTCCTTTGAGGTCCAGACCAATGAAAAGAAGTGCTTTTTTTAAGTTCTAGTAAATGAAACAGACACTTTGGTAACTTGTTTTCTGCCTTTGCCATTGTGTTGTAGAAAGAACTTAAGTTGACTGTATTGAACATCTCAGAAAAACATGGATCGAATCCAAGCGATAAGGAGAGGAGAGGGTCTCTGTATGTTCTTCTCTAGAACTGTGTGGTGTACCCTAGCAGCTCCTGTAATATATTTTTAGGAAAAATAATAATTTACTATTTACTAGATCCACAAATCCACAGGCAAGCTGTCTGATTATTTATTTAGTAGGTTCATCTTGCCTCTTCATAGATGCTTTGTAAATTATTTATGAGCTAATTTTCAGAGTAAACAACAAACAGTACAATGCAAATCCATACATCCCAGGCTGAGAAATATATCGCTCTGGTACGTGCCGCAAACATCTGCATTCTCATATATTTATCTATTAGGAATTGATGCAGTATTTTACAGACAGACTCTCATTTTGCTTGAGACGCTTTTTAAAGGTGTCGTCGTCTGCTTCTCTGCAGACTTCAAACATGCAAAGTCAAATTAGCATAAGGAAATAGCCTGCGAGAAGCATCCTTTATGCTCAGGCTTCCACAGTCCTCATTAACACTGACTGTGATTTGGTGGCAAATCACTAGGGTTAGCTGTGATAGGGAAGAAAATGTATTCATATCAAAAAAGAAATTTTGAAGTAGCCTCATAAAATTGGGGTCACGATGGATGCGTTTGATTATTCTTTTTCCTGCTGCTGTATGCCCACAAAGTCTGAGGTTTGTTTTAAAATCCAAGTCCAAGGAAAAGGGAAAGATAAATAACTTGATATTGTGTCTGTCGAGAGGAGGATTGTGAAATAGCGTGTTATATTAAAGGGTATATTGGGTCATTCCATGTCATTTTCAACACATTTTCAAGACATCCCATGCACTTCGGTCTCAAGAATTCAGAATTTTTTACCAATTGTTCAGTGATTATTCAAAAGGCACACTTTTTATTTTAATCGGATGAATAATTTTTGAGATATGGAAAATTTAGTGAAGGAGTGGGGTGTGTGCCTCCTTATTTTTTTTTTTCCATTTTCAGCTTCCAATATCTCAGGAACTACATCACATAGGAAACTGAAATTTGGTATAACCATACAGCTCCACCTACTCTCTCAGAATCCTCAAATATATCTGCTATACATCCGATCTGGTGGACATGCCAGCCCCTAAAAATTGGAAAAACGTTTGTCGGGGTTTGGGTCTGGAACATGTTTGGGTCTTCAGTAAACCACTTTACATATGTCTCAGCTCCCTGTAATATGATCAGCTTTGAGCTATGAACATAGACTGTTTAAATCACTAATGATTAGTCACATATATGCATTGGTTCTTGCGTGACATGCTCTTGAAATCCGAAAAAATCGTTCCGGATCAACACATACTGTACCCACCTCACTAAATTGTTCATATCTCAAAAAGTATTCATCCATTCAAACTAAAAATGTACAGTGTGCCTATTGTACGGTGCACATTTTAGGACATCCTCAGGTCTCAGTGTGAAGTATCAGGTAACAGGAAATCCTTTGTCATTTGTCAGACCAGACGGACTCATGACTCAGCAAAACTTCTGAAATCTAACGGCCTAACTCGAGACTACAGATGAAAACTAGCTGTTGAGCCATAATCTGGCGTAGAACATATCTGTATTTTATGAGCTTAATGTCCCTATGCATTGTCACTTCAACTACAGACTACTAAAATAAAATATAAAAGTCAAGAAACCGAAAATACACATGACGTTATCAGTATGTGCTGCTTCAGATACAAGAGTAAGTTGAAAGCTGTTATTTTCTATTTATTTATTTTTAAAGGTTACGATATACTGTATTAAAGTTTCATTTAACTATGTGTTTATTAATCAGACAATGTGTGGATATATCTCAACTTTAAAAAAATAAAAGGAAAGAACGGCTTTTCAACGTACTTCGTCATGTTTACTTATCGGGTCCTTATAAAACGTCTTGTGTACTTTTGGTTCCTTCAAAATAAAACGCCACATTTAATTTGACTGCACTTAGTTTTGACAAATAAAGCCGTTAGATTTCAGAGGTTTTGCTGAGTCATGAGTCCGTTTGGTCTGATAAATGACAAAGGTTTACCTGATACCTCACTCCGAGACCTGAAGATGTCCTAAAATGTACACCGAACTATTTAATAACCACGGAACGATTGGTAAAAAAAAATATCCTAAATGTTTGAGAATGAACTGTGTTTGATTTACTGAAAATGTGTTGAAATGACATGGAATGACCCTTTAATCAATCCAGGGCTGTGTAAGTGGAATTAAATGATGAGTCACATTTCCACTAAATGTTCAAACCAAAGTGTTTTGAACAGAAGGTTTACTTCTATTCTTTAATTTTTCCTTTTGTGTTTTCATGGCACTGTGGAGAGAGGACTACCTGTGGTGCTGTAGGCAGGAGCTGTGGAGCAATCAGTGCTTCTGACCTCACCACAAAGAAAAACAAGCAGTGAGCACATCCATTACAAGACTATGGGCATCCCAGTGTGAGAAACAACAGCGCAGCTCAACTCCAACATGTCATTAGTTTCTATCTCCAACTGGAAGTAGTGGGTAGAAACCAGCGCTCGCTCCTGCGTAACGAATGGTTACACACATTCCATCATGGTTTCCACCTTCCATTGCCAATTAACTGGCAGGCATGGTGTCACCTTTCATTTGTAATCATTGTGTGTATGCAAGAGTAATGAGAGGAATACAACAGGTGAGGGCCTATCTCATTGTTGCGTATGATAGAGTTGCAGTTTGACATCTCTGATTACAAAGCATTAAATAGAAATGGAGGCAGTTTGAATCTCATTCATCACTGTAAGAGACCATGTTTATTACCAGAATTATATTATCAAGCATGGTGCAATAACAAAGTGTACATTATGTTACATCATTTACATACAGATAAGTTGTATATTGTAACTAAACAATGGCTAATTCAATATATCAACCAAATGCTGTATTTTCATTTGTTAAACTTAAGTTTAAAATTATATATATATATATATACTGTATATATTACAAATGCAATTTGATGCACATCTTATTTTGTAAGTAAAACATTTAGTTTGCACATAAATGTATATTGAATTTTATTTTGACAGTCCTACCCCATCATAAAAAAAAAACAAGGCTTTCTTGATAATATCACAAAAAAAATTATTGTATGTATTTTTACAATACACATTCAATATATGTTCTACACAAAGTTTCATATATTGTATGAATGCACATCAAACATATATACATATATGTACACACACATGCACATGACATGCAGATAATATTCATATTTTACGATTTAAAGTTTCCTACACAAATTTAATAAATTGAATTTTAAATAATACAAAATATAGTGGCAATATTCAAATTAATAATGTGCCCAATTACAATATAATATACATTTTATTATGTTTCTTGAGTTTTAGATTTTATACCGTTATATACTGTACATATTATTTATTATTGCTGCCCTAGGTAAACTCATTGCTCTTCTTTCTTATACTTACTAATGATATTTCATTTAAAACATTTTTTGATAACTGGTTTATTTTAATTCTTTGTTTTATTGCATCCTTTAGGCAATTCCATAATTTAACCCCTGATATTTTAATACTGTTGTTCTGGCATATTGTATTTTGTAATGTAGTTTTCCATTTTAATTTATATTCCTCCTTCCATGATTACAGTAACTGGCATTTTTCCTAATTACAATTAAACTATGCTTATTTTTCATCACCTGAAAGTCCGTTACAGTTCCACTTTCTCAATTGCTAAAGTTAAATTGAAATGAATCACAATTACTGAGTATGAAATTAATTACCCCATGAAACTTAACCGTCCTCTTGTGTTAGCTTTCTGTTAGCATCTCCTATGATAACGGGTCATTTTAGACCCACGTCTTAAATCAAAATAAAAAATATGCAAAAAAAATTATCTAAAAAAATAAAAACATAACAAATTATGCTAATATGCTTTGATTTTTGATTTTTGGTTTGTTAATGAATAGTGAAAATTGTGTGGATTGATGGTGGAAGGTTGGTGGGTTTTCAGTTATGTATTGATTAAGTTTTAGGGACAAAAATATAATATTGTTGTTCTTCTTATTGCTGCTTATTGATCCAAGCATGTTTCATTTGGACTGTGATATTATTTGGTTTACATGCGGAATCTGTTGGTTTGCATTTCCATGAAAGGATTACATAAATAAATCTATAATCTAATGCAGTCTCTCCCAAAGTGGGGTCCGCGGCCCCCTGGGGGGCCGCGATCGCATTGCAGGGGGGCCGCAAAGTGTGATCCACAAAATATATGAATTTCATAGAAAAATATTATTTTAAATTAATTATTTAAAGTTATACATTTTTCAATGCAGGACATTATTCGGAATTATATACTGACAGTTAAACTATTGTAAGTAAATTTACAAGTCGCTAAAAATAGGTCGGAACTATAAATAATAAAATAAAGGGGAGGAATTAAAGGTGAGGGGACGCATGAACGGCGGGAAATAAGTAGCAGTCATGGACCGATGGCTGCTCGGCAAAAAGAAGTCTACTGCTAATTCAATTCAAGATTATAATCAAGATGATCATCAGGATGAGCAGACAAAAGAGCCATCAAAGAAACGAAGACAGTACTCGAGTGAGTATCTGTCGCTGGGATTTACAAGTGTGGGACCCGATGACAACCCTCGCCCCGTCTGTGTCATCTGCACTGAAGTCCTGTCAAATGAAGCACTGAAGCCGTGTAAACTGCGTCGCCATTTACAAACCAAACATGGACAATTGTTGTCCAAGCCAAAGGAGTTTTTTGAAAATAAGTTACGAGAATATATGACACGTAAAAAAGCCATTCAAGCAACATGTGTGACGGGAGGTGAATATGCCAGAGCTGTGGAGGCATCTTACAAAGTGGCTAAATTAATCGCACAGACTGGAAAACCTCACACCATAGGAGAGGACCTTATTTTACCTGCTGCTAAGGAAATGGTCAGTGTGATGATTGATGATAAAGCAGCAAAAAAACTGAACGTGATTTCATTGTCAGATAACACTGTGAAGCGCCGTATCGACGACATGGCTCAAGATGTGTTAAAACAACTACTGGCCCGAATTAAATCAAGTCGTTTCTTTGCTCTGCAAATTGATGAATCCACTGATATTACAGCCTTGGCAAACCTGCTTGCTTTTGTCAGGTACGAACACAATGGAGAAATACACGAAGAGTTTCTGTTTTGCAAGCCTTTACGTTCAAACACTACGGCGGAGGCCGTATTTGAAGTCATGAATGAATTTATGGTTGCAAACGAAATCGAATGGGGGAAATGTGTGGGACTGAGCACGGATGGAGCCCGGGCCATGGTGGGAAGATTGAGTGGAGTTGTAAAGCGAGTTAAGGATGTGGCTCCACTGCTTACACCTGTCCACTGCAGCATCCACCGAGAGGCTCTGGCCACAAAGACTATGCCAGCTAATCTTAAAATGGTTTTGGATGAAGCTGTAAAAACAGTGAATTTCATCAAAAGTCGTCCTCTCCAGTCCCGCCTGTTTGGAATTTTGTGCGCAGAGATGGGAAGCAAACACCATCAGCTCCTGCTACACACTGAAGTCCGCTGGCTTTCGCGTGGAAAAGTGCTCACACGGCTTTATGAGCTCCGTGACGAAGTGAGAGTGTTTTTTGTGGACAAAACGTTTGAGCTGTCAGATCGATTTTGTGACTTTGTGTGGCTTTCTACATTGGCCTATTTGGCTGATATTTTTGAGCATTTAAATGGACTAAATCTGTCACTCCAGGGAAAATCAGTGACCGTTTTTCAAGTCCAGAACAAGATTGAGGCTTCAATAAAAAAGTTTGAGCTGTGGGATCGGAGAGTGGCACAAAACAACTACGAATCCTTCGATAGTCTTTGTGACTTTTTACGCACCGAGGAGGAGAGGATTCCCAGCGTTGTGGCGAGCTCCATTAGCGCGCACCTACAGGGCTTGGGGACGCAGCTGCGCAGCTACTTTCCATCACTCAACAAGCAACACAACTGGATTCAGAACCCGTTTGTTTCCCACGACCAGGAGACCATCGCAGGACTTGCATGTAGAGAGCAGGACAACCTTGTGGAATTATCGTGTGATAGCTCATTGAAACTGATCTTTGCAGAGACACACCTGGCATCTTTTTGGATGCGCATTTACGCGGAATACCCAGAGCTTGCCAACAAAGCCCTCAGGCTTCTCATGCCGTTTACAACCACATATCTGTGTGAAACTGGCTTTTCAGCGCTCGTGGGATTAAAAACAAAATACAGAAACAGACTGGACGTGGGGTCAGATCTTCGCCTAAAACTGACCTCAATCCAGCCGGACATTGGGACATTGACAGCAGCAATGCAGCACCATCCCTCTCATTAGGTGAGCACATTTAATGACACCACGCAATCCAAGACTAAAATAATTGTTCTTACACAGCGTTTGCTTTAGGACTTGTGTGAAAGCAAGATAATTAATTTTCTTTAAAGCTTAAATGTTCATAGTGGATCTGCGTGTTTATTTTCTGTGGGTTGCCATGTGGGGGGTGCCATGTTGGGATGTTTCCGCCTTGAAATCCCGCGTTAGTTCGTTTTTGCGGGAGTTAAACGAGAGTTTAGTGAGTTCTGCAGTGGGGATGCTTGTGTGACATCCGTGTATGATTGTCCTGCTGCTCTGAATCCAGCAATTAAAATTACTTTTGACAAACCTTCAGTAATCCTTATTTCACATCTCATCCTCACTACAATATCTTCTGGAATTTTGTTCATATTTTTATTGTAAGAATGAATAAGTTGAACCTTAAATAACACTAGGTGCTTTTGCAAGCTTTAAGACTTAATATTGTTTTCTGTAGATTAAACTTTTTTTTAAATAAAAAATATGCATTTGGATTTTCTCCTAACTAAATATTCACAGAAAAATAAACCGCTTTAGTCTTGTTCAGGGGTAGGTAACTATTATCACAGCAGGGCCACAAAAATGGGATTGTCTGATCTGAGGGCCACGATATCAACATGTATGCCAGTATTAAAAATAAAAAACAATCTGAGCATTAACACAGGAAATAACAAAGGGTTTTGTGGTTGTTTGCATTGTTTTTGTGTAGTTTTTAGTCATTTATCTGTCATTTTGGGAATTTCTGTTGGCATTTTGTGTATTTTACGAGTCAGTGTGTGTTTTTGTTATTTGTTTTTTGCCTGTGTGTTATGTTTGCATTTTGCACATTTTTTGAGTTTTTGTTGTGTCTGTCGTTTTGTGTGTATCAAGTCTTTGTGTATTTTTATTGTTGCTTTGTGTAATTTTTATTGACATTCTGTGTATTTTGCCATTTTTTTTGTCTGGTTTTGGAGTTATGTTGGGCTTTATATTACTTCTAATTTCTTGAATTACCAATTTTGGTGGATTTGTCTTGGGGGCCACACAAAATTAGGTAGAGGGCCGCATGTGGCCCCCGGGCCGCCAGTTGCCCACGTCTGGTCTTGTTGCTAAAAAAATGAGTGTCACTATTGGGTGGGCCCCGAATAACTGTGAAATTTTTAAGTGGGCCCTGGCACTGCTGAGTTTGGGAACCCCTGATCTAATGTGTTCTTCATTCCAAGTTTTGCATTAATTGACAGATTATATCGAATTTTCACGCCAATTACAATGTAAATTTGTATTAGGATTACAACAGCAACATATTTTTACATTTCATTTGTAATTGCAATTATATATACAGTAATTATTGAACGTTTTTGTTTGTTTTGGTGATGGTGATTCTGCATTTATTCACTTTTTATTTATTTATGTGCTATAGTCCAGTGTTGTTGAGAAGCAGATGTTTACTGACACACATCTGGATGCTACACAGCTAATGTAATATTTGCCACTGACTGACTCCATCAACAGTGTCGACCATAGTCATATGTTTGCGTGATGGAAGCTAGAATTCTTCCTTCTGTCTTTATATTATCAAACCTCACATATGAATAGGATGTGGTCTGATTTGCTTTAATTTCTCATAAAAAAGGCCCTAAAATTGTATTTGTGCTGTTTGAATTCTCATAAAACTTGAGATATGAGTCATTATAAGGATAAAATACTGATTTGGAGGCATTTTAGTCTAGAGTTGGTCATATTTTTTTGATGAATGTGTAGTATGCATAAAACTACCTCCGTAGGTGTGAATCAGCAGTTGATTTACTGCCGAGGTCAGCTGTGATACAAAAAAATAAGTGCCTGAGGGAGCCGTAAGGAGCCGTAAGATGAATCCATCAATCAAAAACCACATGTTACTTTTCTGTCCTGCTCTCAGTGCTCCTCAATCATCTCAATTAGCAGCTGGCTTTTCTAAAGCATTTATTCCACAATTGTGTGACCGATTTCGGTAAAATTCTGGTAAGTTTGGTGCCTGATTTTGAATAAATGGACATCGGGTCGAAGCACTCAGACTTTCCGACGTGGGCCTCAGCAACAGGCGGCTCTCCTTCTTCAGTCAAAAAGCTTTTAAGAGCCACATGTGCTCAAGTGGACACATCTTTGTTTTCCTCACACAATAGCTATTGTGACTGCAAAAACCGCACACCAGAGCCAAAAAGCTTGTGTGTGCTCTTGTAGATACTGTACATCATTAAATATGTATCCAAAACATGGGCTGCTGTTGTGTTTAGCTTTAAGTTTGGTTACATTAGCATCCTCAAGAAAAACAAGGAAGCTTTTTTTGTTGACAGAATGTATATGTCCATTTTTTAATGATTAACCACATGAGGAAGTAGATTGGAGTGTTTTAGTTTATATCATATATAATAGTAAAATCATGTGATATGACCTTGAGGCAATGACTAAATCACGTGTGTCAAACTCGAGGCCCGTGGGCCAAATCCGACCCTTTATATATCAGTCGTTCTCAACATTCTGTAGCTGAAGGTGGTTGAACACAGACATGAACATTGAAGAACAGTCATGTGGAGACAGAACCATCTATAAGGGGGAATAAAGGGGAGACATTTTTGGGGCCCATCCATAAAGTCAACAAAATGATGGTTCATTGTTCTATGAATCTGTGATAAAAACCACATTTATTTATTTATCTGAATAATATCTAGGAACAGTATTACTATATGGGCCAGAGTATTGTATACAGTCATCTTACAGATGTAAACCATTATTTTAATCAGAAATAAAATGGGTTAAATGTGACTAAAAACGGTGGAATACGTGATGAAATGGGATTTTAAAAACCTCAGAAAGTGGTTAAAGGACAGGAAAAGTGGTAAAAAGAGTTCAAAGTGTCAATATTGGCTTACAATTAGAAACAATTAGTTTTAACTGGCAAATAATGACATGAAAAATTACGATTGTGGTTAAATTGGCAATTGCATGAAATATGGTGAAGAGGTTGGAATTGACAAAAAATGGGTGAACATATGCAACATCAGGTGGGAAAAGTGGTGGAAGGGGTTTATAAGTGCTGAAAATGTCTTGAAAGCAGAATAAGCTTTGGAATTTGATTGGAGAGGTGGCAGAAATGGCAGTAATGTAGCAAAAATGCATTAAAAGGAGCACAAATACGACAAAGGAAAAGTGATGAAAATAGGTTAATCTATGGCAAGTTTAGTTTAGGTGTAGAAAAAGGGTAAATAAAACAAGGAAGCATTGCTACAAATTGTTAAAAAAAACATTATTAGTTTCTTGAAGGCATCTGGCGACCACATCCCAATGTCTCGCGACCGCAAATGGGGTCCTGTACGCAATGTTTAGAACCGGTGCTCTAGAGCATCAATTTCAGAAGTCCACAAAACATGGAATGTTGTGTAAAAATATCAAGTAATTCCATTGTAGATATTTTAACCCATTCCAAACGCATACGGTAAATTCAATGAATTTCCACAACATTTGCCAGGGTGCACAGTTTTCCCACAATTTTATCACGACAGTCATTTTTAATCACAAATGATTTAAAAATAAATCTTTATATTTTCCAAAGTCTTGCAATTTTATAAAAAATATTCCACAAATGTTTCCCAAATTGAATACAAGTCACAAACTTAAGAAAATATAATAATTGTCTTCTATTATCTGTAAATTCCATTACTTTACATATGTTTATCGGGCAGAATGATGTTAAAATTGCTCGTTTGAAAGCAAACTGGTCCGTAATTGGCCGTTAAACTAAAATATGTTCGACACCCCTGGACTAAATCATGACCTGTTTAGGAAACCTCCTGGTTTCACTTCTCGTGAAAAAAACTTACATTTTGTCCTGCAAAGACAAATTAAATCCTAATTACTCCAAATTGATGGTTAGTTAACTCTACCATAAGCCTCTGAAAACAATTAACCCTTCAGCTTTGGCAAATTGCAAAAAAAAATGGCTATGTTGAAAAAGAAAGGGAGAATGTTGCTGTTTTTCTTTTTCTTTTTATTTTTTGGAGACGCCTGCTGTGAATAAAGCGGCAGCTTCTCACACAAAGTATATGTTTATGCTGTAACCTTTATGTGAATTGTCAAAGTGATGGGCAAAAAGGAGGAATAGATTTCCAAATGAGGGACAGAAGCAGCCATTGTTTCAAGGTTATACTGTACATATTTTCATTTTTATGAATAGTCAATGTGCTACTTTCACTCAAAGTGGTGTGTATGCAGGGCAGGCCTTCAGAATGTGCACAAGGTGCAGCATGCTTTTCATTTTCCTTCCTGTGTAGCCTTATTCAGTTCTTTTTATGTCATTTTTTTTTTTTTTTTTTTTTTTCCAATCAACAATGAATTTTAACTCATTAAACCGTAGTTCCAAACTTTTGAGCATTTTTTGTTTGTTTATAAAAATATAACATTTACCGTTATCAACCCAAAACATAACAGCTATTACCAAATATTTAGTTTAAAGCTTTATCCTTGAAAAAAGAAAGTAGGCGACTGGATATTTCTGGGTGTTTGGTACTGAGAAGATAACAGTAAATGGTGAGCATGTATAATCTCAGCCCCTCGGAGTCAGTATAACACTTAGTATAACCCCTATAAGCCAATTAATAACGGTTAAACTTTCCAGGACAGCAGGATTGTCCTTAGTATTCTATATACACTGGTTAAATTAAACAAAACACATATTCTATAATAATAATAATAATAATAGACAGACACATAGATTTCATTTTGAGACTCATTCTTTTGTCACAAAAACATTTAGTTTACACAAAAAGCAGTTTTTTTAAGTTGAGATGGGTTGTACTTCAGAAGCGTTGGATATTTTTAGTTCAGGTGCCAAATATGGACCATTTTTTAGGCAAAAAAAGATTAAATTTCAACAATTTTCTGCACTGACTTTAACACGTCTACTTGTAAATGACTGTATATGAATCACTTATGGTTCATAAATTATAAAACATTCAGTGTTACATTGTAATTAGTGTTTTTATCTTTTGAGCAAAATCATCCCTTGGGAAGAATTACATGCTTTAGTGAGTCCGATTTGGCCATTTTGGTGTTTTATGGCAGTATTTCCAAAATTATTAGCTGTGTATATGAGAACACTAATAATTTCACTTTATTTTTCTTTTTTAATGCTTGTTTTTTTAAGGAAATTATTTTAGGCAAAGTAAATATTTTAGCTTTTAGCTATGACTGAGGTACAATCAGACAATTCTTTGACCATCGGTGCTAAAAATGAACACGGTGTTGTGCACTTTTTGTCAAGTGTTTTTCTTCAACAAATCTTTATTTTATTTCTTTTGAAAAAAAAAAAAAAAAAGAGCCTTCATAGAATTGCCAGAGCTGTAAATGGCTGGTGAAGAAAAAGGCTACAAGACAGACTTCAATAGTACAAAGAATGCAACCAAGAAGTGGATGAAAAGCAGACATTTGGAATTCTGTAAATGCATTTTTTTTTTTCTCTTCCCAGGATGAAATGTTGAAAGCAGTTCAAGTTTCATCCTCAGTCCCTTTGCCCCTCCTCCATATTTTCAGAGGTTGGCAGTGCTTTAAGTAGGGCTGTTAATCTCATTCATGTAAGCTCCGTTTAAGACAAATCCACCAAAAATTATCATTCAAGAAATTGGAAATAATATGAAGCCCTTTGTAATACACAAAATAAATAAGACAACAGCAAAATGTACAGAATGTCTACAAAAATACACGAAGCAACAACAAAAACTAAAAAAAAAAAGCTTAAAAAACACAGAATTACAAAAACATACAAAGGGACATCAGAAATGTAAAACAACACATACAGTGCATGCTTACAACACACGTACAAAATGACTACAAAGATGCACACAATGCCGACACAATCGCACACATTGTGCACAGAGTGGCAAAAATAAATTCTGAAAAATAAACAAAATGCAAACATGACACACAAAATAACCAATGACTTAAAAAAATCCACAAAATGACTAAAAACTCAAAAAACAGCAACAAAAAGAGAACAAACAATGATAAAACCCCTGGATCTTTCCTGTATTAATGCTCAGTTTGCTCATTATTCTAAATGCTAACATGAATGTTGATAATGTGGCAACACAATCACACAAATTGTTCTGAAAAATAAATAAAATGCAAACACAACACACAAGAAATAACCAATGACTCGTAAAATACACAAAATTACTTCAAAAAAACCACAAAATGACTGAAAACTCAAAAAACTACAACAAAACTACACAAAAAAAGAGAACAATGATAAAACCCTTGATTCTTTAGTAATTCATCTAAATGCTGACATAAATGTTGATAATGTGGCCCTCAGATCTGACGATAATGTTTTTGTGCCCCCGTTGTGTTAAAAGTGCAACAAATTGCATAATATTTACAACATTAGTTGTCAAAATGTTTCTATTCCTCAATTGGCCATGTATTAGTTACTTAATAAACACATAAACCAGAGGCGCTATCATCGTTCTCACTGCAGTCCCACATTTGTTTTGTTATATCACTCTTAAAAAAAATAGAGGACCAAATAATTTACAAAGTAGTCATACTTTATCACTCTGGTAAAAGACTCAAGGGCAATCAATAAGTGCTGTACCTTAAGGATATGTTTATATTGCTGCAGTCAATGCAATTAGTAAACAAAGAACGTTTAATAAGTGTAAAATGTTGTTTTCCACACCTTCTTCACATTTTTAGTTTTTCAGTCAGCTGCAGCATAAACGGGGAGTTTAAAAAAGTCCTGATTGGTATAGAGAGGTGAAAATGAGGTGCCAGAGGTGAGAATTACATTATAAAAGTGAGATATCACCAAGTGTTCAGCTCTGCTATTCCAGGTTACATCCCAGAGGATTTTCTGGAGAGACTCCACACACATAGATGAACAATTATAGAGCATCTCGGAGCCAATTCTCAATGGGGGTCGCCATATTGGATAATCCAAAATGGCGACCCCCCCAAAAACAGGTTTTTCTATTTCTAGCCAACAAAAGGTCACATCATTAAAAGTAAAAATGCATATCTAAGGTTCTAGATCTCAGGGATTCTAAATATGATGCCTATTTAACATTGAACATTTATAACCAAAAATGTCTATTTTATAGCATCCCAGATCAAGGTGTCCTTAATTGATCAACCAAATAAACTGTTGGTTAATAAATGTGCCTGTGTGCCATTTTGCATCAGCAAATTTAAGCAAGAGTTGTCTTTCTGGTCAGACTTAATATGAATTAAAATGATCAACATTTGTATAATTGTATATCACCATTTTAAGAACAAATACAGAGTTATGAGTTTTTGTTCATATCGCTCAGCCCTACCCCTGTATAACATGGGCTTAAAGTGGTCTACACTTTGGACAGGTTTCTATTTTATCGCAAGGTGGGCACAATTATGACTAGTTCCCTTATATGATGGTTTTATATAAGCTTTTAACCTCTCAGTTTCAATTTGCTGCTTTGTACCGTTAGAAATGGTTCAATTTCCCTGCTGTCTTGCACTTACTCAAGTGCATTATGATTCATCAAAGCACATGGATGAACAGCCATTTGCTTGTTGTAAGTGTGAGGCTTAGTTGATGTGAGTGATGGCTGAGAACTGCATAATAATGAGTTGGAGAGGCGATATGGACAGGGCATTCTTGTGAGCCAATCTCAGCCATTAAGAGATGGATCTCTGCCCAAGCAGAAGTGCGCCGCTTAATTGGTTCATTTCATCATGGGCGAAAAAAAAAACAAAAAAAAAAAAAAAAAGCTTTAATTGGGTGACACAACAAAAGATGGATGGGAAGACATTGTAAGGTGTATATTAGGTGGGTTGTTTTGTGGTGATTAAAGGAGAGTGGAGGCTTCAGTTGGATTATGATAGAGCTCATTAGATCGTCAAAAAAATGCATTTGCCACAATGGCGTTTCACTTGAGTGTTTATTGCTTGCAACTTGAATTACAAGAAAGTGGTTGGCAAAAAAAATAAGGGAAGAAAGAGCTGTACGTGGGTGTTCAACTTGCAGATGCTCATGTGGCAGCCCACGTACACACACATGCACGCACACGCGCGCGCGCGCACACAGTGTTGTGCTGATGCCTGAATGTACGACAAATGATTGCAATACTTTAGCACATTGTTTAAACTCCTTGAGATGTTCATTTATTCCGAGCACTTTTCAAAACACCGCCATGTGCAATGATAATTTATTTAGTTTTTCTACCAAACACAGCATTATCTTTGTTGATATGTAAAGATGTGGTTTTAATTTTTCTTTCCAATTTTAGACTTTATTCCAAAAGAAGAAAACTCATTTTGGTATTAAATACTTGTGGTATAAGCAGGGTTGGGCTCAATTATAATTGTAATTGATAATTCAATACAATTATTGCGCAATTATAATATTGATTTTAATTTTAAATATATGTTGCTGTCGTAATCGTAATAAATTGTAATTGAGTTCAGAAATTGGCTGTAATTGTAGTGAAAATTTCCATGAATATTCTATGAAAAAACGTCAATTATAATTAAACGCAAAACTGGGGAACCATGTTTCAGTTCTATGTACAGTTCTACACATACTGTATGTAGTTAATAGTTATTAAAATGTGTTTCATATCAAGCTTTCCCACATTTTACAATAAACAAGGTAATCAATAGACAGGAAATAAATTAGATGATTGATATTTGTTTTTAATTTATTTTACAGCTGATTTAGGATGCACTATCATAAGAGATGCTAGCAGAAAGCTAACACAAGAGGAAGGTTAACTTTTTTTAGGTTATTTAAAAGGCTCAGTAATTGTGATTAGTTGTAATCAAACTTTAGTAATTGAAAACGTAATTGCAATTGATTTTTTGAGGTTAAAAAAAAATGTTATTTATTTGTAACTGGAAAAAATGTTGGCCACTGTAATCATAATTGAATTGTAATTGAACATGGGTAATTGAAACTTAATTGCAACTGAAAAATGTAATCAACCCCAACCCTGATTATATGTCATTGTTTTTTGATAATGGAATTAATAAATGTTCTATTTCTATAACTGAGGCCAGATTCTGGGCTGATAATGTGAGAAGTGTTAAAACCTGTATTCACACGCCACCTGTTAAATTAATGATATGCCATCCCTAACGGCTCTGGCTGTTTTCTTCTTTTCACACCAAAACTGAGACACGTACTGAAATTTATCAGCTAACTTTAGCAAATGGTAGCCTGTATAAAAAATATTTTCTGCATTTAAAATATTACTCGTCAGTGCTTAAGTGCTAAACGTGATGATTAAAGATGCATAAAGAAGAGTTAAACACAGTGACGGTGATGAAAACCTCTTTTTTGTAGCATTTAAGGAATATTCACTACTTTGTATTTCCATTTATGTGTTTTGCAATTGTTGTTTATGGCTGAATTAGTTGTTATTGTGAATGTGTCGTACACATTTTATGACTTTAAAACAACTTCTGTAGCACAACCTGCTACACAACTTATTTTTTGACTATTTTATATTATTTTAAGGCTCATTTGTTTGTTTACCATGTTTAAATTAAATGTCTATACTGCAGGATTAATTAGAATTGTGATACTGGAAGGATTCCTGTGTAATTCATATTGGCTTGTGCGTGCATTTCTTGCTGCTGTTGGTCTGTATGTTACACACGTTGGATTTGATAGAAAATTAGAAATCATTTAAATGTGATCCAGGCGGGGGGGAATTACTTTTGTTACAGTGGCTCCAATTAGAAATTACAACAAGGTAAAAAGAACATGCATGATTTAAATATAAATGTAAATTAGAAAGCGCTCCGAGAGTGCAACAGTCCCCCATTTTATATTTATCACCCTAATGTTGTCAAAGATATGCTTATAAATAACACTGGTTTTTTTCTATATATATATATAGAAAAAAAAAAAAATATATATATATATATATATATATATATATATATATACTGTATATCTTTTTTTTTTTTAATTATTTTTAGTTTTGCTAATGATGAGAAGAGAGAGATTTTTTTTTCAATTTTTAAAACTGATCCAGATTAGGTATACGTATCCAGATCATCCAGATCAATCACTTGTTTGACATCTTGTGTCCAAAATATCCTGAAAATGTCCTGAAAATCCATGCATCAGTTTTTGAGTTAACTTTTTTAGAGACAAATAAATAAAAGCTTGCAAAAAAAAAAAAAAAAAAAGTAAATACGGAGACCAAGAAAATCATTCTATTAACACAAGTATGTTAAATAAGTATGAATAATCAGAATTAAATGTAATATAATATATTAAATGTAAATGTAATATACAGTAAATAGACACAAATTATGTTTTGTATAATCAACGGTTGATAAACATTGTTACGCAAAGGTTTAATAACCCTACAATATTTAATACAAAAATGTACTACTTCATGACTAAAACATATATATGGGGAAAGATTTGAAACATATGAAAGTGACAAACCGGGCATGGAATTTGGATTTCGTCATTCATCTCAACACTGACTGTTTTTAAGAAATAATTAATCTTAGTGACTATTTTGTGATTAACATCCAATCAGATGATAGTTGTGGCTGATTGAATTTGTTCTGACTTGTTTAACATTTTACTGTAAGCACTCAGTATTGCAAGCATCCTCCTCACTGATGTACAGACTCCAGTCGACACACCTGGGGAGAAAATAAAAGCTCCAGCAAAAAGAAGCACAGTCTGCTTCTGTTTCCATTATTTTATTTTGAAATGACCTACTTTTCATGGTTTGGGCTAAATATGAAAATTATTATTATTATTATTATTATTATTATTATTATTTTATTTATTTTTTTTTTTGTGGGTAGGGGGGGAGTTATGTTGCTGTGTATTCAATGGATAAAGATAAAAATCAGTGCCAGGGCTTCAGCCTCACAGGCGTTTATGCACTGCATGGTAAGCTCTTATATATTTTATATCAGATCAACTTAAAAGGTCACACAATCTCAAATGTACGGTGGGCGTGAAGTGTAAAGCACGAATGCAAAAGAGAGAACACACACAAAAGAAGAAAACACAAAAAGACAAAACGCAAAGACAAAACAAACGCAAAAAAAGAAAATGCAAACGCGACAAAACACTAACGCAAAAAAAAAAAAAACGCACACAAAAGACAAAACACAAATGCAAAAAAGAAAACACAATAGACAACACGCAAAAAAGAAAACGCAAAGACAAAAGACAAAAAACAAACGCAAAAAAGAATACACACACAAAAGCCAAACGCAAAAAAGAAAACGTAAACACACGAGACAAAACACTAACGCAAAATAGAAAAACTTTTTTGTTTTTGCGTTTTCTGTTGTTGCGCGTTCTGTCTTTTGTTTTTGCGCTTTGCACTTCAGGAAAACCGTACAAATGATTATTAACATTAAAATCAGATTTTCAGGACCATAAAATTGTAGAAGTTTTGTCATCAATCATGTTTTTTACAGTTCCTATGAAGGTGTGAAGCTGAAGTAACAGCAGGAGAAAGCTAACCATATATGATATGGAAAGGCCAACACTTGCTCAGCTAAACTTGGCAGACAAGGAATCATCTAGGTGCTCTTGATCTCACACCTTCCAATTATAGCGTCTGCGCATGTGTGCATGTGTTTATCGCGAGCAAACAGGATGTGTGATCTGCTATCGCACTGGTGCCACAAACTGGTTATGCCCACAAGCCAGTGACCTATTTTTCCCTCATTGCTGAGCAAAGTAGACATTAGAAGTGAGCAGAAAGATGAAGAAAGGGTTCAGATCAGTTCCTCAACTACTATTCTTCATCCCTGTGGATTAATTACGATGGACCTGAACCTGATCCCGTGCTGTGAGCGAGACACTTTGGCATCAACCTGATCAATAATGCATTTTTCTGTCTCTTCCATTTAATTTGCTCATGCCCCCCCAACACACACACACACACACACACACACTCTGGCATCACCTTCTTCCTCAAAAACACTATTAGAGACATTTGATATGCAAAGTGCAAAACTCCACCCTCACCAACCCACCTCAAAACAAGCCTTTGTCCGATGACAGGGCGCTGACCAATAGATTCCCTCTCATTGTACCTCATTGGAATAGAAACCGTTTCCCTCCTGGAGAGCATCACAGTAACATAGGAAGCATGTTGGATTTGTTATGTGGGTTTTTGAGGTTGTTTATTAGCAATTCAGCGTCAGTTGTGTGACATTTCCCGCCTACAAACCAGGTGTCTCTACATTTGGCAACCAGGTAAGTCATCTGATATCGTGTTTTTGTGTGTCGTTGGCATTGAAAGAACATGTAGTATGTGTGTCCTCTTTCTGTAAGTAGAAGTTGCAACATTCATTGAGACCAGTGTTTCTCAAATGGGGGTACGCAATGGCACTACAGGGGGTACTTGAGAGAAAGTGGAAAACGAACAAAGGAAAATGTTTATTTTTATTCAAGAAGCAAAAAAATAAATGCATTTTTTTTTTCTTTTTTTTTGTAGTTGTAAGAACAAAGCATGCATAGCAGTTGAAAAAGATAGTTAATCTTATCAGATGTGTAATTTTGACATAATTTACATATTGGACTGTCACCAAGTCAGAAATACAGAGGGTACCTGAGAGCGAGAAAGGGTAAAATTAACAAAATGTGGGGTTTTGTAATGTTTATTTTTAGTCAAAAATGATAATCATAATAATGATGATGAAAATGATCTTAATTGGTACATGAACTGAAACTACAAGGATCAGTCTTTGTTGATCCCACACCAGGTGGGAGATGACCGGAAATGTTAAAAAAAATTAAATAAAATAAAATTATAGAAATATACTTATTCAGAAGGCACTAAATAATGTTTGTTTCCACGTATATACAATGGGATTTATTCATTCCATCACTATGCTCTACAGTTGTTTTTTGTCATAGAATTCTGAGCAAAACGCTGACGGTGGACAAAGGGGGTACTTGGATTCAGGAATAAGAGAACGCTTCAAGAATGACAGTTTTAGACGCTTACCGGTATATTTCTTATACGTACTGAATCAGAATAAGAAACACTTCAATAATCGTAGAGGAAAATTACTTTTGTTTCATTGGCTCCAAGTAGAAACTTTAACAAAGGGAAAATAACACTAACAAAGGATATTTACATGATTGAAAAGTTAAAAAAAAAAAAAAGCATTGGGACCAAGACAAAGGCTTTGTCTACTATATACTATAATTATGTTTAGTATGGTGACCGTTCCCACTGAAGTATACTTCCAAGTTTCCCAAGATGCATTTAGAACCTGCAACGACAAAAACCTGAAGGCTAAAATCTCCGTTGATTCGTCACTTTTGAAAGTTTTGAAAACATTTCAAGCTACCAAAAGACCAAGTAGAATATCAACATGTGGTCATTTGATCCATAAAACTCACACATACACATTTCATGCCGATTTTTCCGATATTTTCGGAAACCTGCCTATGTGCTGCTGACAAAACTTCCGGTTAACTTCAAAACAAGAGCCCTATTTACAGAAGCGTTCAAAAACTAATGGAAGAGAAGAAGAGAAGCTGGTACCACTCTAACATTATGTTGTCATTATTATGAATAAGGTGTCATGAAGGTTGTCATTAAGTATCTTTTGTTACCGAATTCCTAACCCTACCAAACCCCACTAGATCCCTCCACCTAACCCAAAAAAATGCCAACATAGCTCCAAAGGTGTTATAATTTAGACAACGACACTTAATGACAGCCTTCATGACACCTCATTCATGCTAATGACAGGTAATGCCAACCAAAACTTCAGGTAAAGTGTTACTGAGATGCTTTTATTTTGAAAAGGGGATGTTTGACTTTTAGCTTGAAGTCTGTCCCAGGACAATTTTACATTCCACTTGCAATGCATCATGGGGTGGTTGAGTATGACGAGTGTACCCACTGTGCATACTCAGGAAATATCCCCATATAATATATATCCTGGTATTTCTCGCGTACTCAATATTTCCATACTGTCTAATGTGAAAGTACTACATAGTCATTTTGACCTCAGACTTAGTATGAGTAGTATGTTAGTATGCAATTTCAAACATAACCAATGATTATTGTATATAAATATTAAATAGCGATTGAATACTAGTTATTACGATTAAATTAATCTGCAAATATGCAGGCAAATATCTTTTTTTTTTTTTTTAAGTTACAAATATAAATGTGATACTCAGCTGTAATATTTGACTGGATTCTCCTGGTGTTCACAAACACCAGAATCCATCTTGTACTGTTCTCGCCTTTGCCTTTCGAAACCAAACCGAAACGGTTCGAACCAATCATGAGGCGGTGTTGTGGTTTAGGGTGGGATATCTGGGTGTGACAAAGGCAGAAGCGCCAAAGCAAAACTGACGCGCATGTGCAGTTGTGGGGAGAGGAACTAGCTGGACTACCGCTTTTAGCATAGCTCCGAATCAAAATAGAAAGATGGCGACGCAAGAAGATGAACGTGTGGAAGCTGCTATAAACTCAGTTTTAGAAGAATCCAGCATTTCCTTTTTGAAACAGCGACAGCGAGAGGCGCTTTGTGCATTTTTGGACGGTAAAGAAAGACGGCAAAGCGGAGCCTTGTTGTTGTAGCAGCGCCTCTGCGGCGCATGCCGATGACGACATCATTTGTTACCGTGTGATTGGCTGAAATAAATCATGGTGGACAGGCGCTTCGCCCAATGAACTTCAAGCATTCTGTTCATGTCCCTCCCTGGTTCTGAAAGGATTCGCCAGACACAGACCCAGATCGATGTGGAGAACTCGAGTTAGAGGGAGGGGCTACACATCATTCTGGCTCTTGCCAGGTTACACACACACACCCAATAAACTAATACCGTAGTCCCTCGTTTATCGCGGGGGTTACGTTCTAAAAGTAACCCACAATAGGCGAAATCTGCAAAGTATTTTTTACCATTATACATATTTTAAGGCTGTAAACCCCTCACCACACACTTTATACTTTTCCCTCCTTTTCTCAAACAGGAATTAACATTTTCTCACATTTCTCTCTTGTTTAAACACTCAAAGTTCAAACCTTCGTTTGATTAGATTTTAAAACATTGACCTGTTTTCAAACATACAGCACTTCAGAGTCACACTGCTAGCGATCAGAAATTGATGCCGAACGCATTCAGAGTCTTTGTTGACGATGACGTCAGGTGGTCTCTTCACCCATTCATCCATGGAGTAGAAGCTGTGTGTGACCACCTGGAGCTGTAGTTTTCATCTTTGAAAGTTGGCACTGAGCTAGGATAGCATTAGCCGCTAATCACACCGGCTTTTTTCACTGGTGGTTTATGTTTATGAGAGGAAAAAAAGGAGCGCAGCTCTCACTTCAGCAGGCAGTGAAACTCCCCAAGTTGGCTGTGTCACTGGTGGGTGAACGCAGTACTAGCCAATCAGGACCCAGAACACAATGTGCGTTCATACGCTGTAAAAAAAAATGTATGAAAAATTTCACTGTAAAAAAATTTTGCAAAACACAGAGGCCGCGAAAGGTGAACCGCGATATAGTGAGGGACTACTGTAATATGCTTGTTTTTTTTTTTGTTGACCACACTTTAATTCCAGTTGTCTTCTTTGGTACACGTACTGCAGCTAATATATCATATTTGTCCTTTTTTTATCCTATTGTAGGTTTCTCTTTGAGCTTACAAAAAAAGGTTCAATAGCTCATGTTAAGAAGTCGCTGTGGAATAACCGACCTAGACATTGTTCTGGTAATGAATTGTCTGTTCCATTCAAATATTGACAGGTGTCATAAGTGATGCAGTGTGGAGCCCTTGGTATGATCCGTGTGGGGCCTCACAGGGGGAGATGGCTGAGGAATGGCTGTCTCTGGCATGCATTGTTAGATTGTTTCAAGGTAATGAATGGGACTCTACGGCTGTCAGCAGACTGCTGTAATTGCTATGCTTGCATTGGCAAAAAAAAAAAAAAAACACAACATTGTAGAAAATCTTTGAGTGGGGCCACATATTTTTAGACTTTATGTACCCAGAATAAATGGCTCCATTATGCTAACATGGAGTGGTGAATAATGGTACAGTTTTGCTGGATCTTTCTCATGTGGGCTGATGCTGCTGGTTCTGAAATGCAGAGGTGAAAGTAATAGATTACAAGTAATCGTGTTACTGTAATTTAGTTGTACATTTCTAAATCAGTAATTTTACTTGTACTTGAGTATGTTTTAAAAGAAGTAAAGTTACATTTCTACCCCCAACCATTACTCGGAAAATTGTTGTTTTTTTTTTTTTGTTTGTTTTAAATACCTTCTGTCTGGTTTTCAATGTGTTCACTGTTTTAAAATTTTGTTTTGCTGTGTATACAAAAAAAAGCAAGTAAAGATGCTGTATATAATTGTGTAAACAGCTTGGCTTTCTTTTAATCTAATACATATAAGATTAATAGGCTGATGACAAACATGAAGAAGAAACTACTTTATTAGACTAAAGTACTTATACATTCTAATTCCCAGGAGTTTTTAGTACTGTTGCTTGCGCTCTTGAGTTTGCATTACTAAATTGTTGTTTACAATTAGTATGTTGACAGCACTTCTGTAATGAAGGTTCATGAACACACAGAGGGAATATTGGCTTTGGTTGAGATAGATGTTTGCTACAGATTATATTTCAATAGGCGTTAGTAGAAAGTCTGTGACCGGCAATGAGTAAAGTGACAAAAGAACAAGTAGCAGGTGGCATAAAATGGTTCAAAAGTGTTAGTAGTTTGCCCCTTTTAAGGTTTTCTTAAGGGAATAAATTTTTTAATTGAGACATAAAGAACCACATGTTGAGCATCACTGACTTAATAACAGCCATATTGTAGTTTTTGTAAATATTTGTGAATCTAATTTTGGTAGCATCAGAGCAGAAAAAGCCTTGCAAGTATGTTTTTGTTTTTACTGAATTTTTTTGAAAAGTGTATTTATTTATTTATTTATTTTTTAATTGAGAGGGCAAATACCTACTATTTGGTACAACTCTGATATTTCAAAGGAACGATAATATATTCCTTGTAAATAAACTGTTATATTTTATTATACTAGTACAGTGCCCGTTGGAAGTATGTATTCATATAGTGGAGACTTAAGTAGAGTTGTCAATGATGGCCAAAATAGTATGTGTTTGAAGGTTGGATGTACAAAGAGGTGTACATAATCTATAGTGTTATAAAGGGGTATATGGGTGGGTGCAAAGTATAATAGCGTGTGCGATTTCCCTGGTTTAATTGTATGGGACATGCACATGATAAATGTGTTTTTTTTTGTCATTTGGTGTATTTTTCTGTAATGTATGTTTATTGGAGTCACTATGTGTGTTTTTGGAGCCTTTTTGTATAATTTTGTGCATTTCTGTTGTCGTTTTGTGTACTTATGTATGGTGAGGGCGTGTTTTGAGATGTGTGTGCACGTACTGCGCTCTCTCTCTCTCTCCGCCCACGGTGACGCTGGCTGGATGCTCACACTGGGACTATGTGCAAGCTGCTAAAAAAGTTTAGAAACAGCCAAAATGGCACACAAAAACACACAAACACGTGCAGTGTTTGCTGGCTCGGGTGCGCACGTGTGCAGTGATTGGCTGTAGTGCTCCGCGTGACTAAAGGCAGCGGTAAAGAATGATTTTTTTTTTAATGAAATTATTCATTAAATGGACTATTTAAGTCCAAACAAATCCCACGTCGTACAGCTTTGAACCAAGCTGCAGCTATGTAGCAAGTATGAGCTCTGTCTGCCCCTGAACACCAGAGATATTTGGGGCACAGGCACACATACACACAAAGATCCCTTACTTTAATAGATAGATGTTGTGTTTTTATTATTATAGTATTTATCATATTATTTATTTCTTTTTATACTTTGCACATTCTGTCAAAGGTCAACACTACAAGATGTGCAATCTTGACACCAATACATGTTTTGTTATTGCAAATAAGTAAATTAATTGTTTTTATTAGTATTATTATTAGAAACCAAATATTTGGTGTATTCAAACACCAACATGATATTTTGCCAAATATGAGATAATTAAGTCATCAACTAAGATAGCTCTTGGACACAAACTTGTATCTTTGTAACTGAATTTTTAAGCAAGCAAAGCGGAGAACAGTAAAGAGATAGAAGAATAATGATTTTCTTATATTCATGAGTGATGGCAGAAGCAGACGATAGCTTTATAGATCAGCTTATGATCGAAGTTTTATATCTGTTTTCTAGCTCAAGATTAGTCCTTAAACAAGCGAAGGATAAAGAATAAAAATCAAACTTACAAAAGGTCACGCCACTAGCTTAAGGAGATGATCTTACCAACTGAAAGAAAAGCTTGTGCCATAAAGGTTACTTCCATATACAAGAAGCAGTTGGGCCCTTCAAGTTTGTAGATAAGGAAGCCACATTAAGCCGCTTCGATAATAAGTGAATTGCTGAACAATATTTACTGCCTGAAGAAACTGTTAGGTGTAGAGAACCCCAACCCCCTCCTGTTATATGAGCTCTTCTAAGGTCACACTATTCCATTGACAAACAGAAGCTGATTATTTTGTGCGTGTGCACGTCTGTGCTACAACTGTGACATGGATCATTTCTTGTGTGTGCTGCTTTAATCCATACCAAGTAATGATCTTTATAATGTGGAAGAAGTACAGTCTTGTTGTAGGGTCTTTGAGGAACGTGCGCTTACAGACTAAAACACACTTACGTGCCCCGTCAACTCTGCTCAGAAGACTCTTGAGTGCTCAGATGGATTGAAACGCAGCCACTGCATGAGTCAGCGGAAGAAGTTGGCCAGTTTCTAGACATGCGCACACGCATCATCACAGCATCCTGTTTTTTTGGTGAAAATGCACTTTTGGGCCATTTTCAGCCAAAAAACTTATGTGGCTGGAATTTTAGTGCATCATGTCTATTATATACCATTAGTATGATTAGTATGATGACCGTTATCACTGAAGTAAATCTCCTGAAAGCATTTTAAGAGAGAAAGTGACCAAGTAGAATATCAACATGTGTTCTTTTGATCCATAAAACTCACAAAAACCCGTTTAATGCCGACGTTTCAGAGATTTTTGGAGACCCGCCATTGTGCAACTGAGTAAACTTCCTGTTAACTTTCAAACATGAGCCCTATTTACAAAAGGGTTAAAAACTAATGGAAGACAAACTGAGATGCTTTTATTTTGAAAAGGGGATGTTTGCCATTTAGTTCGAAGCCGGTGTCATGTACTGAGTGTGCATTGTACTGAGATTGTTTACGTGCATTAACTGTATACTTCAAAATTGTCCCCATATCGTATACATCCCATAGACTGTTAAAAGAATGGACGTGACGTCCTCCATAGTTCCCACTCAACGTTCTTGAAGCCAAAACACAGCGCTTGGGGCGCAGCCATCTCGCCCATTTAGCGTACTGCCCAATCATCGATCAATCAATATATGACGTCAAATCTCGTATTTCAACCTCGAATAACTTATTTAAAACAAACTTCACAGAAAAATGAGCACTTGAACACAATGTAGGGTGATAATAACTAATGATCACAGCAGAGTTTAGGTTTGAAAGACAATAAAAATAAAAATATGTGATGAGTATTTTAACTTTACAGTTTGACCCAAATCCCATCTGTTATCAATGAGGAGGCGGGATTTATGACCTATACTGCAGCCAGTCAGCAGGGGGAATTCTAAAAAAAAAGCTTCACTTTTGGAGGAGCTTGTTACGATACAGCCAGGTATTTCTCACATACTCAATACTATCTAATTGGAACGCACTACATACATATTTTGAAGTCAGACGTAGTATAAATAGTATGTTAGCATTCGATTTCGGGAGACGAGTGTACAGTGGATTGGATGTGGTGTGATATCCTGTGGCACTGAAGACTGACCCCCAATTTCTGCTGGATGCTGCTCCGCTGTGTTATGTCACCACCGCGTCACCGGAGCTGATAGGTTTTCATTTTAATTTCCACCGGGTTCGCTGCGCTGGGTGTCTGCTCCGTCCCAGCTGCGACAGTCTGGTGCCCTCCGCAAGATATACGCAGGACTTCTATTTCTGGCGGACACCGGAGTACGACGAATCAATCAGCACAAAGCAAATGAAGCAAAACAAGAAATTAAGCACATATTCCGCTATAAAATATCAGGTTACTTTTCAAAATAAAAACTTAAGATTATATTTCATGTTACTACATCACCAAATGTCATAATGTGTAAAAACAAAATCACATTCACTATATTGTTTCCTCTCATACTGTAACTGCACTGTAAACTTGATTTAATTCATGTTTTACTGTTGCAGTTTTATCTCTTCTCTGTTGGCTATTGATAAAAAATGTGGCTATGACAAATTCAGACAATCCAACCTTCTTGTAATCTTTTGTTAGGAACACTGTTTATTGTTGTGTTTATAACACATACATTTAACTGCGTTCTCGCACAATAAAACTGCTCTGTCTTGTCACGTCACAGTCGTCCGACCAGACTGCACCGTGGCGCACTCAAAACGCAACCGGTGGGGATTCCCGGACGGTGGACAGCGGTACAAAACCGGATCGGTGCCGTGGCGCAACAGAGACGTATCCAGTGGAAACCCACAGTTAGAGCTTTGCAGATGTGTCGTTTCTAAGGAAGATTCTATTTACCGGTATTTGAAAGAAAAGCTTAAGTTTAACATCCGTCACTAGGCTTGTGTTTATACTGACACAGTGTAATTTATGTTCCTTAAATGTGCTAAAAGCACTTGCCAATCCTGTGGCTTTGTACTTATCGTATGAATGGGAAATGAAGTAGGTGATGTATGTGGAACGAAGCTTTTTACAGGCAGTGAATAAATTATGGAAATACATGCTTGTTTTTTTTTCAGAATTTTGAGGCTTGGTCTAATTAAAGAGGTTGGTGAAACAATACCATTCTTGTTGATGGAAAATGGGCTACATTAATGGGTGAGGAGCATCTATTTTTTGTATGGTGTGAACACGTTTCTACTGATTGCCACATCTTTGAATTCCACTATGGGAAATGAGGAGTGGGAGGTCTCCAAACATCAGATAGCACGGCTCATTATTCACCACAGACTATTAAAGGGAGCTTTTAGGTTCCATTATGCATTTTCTGTGGCCACTGACAGACTGATGAAGTACCTACACAGATATTTCCATTCATGTCACATTATTTACGAATTGTGCCATTATGTGTTTGCTTCCATTTGTATTGCTAACAGGCTTGTCATGTGTACATATTGTCTTGGTGGTAAACATCCATATTCGAAATGCACAGCAACATGTAAATATGTGGTTTGACTACAGAATCAAGGCTAGTATGGAATGGAGTCTGCAAATCAGTTTTAGATATCTGCCTTGGTGTGATAACAGTGGGCACAAATGTCAAAGTGCAGAGAACTAGTACCCACAACTAGATTTAATTACATTGAGGAATGATTGTCCATTAATTTATTATATTAAGTGTTAGCGTTGCATATTGTATGTATATACTCACTAAACAAAAAAGTAAAGTCTTTGGTAAGTTACTTGTAAAATGTAGATTGGATATTTAAAGCATGTCATTGAATTTAATCAAGTTGTATTTACATGTCTTTAAACTTTGTTTGGAAGGAATTTGTTTATTTATTTATTTTTGTTTATTCATTTATTTGTTAAAGTAATTCCAAATATATTTACAATTACATTATATTTACAATATTCAAAATATTTATTTTTGAATTGCAAATTGTCCCAAAGGACACATCTTCAGTATTTTCATTCATAGCCAAACAGTTCACTGTAGTCACTAGTTTGGAAATCACAGACATAAATTATTAAATGCCAAAATTTTGTCAATCCAAACCTTTCAGTTACTCTCAAAGGAGACTAAAGACTACATTTGTGTGTTGCACATTATTTTGTTCTAAGAGGTCAATTTTACCCCATTCATGTTTATTGTTCTAAAATTATAGTTTTTCTATAGTTCTCTCTCTTTTTAAAATGTCCTCTAGGAAACGGTTTACTGTCAATGCGGTTTTGGAACAGCTCTTTCACAGTGAAAGTGACGCAGAGGATTGTGTTGAGGATGACCCTGATTTGGAGGCATTCTAATCTTAAGTACTACTTTTGGACTCCAAGCTGTACGCTGCACAAATCCGCTGTGAACACACCCATCCATTGCACATACCCATTTTTACACAGGACCTACAGAGATTAAAAACATGCATAAAGTAAATAACAAAAACATACAGCAAGATAAGAGAGACATATAAAAATAAAAGGTATAAAAAGAGAAATGTAACATAACACCATGGCATTATTGCACATTTTGGCTACCTCGTACTCTTGTGGTCATTATTGTTGATTATTATTGATGAAAGCTATTCAAGATAAATTAATTCTTTGAATTTAAAACTTTGACCTGATGGTGGCGGTAGAGAACAGGTCAAGGTTTTCACTATCAAGGGATTGTTTATGTATTCAACAGAAGTGCCTGACACAAATACTTGGTCAATAATTTTCTAAAACTCATTTTCTGGAGGCAAATATCCCTTGGGGTCAAATTGAAAATGCGTTAGTAATATTTGAGTATAATAGGAGGCTTACTTAATGTCTGGTCTCTTACCCTTTAATTTGTCAGAATCTGGGTCATACCATTTTTGAATGACGATTCAAGGTCAACAAATGAGTTAGCATGCATCGCCCATGTTTGAAGATAAGCAGTGCAGCAGTTCATGAAAACTTAGATTTTGATGGAATCAATAGGAATGCTGAACTAAAAGCTCCAAGTTCAGTGTCCTTGAGGAAGACACTGGGCTCCACCTGCAAGCCCAATGACAGACTCTCAGCCTAATGGTCCGTAATGAGAATCCTCTGATTCCTTTGAGCAAGTCTTCTGAGAGCAAAAGCCAAGCCTGCAGATAAAACCTTAACCTTTCTGCGTCTGTCCTCTGTCGATAATTAGCCTTTTAATTCCTGTTAATCATAAACTGTTAAAAGCATTATAGGAAAGGAAAACTGAGTCTTGCTGTTGCTTTGGAAGCCCAGAAACCCATGCTGTCTATATATTGTATGTCACAAGTGTCATATGGAAATGAAAACTGTTACGGTTGCATGGATTTATTTTTAGGAATTTTAGGAAAATGTCTCATCTTTTCTGCAAAAACACCATGGTTTTGTATTTGGAGAATGTGTAGATATTGCTTTCATTGATCTGGTGCATGATGCAAGGTCGAGGTTGGAAAGTGATCCCAGTTCCTCGCCCTGGGAATTAAAACAGGCAATTCTTGCTGCTAGGCAGAAGTGCTAATGAGCACAACAAGCTTCTCTGAGTGAACAAAATAAATGATGGCAGAGAAAAATAGAAAATGCTCTGACAATTTTCATTTATCATAAGCGTTGTTGCAGGAACATTAATTCTAGCCTTGCTGCGTTGACAGTCAGGTTTATATCACGGTGAGAGAATGTCAAATTCACTCATAATTGCGACACAATCTCGAAAATGTTTGTGGTGCTTTTTCCAAGGTGTGAAGAATTGAACTGTAGAAAGAGCATTTGGAGAGAGAAAACCTCTGCCAAGTAAATATCCTCTTTGCCAGACAATGGCAGTTATCTGGATCAGTGATCTTAACCATGGCATCATATCTATTCACTTTAACCCTCCTATTATCCTTGGGGGCCATTTTGACCCCATTCAATGTTGATTATTAAAATAAATTATAGTTTACTTTTTTTCTTCATATTTCATGACTTTAAATAATTTGATGGGCGCAATTGATTAGGCATATAATTATCATTATGATGTTATTTAAGTCCGCTAAACACATATTGCACCCATTGGTCGTTAATCTGGTTTTAAGATTTGCATTAGTAAAACCAAACAGGAAAGTAGAATTGTCCTTGCACTCAAACTTTTATATTTTATTTTAACTTTTAATTGCACTGTTTTGCATTACATTTGGATTTCTCACCATTATTGTTGGTGCTCCCTCATGATTTTTCCATACTAGACCTCTAGGTGTTATATTGTATTATAGTGTATTATTTAAATTTTTAAAATAGCTTGTATTTTTTTAATGGTTTGTTGTATCACAGAAGTGCATTAGAAGTGCATTATTTAATATATATATATATATATATATATATATATATATATATATATATATATATATATATATATATATATATATATATTTACTTTAATTTAAGTTAAAAAAAAATAATAATATCATTTCCTGCGATGATGAGGCTGGGGTACTAAAATATGTAAATGCATATATTTTTCAAGAGAGGAAGGGAACATCAATCAATATGGTTCATTGTGTGAGAGTCATTAATTGTGCACCCCTATTTAGAAAAGTGCCTGACACAAAAACGTAAAGATTGACCCCAAGGGTAAAATGTGTTAGTAATATTTGAAGATAATGGTTAAAGGCTTGTAGAAAATCCCTATCCCCAATAAGCC
Organism: Gouania willdenowi; assembly: GCF_900634775.1. NCBI lineage: Eukaryota > Metazoa > Chordata > Actinopteri > Blenniiformes > Gobiesocidae > Gouania > Gouania willdenowi. Next base: position 34,632,140 of record NC_041053.1, on the reverse strand, counting down.
TCACACTCTCGCGCTGATTCAGTCCTTCCGCATTAGGTCAAAGGTCAAGAGGAATAAACTCGCCATGGCTGACAGCGAGTCTGACAGAGATTTTGATTATTTTACTTGTTTGAGCGTTGATTCCTTGAAAGATTTTTTGCGTAAACGTGGTATCGGTCTCCGAGGCAGAAAGACTGAGTTAGCTGCTAAAGCTGAACATGAGCTGAAAATTCATTTTTTCCTGACTTTCCAAACTGTTTCAGCTGATGGCGTAACTCCAGTTCACTTATCTACATGTCCATCTTATGCACTTCCTTCAGATTTGTACATTGAATTAAAATAATAGCTTAATAAAGATAATCATGGACCTGGTTAGTGGATGGTGTACTTTGTAAATGTACCTTTTCAAAGTGAGAACTCATACTGTCCTTTTCACACTCGGAAATCACGCTTGTCCCATCAGTAATAAGTGCTTTTCAAAAACTCAAACACTTTACAGTTGTTAAAACAACTACACAAGTCAGAAAAAGAAAATAACAATAAAGTAAATACATAAAATACTTAACAATCAAAAGTTGAAAGCTTGAAAGGAGGATGGAGACAGAGGAGGTCTGTCGCTTTGATACGGCTTCTACTATCAGTTTTACAAAAGTGCTCGGACGTGCAATCCAAATCCAATCTGGGTGAAACTCGGAATAATGTCAATTTGTGAAACTGATCTAGAATCACTGCCTTGATCCGGATCCCTTTGGGGATCTAACCCTGTGCCTTGGTTGGCCCATGAATTGGTAGTGGCTGGGTTAGTGTCGTGGAAACTGCAAAACATTAAGAGATGTTTTAATTTCCCCTCAATAACAGTATTTTTCCTGATCTTGATGTATTTAAATGAATTTGTAATGGATTTATTTCACTAAAATATAAAGCGCTAAAGTAGCAGGTTGAGTTCCACTCATGAATAGAAACATTCATTTAATTCAGATGAATATCTTGAATTACTCTGCAGGCAAAGAAACGTTTGACATTTATTTACCTGCTGGTACACACAAAGAAAGCGAGTAGCCCTGGATTGGCAGAAAGACACATTAAAGGAGGACAGATTTTTTCTCTGCTACATACAATTTCAACAACACTTAAGTGTTTCTCAATCCTCAGCTTGCCACCGCCATGACAGATGCTCCAAAATTGAATATAGATTTCACTGAGCAAGGCAAGCGTGCCTGATGAATCTCAATTTGCTGCTGCCTATATTTCATAGTCATCACTATGGAAGGCTCAAGGGGAAGCATGGAGAGAACTGCTATCATCAAAGGATGATTAGAAACACATAAAAGCCCATATTTATTCAAAACAAAATATATATATATATATATATATAAAGAACACTTCTATGCGTCCATCTATGGGACTCTACATCCCACAATGCAATGCGCCAAACATTTCCAACAATGTCAATAAACCCAACTTTCGAGCTGCATTTTCAAATGAGCTTCGATTTCTTGAAACTTACACAATGGCCTCATAGATCAATAGCAGTATTTAATCAGTAATGTGATGAACTATAGGCGAAATTGGCTGAAGGCATGATAAACACAGAAGGGACAGCATTTATTATTTTTAAGGCTTTTTTAAGGGTTTCTTTAAGTCCATCTACTTGGTTTTTTTATTGCCTAAATCGTGTGGACAACTGAGGCCGTTTTAAACGTCATACTTCTGTGTGTCTCTTTAGGATCTCTGTTGTGAATTTGTTGCAGCGCACAGGGGGGCAGACGTCATCTGCTCAATAGCTGATCCTCTTCCACAGAGCGTTTTTGTGGAGCTCCTTTAAGTCCAGTTTTTAAACTGTTTGCTCCATATCTGATGTGAGGATGCCTGTTTTCATCTTGGAAAAGTTTATTTTCTTCTTTGACCTCAATGGGCGGGGCCTCCGAAACATGAGGGCTTAACATGTTAATGACAAATTCAGCTGCCGGATTTAACAACACACGATCATTTGTAAGCTTGGATTTGTCAGGTACAAATGTTTTTTAAATCACACGTGAGTCCTGTTGCACGACCAAATGTGAACTCAGATTTGCACCCATTTTCACACAAGGTGTATTAATGAGGGCCTTTGTCTCTATCTGATTAAAAAAAAAAGACAGAGAGAGATGCATACATGCCTTATTTTCAGATGTAGAAAAGTTTAGAAATACAATATTTTAAAGATAGAAGAACGGGTAGCTAACCCTCCTGAAAAACCCATATGTGCTCTAGAACAGTGCTTTTCAAACTTTTTTGGCTAACTACCCCCTTTCTCTTATTTCTTAATCCAAGTACCCCCGTTGTCCGACTTTAACATTTTGGTTTCAAAACTATTTAAAAACAACTATAGAGCATCATGATGGAATGATGAAGTGATTACACACATTTTAAAGAATTTCATCTATCTATTAACCCAAGTACCGTCTGTCTGTCTGTGGAACGCATATCTCCCTGACGCAGTGTCTTTTCAACCTGATTTTTTTTTTTTAAAAGCTTGCACACACGCCGAGTGTGTGCATCCATTATCTTGGACTTATTTGGTGATTACGTTTCAAAACGTTTATTTTCATTTCATTTTGAAATCACCACGGAATCAACGCTGGTTACACCGGATGGAGGGTTAGACCGAAAGGGTGGGGGGGGCGTCTGAGCACTGATGTACTAGCAAAGCTCTCAAGTCTCACACATTGGGCGTGAGACTTTCTATAGCAATACATACAGTACTTCCTGTGGGCACTGCACTAGTTTTGTAAATGAGTGGAAAGAATCCGTATTTAGTGCATTGGTTCCCAACCTTTTTTTCGATCGTGACCCCATTTTGGGATCAAGATTTTCTGGTGACACCAAAGAATTAGTTTTTGATCATGTTTGAGCTCAGATTTTTCATTTAATTTTTTTTACTGCATTTCTATACTTTTGCAAAGTGAAAGTACATAAATGCAGTTGTTTGAGATTTGTGTTGTTTTAATTGAAGAAGAGATTAATAATGATTAAAAAAAAATCTCAAATCCATTTTAATTTTGTGACCTCATTTAAACTCCAGACGACCTCAAGGTTGAAAATAACTGATTTATTGACTCCTGAAAAGATTTATTTCTATAGTTTGTATAATTTCTGGTCATCTCACGCCTGGGATGGGACCAAGACTGACACTTTATTTGTTCATTTTCCTCTCTCTGAAGTACCCCTATAATGCCATCATGTACCCCCATTTGGGAAACACTGCTCTAGAACTGACAGTCTATATAACTTGCTTGTAAAGGGTTTTAAAAATGCAAAGGATACCATTGTTTCAAGTTTACTTTTAGGCTCCTAATCATCAAATTATTCATAGTTCTTTGTTGATCCCGTACATGTTTCAGCTTTCAGTTTTTTCTAATAAATGTCAACACAAAAAGCTGTAAATTGGGGAAAGTGGGGACATTTTCTGATTCTTGATATGCTTTAAATTGCCGTCCTTTAAAGGAAAAAGAGTCAAAGTTTATTTCACTGTTTATTTTTTAAATTAACCATGAACATTGAACTACACTGAATGCTCTTTGAAATGTACGTTTGCTATTTGGAGAATTCCCAAAGCACTCTCTGTGAACTGCATGCAACTGCTTAGAACAATTGCTTATATGAATCAGTGTTATGAATATTGCAGCACGCTGTACCATAAGAAATGTGAAACATTATGCAACGTAACAAGCACGGAGAAGTGGAACAAAGCACAAAACACAACATAACGTGTTGCAACACTGCGGTAGGGCAGTGCTTGCATTGATTTTCTGACTCGTCATGATAAGAAGAATGCAACATGCTACAAGGGATGTTTGATATGCAATAAGGACCGGAAATAAACAGAAAAAGCCTTTTTTTTTTAAAATCAACATTACACTATATGTGCACCTACATTTGCCTAATTTGGTTGTGCATTCACAATTAAGATCTATTAGTAACCTAATTGCACAAGTAAATAAAGACTTAAATAAACACTGTAGTACATGTTGTTAACGCTTTTTTTTTTCCCTTTTATTTAACAATAACTAAACCCCTTAAATTCAAAATGGGAGTTAGATAATATAAAAAGATGGAGACAATCTAACATAACCATACATTCCACCTGGCTACATAGATTATAATACAATAAATATACACAGATGGATGGTTTTTATAAACATTGTGATGATATATTAGGTGTGCAAGGGTGACAATTTAAAATATAGTGGGTTTACCAGGGATATTTAAACTTAAATGACATTGCAATAGATTTCTATAATATAAATGGTTGTTAACTTCATGCCCTCAACATTTTTCCATTTGTAGTGTAATCTTCCTCCACAGCAGGAGGTGGCAATGAGCAACACAGTCATTTTGTGTGTCAATTGTTTGATGGTGAACAGCAGGACTTTTAAGGCTGGTGAAGCTTCAAAAATGAAACACTGAAATACATTATTTAAAACTAAGATACTGTATAAATAATTTGGTGCATTACTTAAGGTGTAATGCAGCAACATAACCATTCTAACCACCAGGAACGATATTAATATATTATTAATGAATTTTTTTTTCATAGCTAATTCATTGCCACAATTGTATTTCTTTTTTTCCATGTCATGTCTTGGGCTTTGTAAAGATGAAATGATGATGATGATGATGATGATGATGATGATGATTCTTATTATTATTACTTGTTTTATAATCAATCATTACTGGCATTAAGTGTTGAACGCCGTCTATTACAACTGAATTTTGCTATTGGTTCAACGATAAGCTCTTGAAACCCCGGCGTCATCACTTTAACTGTTGGCCCCGCCTCTCCTATAAAACCTGCCACCCGCCTCCTTACAAACTGTAGCGCGTAGGTTGGACTGGATACTATTAACTGTTTTTGTCAGCATCACTTTAATTATATACTGTTGGTGAGCTAATGCTACACTGTTCTTTATGCATATCGCTTTTTTTCAGATTGTGGTGTTACCTGTAATGACCACAAGAGCACTTGTTACAAACAAGTGGTGTGGCACAGGGTCATTTTATTAACCACAACAATAATACATATCTTTATTTAGCCAGGAAAGTCTCATTGAGATTAATAATCTCTTTTTCAAGAGAGTCCTGTAAGCAATTAGGTCTCGGGGACTTGCTTAAGGTCCCACAGTGATGGCCCACAGTGGATTTGAACCTGCAACCCTCTGGTTACAATATAAAAGATTAAATGTATTGGGCAGCAATATATTGCCGGTAGGGCCAATATCTATCACTTAGAAACATCACACATCCTCTCCTGCATCTCCCCCTCCTCACCACCGGCTCATGTCTGTGCTAAAGGCTCAAAGATGTGGTTCCGGACCACCGTGGTTGTGACTGTTGGGAGGAAACTCTGGAGGCAAAACGTCCTCCACTTCAAATGACCTTCGTGGCAAAAGTGCTTTACTGCTACAGCGGTAACGCCCATAAACAAGGCTTTTTTTTTTTTTTTGTATTTCCCTCCTAGTGGCAGCTCAGCAGAAGGCAGGGGTGTACTTCCCCTTTAAATCATTGACATTGAGGAAAATGCAAACTAAACTATTTGCATCATTTATTTGGAGCAACTGAAAACTGGATAATGATCCCTTTCACTACATTAGTGTTTTTCAACCTTGGGGTCCGTTGAAAATGATTTTATTTATTTATTTATTTTTAATTCTGTTAAAACTATGTTTGTGTAACTATTTTTCAAATTGAAACCCCACATGCAATCTCTAACAACTGTATTCTAAACAATAGTCATTAAATAATAATAAATAAAAAAAAAAAATTCATTTGTCTTTTTTTAGATTAGATTATTATTATTTTTTTTTTAATTGAAAACTCAGTCACACAATCTCAAACAACTGTATTCTATACTTTCACTTTCTCAAATATAAATCTAGTTAAAGAAAATACAGTATAAAAATGAGTCATTTTATAATTAATTTAATAATAATAATAATAATAATAATAATAATAATAATAATAATAATAATAATAATAATAATAATAATACATACTTGTAACTTTTTTAGATTATCCATCCATTCATTTTCAGACCCACTTGTTCCTGTTTCTTTTTTTTTTTTTTTTCATGGTTCCTGGTGCCTATTTTTTAGATTATTCTTTTTACAAACAAAGTAATAATAATGATTAAAAAAAAGTCTCTCGGTCACCATAAATTTGTGATATAAAAATGGGGTCACGACCCAAAAAAGGTTGGGAACCACTGTTCTTGTTTTTGTTTTTGGGTATTTTGAAAACTACAAGTTCATATCGTTCTGCGTCAAACAGAACACTTTATACATGGGAACATGCAGTGTATCTGTTTCCTAACCTGTTCCTCTTTCAGTTATTCACACCTGTGTTACAAATGCAAATTGACAAAGCTGAGCAAAAGTGAGAAAACGGAGCAACCTACACAGCAGGACAGTGTACCCTCATCACTGTTTCCACTGATGTGTCTCTGTCTGTGTTATTACACAGCCAGCGAAAGAGAAATAAAATGTGGAGAAACAAACCCATTATTCTCGTCTAATTTAAGGGCTGCATGAACGGACAGTACGACACTTTTACACAGGGGCGGAGCAATTATTTTAAAAGTGTACTAAGGGTAGGGAAATGGTCGACTCCCAATTTAGTTTATTAAATTAATTTACTAACACCATGATAAAGCTGTTATTGAGTCCGTGATACTCAACATAAGACTCTTTAAGTCTTAATTTTAATTATTATTCCTCCAGAAAACCTTTTTTTCTTGAGTCATTTTGCAACTTCCTTTGTCCCATTGTTGCCCCTTTTCAAAAAAAAAGCTTCCTTTTGCCAATAAATATCCCTTTTGCAAGTTTTTGTCCATTTTTGCAAGTTCTTTTTGACACTTTTATCCCATTTTTGTTGATTCTTCAACATTTTTTTTTGCCACTTTTCATCTAAATAAGCTACCTTTTACCCATTGAATATCACTTGTTTTCTTTTTCCTCTACATTTTGCCTCTTTTCATTCCACAATTTTGCCCTTTTTCACTATTGTTTGCCACATTTTGCTCATTTAAGCAACCTTTTGACTTGCATACCACACATTTCCTTTTGTTTTTGTCATTTTTGCCTCTCTTGACGCTTTTGGCCCAGTTTAGAATAGAGTCAAATAGAATAGCCATTTGTTGTTATTGCCCTTTAAAGGTACAATGAAATTCAGGAGGGCTCCCACTGAGCCGTGCACACAAAAACAATAAAACACAGGAATAAAAGTACACAATCGTTGCTTTTCACTCTTCTTTTGACATTTTTCTGCTGCTTTTGGACCATTTTTGGCCTCTTGTTACTCATTTTTTGTCACTTTACTTACACTTAACTCATCGCTGTTAACTCTTTATCTTATCATCAAATAGCTGGCTGTGATTGACTTGATCGCCATTCAACCAATCTAACTGGACCAATACATTTTCAACAATGAGTCTCTCTTTAAAAAGTGAGGGGAAGGAATTTGCGGGTGTCACATCCTACACGGGTATGTGTAATCAGAGTAGACGTGCTACATGTGTCTGTGTGTGAGTTGCTGCATCTCATTAAAGCGAGGTATGGGCCAGTGAGCCGGTTAAGAGGAATGGATAGGGAGCATGTGTCGATGTAGTGTCCTTATCCACAACCGCTGCCAAACTGCTCTTTCTCATCCTCCCAGGACTCACACACTGCTGCCCCCGGAGTCGAGGCCAGTCAAAAATGTTTTCACTTGATGTTAAAAGCCTGGAAGGAGCACAAGTGTCAACATAAGCTCACATAAACACAAAATGCACTCGCTGTGTACAAACGCAGATGGAGAATATATAAATATGCATGTTAGTGTAGCATTTGTTATCCATCAAACAAATAAAAACGAGTAGGCACCAAAATTGATGCACTTGCAAAGCGACAGATGATATATTTTCTGCAGATGTTTTTGCATTCCTCCATTCCATCTCAGACATTCCTGCTGTGTCATTGGCCAGGACACCTCCACCCCATGCTGTGGTTGTGTAACTTCACATTACGCTATTCCTGCACATTGTATAAGTGTTTGGAAAATCCCTAGTATTACACAAGTTGTAATCAATTGTGGGAACAATGTAAGAACCACAAGTGTAAAGAGTACTAATATATCTACTCAAGTAGAAGTACTGTTACTTGATTGTAATTGTACTCAAGTACAAGTAAGTCATACAAAAAATATTCAAGTATAAGTAAAAAGTAGCTCAATTAAATAGTACTCAAAGTAAAAGTTACAAGTTACTTTCACCCCACACGTTTATTGTTGGTAATAAATCATGCCATGGTTCTCTTGCAAACAGTAAACATCTCATGTATAAACTTAAAAAGGAAGAGACCAAATCTTGCACAATTGCAACTTAATTTATTTTCCACAAAGACATCTATTTTTTTTAAGAAAATAACATTAAAGAATTCATTTAAAAATAAAATAAATTCTCAGGTTCTCAGTATAGTTACATTTATGAACTTTAAAACTGAGAAAATAACCAGGATTCAATGCTGTTTTTGGTGCCGTACATTACATTTTATCGATTTTATTGTTGTCTGTTCATTTTTATTTTTTTGTAGTTTCACAATGTCCGTTGCATTTTAAAACAAACAAAATAATAATTCACTCCGTAACGGTTGGGTGTAAAAATGTAATTAATTACTTTCCTTCTTTTAAAATGTACTTTAAGTACAAGTAAAATTACTGATTTAGAAATATACTCAAAAAAAGTACAAATAAAAGCAACTCAATTACAGTAATGTGAGTACTTGTAATCTGTTACTTTTACCTCTGGTAAGAACCTATGGGTTGTTTTTAATCCGAGAGAACATTAAACCCTCGTATTGTCCTTTGGGTGAACTTGACCCCATTCAATGTTCATCATTCCAAAAAATAATAGTTCCTTTATATATATATATATTTTTGTTTCATATTTCATGACTTTGCCTAGTTAGATTGGTACAATTGATTAAGCATAAAATCATCATGATAATATTTTTTTCAATGTGCTGAACACATATCGCATGCATTTCTGTTCATCTGGGGTCAATTTGGCCCCAGTTTGTTTTAGCCGTGTAAAACGAGTCTGTCTGTGTTTGACCTTACGTCCCCACACCTGCAGGTGCAGAGTTGATACTTTTGTCTTGATACATGACATGGAGGGTGGAGACGAATATCCAGATTTTGGAACAGCTCTTTCACAGTGAAAGTGAGGAGGATGTGTCTGAGGACTTTATCGTGAATGACACCTAATATCTTACAAAAAAGTGATAAAAATAAGTAAATCATGTTTATGAGAGGACATGGGTGTGAGTGTGTGTGTGGAGGGGGGGTCACCAACATCAACATCATGAAAGTCATGAATGTGCACCAAAAATTAGAAAGAAAATTAAAGATACAGTAACCTTTACAAAGTGCCTGACACACAAATATTTTTTCTCCTGGCAAATATCACTGGGGTCAGATTGACCCCAAGAGTAAAATGTTAATATCTGAGGATAATAGGAGGGTTAAATGAACAAATCTTTATTGTGAATGTTCCTAACAATGTATTCAGACGGTATCGTCGATGAAGGCTGTGTTTAATCTGAGCAGGAAGTAAACTAAGACCCCCCCTAAAAAAACTAAAAATGTAACAATGCAGAACCACTGCAGTTAGTCGGCCTAAAAATACATCAAAGAGGTGGCAGTTTTCCAATGAGGCGTGCAAGCATGTTCCTCCAAGATGTAACTCAGTCGTACTGATTACCCTTCGATGAACAGACGAGAGGCTAATATGACTTTGTTGAGAAACAAGCTGCAATAAAAATGTGCACTGTGCAGATTCTGTGCTCACTAAACCCTAAACCCTGAAGTACACTGATTAGGCTTGATAGAGTTCTGTATGACTTCCTGTAAATATACAGATAAATGTAGAACAGAGTGGACCTTATCTGAAGTACTGTACACGCTCATCATTAAAAGTATTGTGGACAATGTTATTTTCACTTCTACTTTCGGGTGAATCATCTTAACTATTGGTCCTCCTATTAATGCCCGGTGTGCATCGGGTCCTTTGAAAATGGATTTTCACTTACCGGTGGCGAGTCTGACATCGTGGGAAAAGTGTAAATCTTCTTTTGGAAGATAATCTTGTATGATCGATGCCAACTCCAACGAGTGTTGCGCATGTGCAGAGAGCATTTGTTTTCTAAACTTCGGGAAAATCATCCTTTATACCTTCAAGAAAATGTACATATCCTAAATATGGAATACATTTTAAAAAACAATAACATCAAAACAAGGCTCTGAGAAATCTGTCAAATTTTTAAGAACTAAATCAGCGGTTCTCAAACTTTTTTGGCTCAAGTACCCAATTTGTCTTATTTCTGATTCCAAGTACCCCCCCCTTTGTCCAACTACAACATTTGGCTTAAAAAAAACTATTTAAAAACAACTATAGGGAATAATGTTGGAATAATTGAGTGATAACGCACATTTAACAAAATCTCATTTTGTAAATAAGTGGAATGGAACAGTATTTTCTGCCTCCTGAATAGATTTGTTTCTGTAGTTTTTATCATTTACGGTCATCTCGCTCTTGATGTAAGACCAAAACTGATCTTTGTATTTTCAGTTCATGTTCTTATCAAGATCATTTCTATCATCATTGAGGGAGTTTTTGGTATAATTCTGCGAACTTTGTTGTTGTTTGTCTGTTATTTTTATTATTCAGTATATTTTTCTCTTTTTTTGTGTGTTTTTGTTGTCGTTTTTGTGTGTTGTTTGTATTATTTAAGTTATTATATCTCTGTGTTAGTTATTTTTCTGTATTTTGTTGTGATCTTGTGTATTTTTCTCTGATTTAGTGTGTCTTTGTTGTGGTTTTGGGTGTTGCTGGTAATTGAAAGTATTTTTATCTCTTAGTGCGTGTGTTTTTGGTGTAATTTTGTGTATTTTGTTGTTATTATTAAGTTTGTTTTGTGTGTTTATGTGGTCGTTTTGTGAGTTGCTGGTAATACTCATTGTAACCCCCTGTAGTGCATTACGTATCCCCATTTGAGAAACACTGAACTAAATAATAATAATAATAATAATAATAATAATAATAATAATAATAATAATAATAATAATAATAATAATAATGAATACATACAAATTATAAGGATTTTGCCTCCCAGTATGTCCATTGAATGGTTGGGTATGTAAATATAACTATGTGGGGTATTAAACTATTAACAGTTGAAATGGTAACAAAATAGAGATTAAAGGATAGATTAGACAATTAAATACAATAAACCCAGCTAACACAGCCTACTAATAGTAGTAGTAGTAGTGATGACGGCAATTTAATGGCCACATTAACTAGTTGATGGGCCTCCTCTCACAGCCTTAATTCCCTCGCTGTTTCTCTAACATCAGTGGAGCAGACCAACTTTTAATTGGCATAGTAATGTGAATAATTGCTTTCTTGTTGTTGGGCCCACTGAGTTTTACACTGTGAAGAAGTATAAATCAAGCGTGGCGCTACACGCAATCAGATACTTGAGATTGAAGGGGAAATGTTTTAAGGAAATGCTCCCGCTGTGCAAAGTGATTACGCCTGCTGTTAGCATTTATTGGAAATAAAGACATTTGGTTCAGGGACATTTAATTTGTCTGTGGTTTTAGTAAGTACCAAGGATAAATTATCTTCCAAAAGATGAGGGGGTGAATATTGTGATCCTGATAGAAACCTTCAGTATGAACCCACAACCATCCACAGTAGATGATTGAATTGGAATGGTCCTGGAAATCTTTAAAATGGGAAGGTTGACTTATATTATGAGGATCCAAAAGGGCAGGTTTTATCTTATTTGGAGCAAATGGATCACATTTCTAACCCCCATTAGCGCGTGTGTGTTTAACTTTGCTGGCAAATAATGGGCATGACAAATCGTGAATGTGATTAAATTAGCAAAAAAATAAATAAATAAGAATGAAATATGGTGAAAAAGAGTTAAAAGTGACAATAATGGGTCAACATATGCAACATTGGGTGGGAAATTGGTGTAAAGGGTTTTTAAGTGCTGAAAAAAGTGCAAGAAAAAGTGGTGAAAAAAGGTTAAAATATGGCATGTTTGGTGTAGTTGCAGGAAACGAGTAAAAATAAGCAAGATTGTGTCATCTGGCAACCAGTTGAAAATGTAGCTCACCAAGTCATTTAAGATTGGCTCGTGCACCCTGTGGTCATGAACAGGTAGAGTATGTGAATAAGCTGCACATGTGGAAGTAGGTCACAGTGAGAATACATTAACCTGAAAACACTGATAAGACCCAACATTTGTGCACCTATTTGATCACCTTTAGTCTTTGTGCTTTTTGCTATTAACATTTTTATTGTCGGCTGTGACTGGGATCAAAAAAAGCATTTAGCTTTTTATTTGAAAATGTCAAAGACATTTAGCTAATCTTTACTATTGAAGCCCCTAAAAATAGGACTTAATATGAGGTAGCTGCAGTCAATAGGCTGTTGCCACTGACAAAACCGGTTCAGGCATAATGAGGGAACCCATGAGATAAATGATCGGAAAACAAAAACAGGACGACTGTTGTCCTTGAACTCTTAATGGTGCACTAATAACAAAGAGTGTCAGGAGTGATTATAACAAGGGTTTCATGAACCAAACTTTGTTTTTGAAATATCTCTGCATTTGGACTTGGAAGAGATAATTATCTCTCTTTCTCTCTCTCTCGTCATCACATTACAAACGCATGCACGTCCTTCGCATAATCACCACCCTTTGTATTTCCTCCTGCAGTTTAGATAAGGAAGTCATTATGGAAAGGGAAGTCGCAAGCAGGGACCAGTGTGCATTGTGCAGGTCAGGCTTTTTGGTGAGGACTTAAAATAAGAAGGTCTGCAAAAAAAAACCCCTTTACACAAAACTCCATTGACTCCTCTGAATCCAGAAGCTTTACTTAAGTTGAAGAAAAACAAACTGCAGTATTTGGTGTGTGATTGACCCAACAGAGTTCATCTAAATGTGTATATTGTACGTTTTTTAAAGTGATGTCCTTTAATAATGATTAGAAAGCTACAAAAACATAAATTGCAAACATATTTGACTGTAGATGTAATTATAGGTCTGCATTTGTGCTAGAAAAAGTATAAAGTAGCCGTTGCCAAAGAAACAAAACAATATTAAAGGCTTTTTTTTTTGTGTGCAATTTTTCAAAACAAATTAAGTATATTTTATAATTATCCAATAGTAAACATGAGTTTAAGTTATGTCATTGTGATTTTTTTTTTAATGAATGTATTGCTTTTCACTCATTGGTGTTCTCTGTGCATTGGGAATTAATGTGTATTTGATGTATTTATCACACCTGTAGGTGCACCTACTGTATGTTCAGGAATGTAGCAGCCTTAGGGGTAAAGTTAATATTTCTATGCAATAAATGCTAAATGATGCATTCACTACAGATACAGTATATGTTGGTGCACTTTATTGCAGGTTTGCACAAACATTTCTTGGCTCTTTTTTCTCGAACACAATTCAACTTTTATCAAAGATACTCTGAAGTGTCAAATCAACCTGGTGAAAAAGTTGCGAAGGTGGAAGAAGGATGTTTTTGTGATGTGTGTTTGGTATGAGAGGGTGGAGTCCATTATGATGCTGAGGTTGTGTACAGAAAGGGAGGGGGTGACATTGTGAGCGACGATGAGGAGGGTAAAGTTCTGAACAGAGGGAAGGAAAGATTTGGGGCCGATGATGAGTTTTGTTTTATTGCTGTTGAGTTTGAGAAAGTTATTGTCCATCCAGGTTTTGATATCGGAGATGCAGTTAGTGATGGTGGAGAGGAAAACTAGGGTGATGGATTTGGTGGAGATGTAGAGTTGGGTATCATCGGTGTAGCAGTGGAAGTGAAGTCCATGGTGTCAAATGATCTGACCGAGGGAGAGCATGTACTGTAGATGGTAAAAAGGAGGGGGCCAAGCACCAAACCTTGGGGGACACCGTGGGTGCTGGGGAAAGTGTGGGAGTCGTAGTTGTTGACAAAGACAAAGTAGTGACGGTCGGAGAGGTAGAGGTGAACCAGCGGAGTGCTACGCCGGAGATGCCAATTGATTGCAGACGGTGGAGGAGGACAGTATTGTCTATTGTGCCAAATGCAGCGGAGAGGTTGAGGAGGAGGAGGATTGATATAGAACCAGAGTCAGCGGTGAGGAGGAGATTGTTTGAGACTTTAAGAAGTGCTGTTTCTGTGCTTTGGTGTGAACGTAATCCGGTTTGAAATGTTTCAAAGAGATGAGAGAAGTGGACATGTTGGTGGAGTTGTCGAAGTTGAGGCCGTTTTTTTCAGGAGGAGTGTGTTGGTAGCAAGTTTAAGTGGGGATGGGACAGGTAATGGAAGTGTTGATGATGAGGGATGAGAGTGGGTATGCAGCTTCTGAGGAGGGCAGATGGGATTGGGTCAAGCTGGCAACTGGGAAATTTCAAGGTTGTGAGGAGTTTGTTGGTGTCGGAGGGGGACAGAGGAGAGAAAGAGGGAAGGCTATGGAGTGTGAGTGGAGTGAGTTCATGTTCTGGGGGAAGAGTAGCGGAGGAAGTGGATATTTTTATGTGCTAAAGTTTATTTAGTGTGCTTTAAGTATATGACTTTAAATTTACTAATTTATGTTAAATTAGAAAATGAATCAATGGGTTGAAGTTCATGTTCACATATTGAACACTTACCAAATAAATGTAATAAATATATAAGATAAAGATAAAGAAAAAATAATAATTAGACTCAAATGTATCTTACATTACGTTCAGACCTAATATCAGAGTATTGATATTAAAATGTGTACTTCTGAAATATGCTCTCCGTGTATGATAAAATGAGTATGTAAAAACACTACTCAAATTTAATTTAAAGTACATTTTAGTAAAACATTATTTTTAAAGTACAGTTGTTTTGAAATGTGTTAAAAATGTTTCCGTGGAAGTGTGTTGTTAGTATACAAGGCATTTAAGCTGTTTTTTTGTCATATCTAAAAGACACTGGTTCAGTGTCACACATCTGCAGCCTTTTCGTTTTTTGCTTTCTATTACAATTTCTTTTTTACGGTCATGTGTAAGGCCACCTGTGGCGATGTCTGCGTTATTCCTTCATGCATTGATTGCTATTGTGAGTGTTGCATCTGTCCATGATTAATCTTTTTGTCTGCTTCTGTGTTCTGCTCCTGTAGATAAAGGCCTGAAAAGAAAAAACAACCACAGCTAAAGAAGCGAGGGACAAATAGGCCATGGCTGAGGGGATGATTGCTTCTCAAAGTGGTAAGCAACAGACATCCCTACTTTATTAGATTTGTGTCGCTCAAAGTGTTGGATTGCTGTTCCCTGTTACTTAGCTTCCTTCCATGTTCACCTTTCTAAAAA
Organism: Gouania willdenowi; assembly: GCF_900634775.1. NCBI lineage: Eukaryota > Metazoa > Chordata > Actinopteri > Blenniiformes > Gobiesocidae > Gouania > Gouania willdenowi. The sequence continues at coordinate 34,616,748 of NC_041053.1, read as the reverse complement.
AAATAGGAAAACCTCCTTTGTTTTGTGCAACCCTGTGGATTGCACTGCACCATAAACTGTGGTACATGTAAGGGCTACATTTCAAATGCATTCCCAATGATCAACAAATAATATACAGTATGTGTCGACAGAGCGCGCTGCTAATAATCATTGCTTCTTGATTAAATATGAGTGACTTTTACGTGACTGGCTCTCAGAGGTGTAAATGTGACGCACATTTTAAAGCTTTCTTTTAGAGCCTTGTGTTAAAGATGATTGGACTTTTTACACACATTTTAAGTTGAATCTCAGTTTTCTTTATGCTTAATAAATCACTGTTTTTATTATTACTTTTATCTCTTGTCAGTACTGCATTCTCGTACTAAAATATGTTATTTCGTACCTTTTAAAATTCTTTAGTGATAAATAATTTACAGCAATGACAGCTCACATCTCTCTGTGTCTACTGTAGTTGCTCAAGTATTGTTCAAGTTCTTTGTATAACTAGTGTGTTATTACATTGATTAGATTATATTAGATTATATAGCTTTCATTTTCATTGTACAAGATAAGTCATACAACGAAATTGTAGCAGCTTGGAATAGTGTTACGACACATAAATAAATAGAATAATAAAATCTATGGAAAGTATTTATTAGCTAACCAGTTACATGGTATGACTTCCATTCACGTTACTAGTAAAATTGTACTGCATGACTAGTTAACTAGTGAGCCTCCACCGTATATACAGAAGAAGAAGAAGAAGAAGAAGAAGAAGAAGAAGAAGAAGAAGAAGAAGAAGAAGAAGAAGAAGAAGAAGAAGAAGAAGAAGAAGAAGAAGAAGAAGAAGAAGAAGAAGAAGAAGAAGAAGAAGAAGAAGAAGAAGAAGAAGAAGAAGAAGAAGAAGAAACTCATGTTACGCAAAAACAGGACATACAAAAAAAGAGGAAAGAGATGGAGACAAAAACATGACAGGAGAATTGCTTGTGGACCGACGACAAAGTAGAGCTAGGGCGTTCACAGACTTTCTCACTCATTATTAATCAAAAAAGCTCCCCTGTAGTGACCAGGAAGAGTGTGTGCGTGGGGGGCACAGTAGGTCAGCTGGGGGGGGGCACTGCCCGCGAATGCCTCCCATGACGCCGACACTGGTTTCTACTGATTGATGTTACCCATAATGGACAACTTAACATCATATATACTGTTACTGCAACTTTAGCATTCTAAATAGTTACTTAAAAGACATTAAAAGATGAACAGAAGTACAACTACTAAGGCACATCATGGTACTACAACTCGTACCCAGTGTTTCCTTTTTGATCCAGTTACTGATCCTGTTGAAAGAACTACTGGCTGACAACATAAAAAAAAAAAAAAAAAAGGATTTGAAGAGCTTGGTGCTCAAAATTAGACATTTTTGATTAGGAAAGTTACCTGGTTGATCTGACTTCTTCAACAAAAACAATTTTTGATGCTAGAAATATGCTGTCGGCTCAAACCATATCTGAATTTTATGTGGAGAATTTAAATAGGCTGCAGGTTATTTTCTCTCCCTTTACCTTCAGATTTTTGACACCTCACTTGTAAATGCATGGCACCTCCAGGGCTCCCTGTGCTCTGAGGCAGTGTTGAATCTGTTTCACCACTGCAGCCTTTTACACCAATGAACCACATATTTTTGCTGAATAATGTCTTGATCTCCCATCAATGCAGCCAGGACAAGCAGGTTACACAGCAGGATGCCTGTCATTGAAGATAACAGGCTTTCACAGTCAATCAGGATTCCAGCGCATCCTTTAAATTTGCAATGACTCCAGAAGCACCTACAGTTATGAATATGTTGAACCCACGGGTTGCAGGAAGGCTGCGTTTTGCACTACGGTACGAGAAAAAGTCTGAAAGGTACCAGATTCTACAATTAAAGTCTAACATCATGGTTTATCTTTGTTCATTCCATGGGTTTGTAATGTACCACGAATGTACCCACTCTTTCAACATTTACCTTCAAATAGAGCGTTTTAACATTTAAAGCTGCTTAGCCACATAAATCACATTTTTTATGTACCTTTACATCAACCAAAGGTCATTCCAAAAACTCTGCCAAAAAGACATTTCTGGAGTTTTCACCGATAGAAAGTTGTTGATGAAACAACTGATTGTGGCTTCCACAGAAACAGCTGAATACGGCCAATATTCAGAGGTAAACAACCAAAAATGACATTAAGCAAATCACTGTCTTCCTTATCTGGCAACGAAACACAAGAAATCACAGTAAGAATGAAGTAAAGTGACTTTGTAATCAAAACTTACCGGTAACTACTTTGGCGCCACCTTTGCATTCTCCTACGGGACTATAAATCCCACAATGCAATGCGTAGAACTCTTCAGAAGTTCAAGTCACATGACCACTTGACAACAAACCAGTTGTTATCGGTGGAGTCAATAAGAAACTTTGAAGAAGCAATTTCTACCTTCAACATATGTTTGTGAGTAAAATCTCTATCCGAGGATTTATGAGAAGAACTTTTAAACGACGTACAGGTATATTTTAAAAAAACAACAACAAAAAACATCAGGTTTTTAGTTAAGCAGCTTTAACTACAGCGCCACAAAGACAATGTCATGCATGACCAAAGATTCTTCCAGCGAGTACCAAAAGATAATCCTGCTCTGCCCTTGTGTGCAGGGTGTGAAGCAGCTTGGTTTGAAAGTCTACAACAGGGTTGGGGTCTACAATGATGGCGTAATTATATATTTTAAAATCGGTGTGCATTTAGATAAATTACTTTGTAATTGTAATTGCCGTGAAAATTCTATAATAATTGTCAATTATAATTTAACGCAAAACTGAGGAACCATGTTACAGTTTTATGTACAGTTATCAACCCACATTTTAAAATTTAAATAAAAAATAAAAAAAGGAGTGGTATACTGGAACAACAAAGGCTCAGACGCCCACACCAAAAAATAATAAAACCTACATTTTTTATTGATTAGGAAGCCTAACCATGTAACCAATAGATAGGAAAGAATTTAGATGATAGATTATTGCATTTAGTGTATTTTTACAGCTGATTTAGGAGCCGTTATCATAAGAGATGCTAACAGAAAGCTAACACAAGATAAAGGTTAGCCTCAGTAATTGAGATTAATTTAATTTAGTAATTGAGAACATAAAGTAATTTTGTGATTAACTGTAATCCACTTTCTGAGGATAGAAAATAATTGTCAATTTAATTGTAATTGGAAAAAAATGCTGGTCACTGTAATCATACTTGAATTGAAATTGAACATGGGTAATTGAAAACGTGATTGTAATTTTAGGAGCTCCGGCTTCAGGTGGCGTTCAGAGAAGGGCTGGGCGATATGAACCAAAACTCATATCTCAATATTTCTTTGTCAAAATGGCGATGCACGATATAAAACTCTATTTTTTACTCAATAAAGTCTTGGTAGAAAGACAATTTCATTGACCCCAACCCCACTCTGAAATGACATCAGATATAAATGTCCTTCAACGCATCGAGGGCAATATCTGCAGTCGTATTTGTTGCTTATAATTTATTTAAAACAGCCTGAATGGCATCTGCACATCAGTGTGTTTTTGCATTGACCACTGTGTACAGTTTGTGTAGGTGGAAAAAGTTTATGTGCATGCCCATACAGTATCTAGTATAGAGCATGACAATGCAGGAAAAGATGTCTGTATTTCTGCTTGTGGAAAGAGTGGCAGAGGTGATGTGTGAAGAGATGAGAGCACACATTCCCTCAGAATCTCTATAAAATCTTAATCTCCTGGCCCCTCTGGGGAGGAGTCAGCCAAGCATTGTGCTGGTGTTTTGCATCTAAATCAAAATGTCTTGTTCCGTTCAGAGATCGCTCCATTGAGAGAAACTTTATCAACTTAACATTCATCCACATGCACTGATGGCTAATGTTAGTCACGTTGAATTTAATTACATCCTAACTGTAACATTTCAAATCAGTTTTGAATGAAACTGCAGTGCAGGAGAGTTACTGTATGGATGTTTACAAAAGGGTTGCATCACAAGGGCTGGGATGTATCCTCATATTCACCAGTGTTATGAAATTATGTTATATGACTTTTGCACTCAATCACTCTATACATTTTTAATGTATTATCTTAGATTTGCGGCAGCAATAGCTTCATGTTTTAGGTAGACAGGACAGTGTAACTAAACACATCTTACATAGAAATCCTTCTTAAATTGTCTGGAATGCAAAGTACCAGTATATTGCAACTTTTTAGCATGGTAGACCTTCTATCTCACAATAAGTTGTGGTTGAGGTGGTAGACCTGATGGTAAGCCTAAAACTGCATAGTTGCTAGGTTAATAGCTAATTCCAATTCTTATTTTGTCATTTTTTACTTGGGCAAGACTTTGGCTGTGTTTGAAATTGCATGATAACTATTGTGACGATATCTCCATACGGCGATATATCGCAATATTTTTTCGCATGATCCCAATTATCGATATGCTCGTGCTAAATATCGATTTTTAATCTATTTTTTTTTTTTTTTTTTTTTTTTTTTTTTCCAAAACCTTTTCTGCTTTTTCACTAAAATGTGCAGGTAGGTCTTCACAGAAATGTTGTCACTGTTTGTTGAAGGAACTGGTCAGAACATAGTGTCACTGGTCAGAAAGACCCTATTTTTGTTTACAGAAAGCACTATTGGAGATAGTGATTCGTTTACATTGGTATGTTGACACTTCTTTACAGAAATGTTGCACTAAAATAGTGTCACTGTTCATAGGACACTTTTTCAATCATTGTCTTTCAGAGATATAAAATAAAAATTGTATTTTTTCACTTAATCTTTTTTTTTTCTTATGTTTTAGATTATCGCAGATTGATTTCTGACCAATATATCGATAATCGCAGTATCGTCATGTCATGAGATGATTGTTACCGTGAGCTTTGTATCGCGTACCGTATCGTGAGGTACCCAGAGGTTCCCACCTCTAATACTAATACTACTCATACCAAGACTAATGTCAAAATTGAGTATGTAGTGCGTTCACATTAGATAGTATGGAAAGTAGGGATGTAACGATTAATCGTAAAGCAGTTAAAAATCAATTAATAGGTATCACGGTTCACATCGATGCTGTGAAAATTGAATCTCAGTACTTTTTTAACCAGAAGTGGAGGCGGCAGGCAGAATCTGCTATTACTTTCTTGCTGGCCGCCTTCTATTCTTAAACATGTTCATAAATGATTCTTTACTCCTTGAGCACTGAAAGAATATCTGTAATATTACGTGAATATCTGTGAAAGTCACGTTTTTCTATTAGCTCTGTCTGCTAGCATAGCATCTCTTCTTCACTGCAAGATATCTGCGTGCCAATTGACCACTGGGTTACCAGCGCCCTCTGCTGGTCCAAACAAATATCTGACGCAAATACAGTGAAATGAGTGTTTTTTTTTTTTTTTAAGTCCAATTGTTAAGGCACAAAATACATTTTCAGTTGCACTTTTAAAAAGAAAAAGAACTATTATGCAGTTTTGTATTGTTTACTATAGAACCAGAATTTAAATTAATAGGCTTCTTCTTCATTTGTATTATTCCTTTATTTATTTCATTCAAGATTTATTTTTAGTTAAATTGCATTGTTTTGAATAGTTTATCAAGGGATTCTTTTGATATTGAAAAATAAAAGGAAAATAGTACAGTATTTCCCCCCCCCCAAAAAAAATAAAGGAATATTTTTCAGTCATTTATGTACAGTCCCATTTTGTAAAATAAATCGTGAGAGAATCGTATCGTGAACCCAGTATTGTGAATCAAATTGTATCGGGAGTTGAGTGAATTGTTACATCCCTAATGGAAAGATTGAGTGCAAAATACCCAGATGTATACTATATTGGGACATTTTCGAAGTATGCATGCACAGTGGGCACTCTAGTCATACTCAACTGTCCCATGATGTATTGCTAGCGGAACGTAAAATTGTCCTGGGACTGGCTTCAAGCTAAAAGGCAAACATACCCTTTTCAAAACAAAAGCATTGTTTCTTGTCTTTCATTTGTTTTTAACGCTTTGTAAATAGGGCTCTTGTTTTGAAATTAACCAGAAGTTTTGTCAGTAGTACAATAGAGGGTCTCTGAAAACCTTGAAATGTCGGCATGAAGTGTGTTTACACAAGTTTTATGGGTCAAATGACCACATGTTGATATGCTACATACATTACAATATTTTCAGAACTTTCAAAGGTGGCAAAGCCTCAGTGTGCTTCTGTTTTTTTGTCGTAGGTTTGAAATGCATCTTGGGAAACATGGAAGTATACTTCAGTTAGAAGGGTCATCATCCTAATCTTCCTAATCATACTTATAGAATGTATATAGTGGACAGTATATACTCATTAAGTTGGTAGTGCATTGTACGGAGTGTGCCATATCGAACACAAAAATAGTCCGATTTCTGTAGCAGCTGCTATTCTTTATAAACTCTGACCAATCATTGTCTTTCAGTCAGAATGGAAAGAAGCAATTTTATTCCTTTATGTGTCATTCTGCCCATGCCCCCCTCTGTCCCTTATTTCTTTTTCATGTACACTCATCACGTGACACTTTTCCTGGAAATATTGAGCACAAATAGGTTGCTGTTTTTCTGATGGACATTATTTTTGAGGAGCATTTAACATGTGACATACTAAGCCAGAAAAACACATACAGCCTGGCACAAAGTAGACATAAAAACACAGTACGTAGTCTAGAGTTCATCCTAAACATATGTAAACAAATAAACACAAAACAACAAAATACACTATACTAACAATGAGGATATTAACATCATAGTGAAATATCCACAATTTAGCCACAAACAATATGAGTGTAATGGGGGGGTCATCTAAAGCAGTGATTCTCAACTGCTGGGTCGGGACCCATTAGTGGGTCACGGACCTGTACTGGGTGGGTCACGGACAGCTGGTCAAAAATAAATAAATACTTAATGTCTCTCATGTTGGGTTGGACTTGTCTTTTATTTTGAAGGAACTTTTCTTTTGACAGGCCTGTTGTTAAATGCTTGTTGCACAGGCAAATATATAGATTTATGTTTTTTTTATTAAAAAGATTATATGGATTAATAAGATTAAATTTGGTTGGTTGAATTCTTAAAAAGTAAGCAGCGAAGAGTTTTGTTCATTAATATGGTAGTTTAGTGCTTGATCTCAAGTTTTAAAATTAAAATCTTTTTTATTATTATTATTTTAATTTTTCCTCTGTTCTCAGTACTCTTTGTTTTTTACGGGAAATAACTTCAATTTCCAAGAAACTACCTAAAAAATAGCTTTTTCCCCAGTATTTTCATGATTATAATTTTTTTATATACGTTTTCTACCAAACTTTCATCATTTATTTCATATCAATTGTTTGAAAGAAGGAATCAAATGTAAAAGCGCCACCAAACCGTATCCCAAATTTCTCACCCCGGAGCCAGTAACGTCACATCTATTCACTTTTGCAAAGTTGTCAAAAGGATTCGAGGCATGATGCATTTCCAAATGTCTCCAAGCTTACACATCAAAATCTGCCTCTGCCAAACACTTCCATGTGACAATGAAGCACCCTGACAGAGCTTGGAATGATTGCAAGGACAAACGTGTGAGCTTTTTATTTTTATTCACAGGATTTCTGGATTAAAAACCATATTAATTCGTTGTCATATTAATTTTATTTTATCCTCGTTTTGTGAAGTGCCACAGTTTCCCCAACGTCTATTGTTTATGGTATTATTAGATGTGGCTGTGCTCTTTGAGATATGAAAGTGAATAATAATCCCACTGAAGGAGGCAGGCCCTGACAGCATGCTGAGACATAATGGAATGAGGGAACATAGGAGAGAAAGTGTGCTAGCTGCAGATATAGCAGATACAGTTTACTGTGGATGCTCTCTGCTTTTTACTGTACCTTGTTGTGCTTTACAATAAATCTGATTTATGTCCGTAATGCTTTCCCTTGGACTTATTGTCGTTATTAATGGCAATTCTTCCAAGCCTTCAAAGCAGGAGTGTTAAACTAATTTTAATTCAAGGGACAAATACAGACCAGTTTGATCACAAGTGGGCCGCAGGTTTTAGGCGAGAAAACAAAAAACAAAACAAAAATCAACATTAATGTGCTTAAGTTGGCACTTCCAGTTATAAATCAGACATTAAGAATGGAAGGCATCAACAATATCCAAGCAATAAGTGACAGATACTTAAATGTCCTTTGATGTATTTAATTTTTGACCAATTTTTTTATTTAATTTGATTTTGTCAAATATTTGAGAAGAATTGCAGGATTTTGAAAAAAAAAAAACTAAAAACTAAGAGTTCTTCCAACAACAATTTAAAACGTATTATTTGGTCATTTACACAGTGATTCATGTTTTCGCTGTCATTTTCACTTTCTCCTGAGGGCCAAATCGTAAGCTCTGAAGGGCCAGATTTGGCCCCCGGGCCTTGAGTTTGACACATGTTTTAAAGTGTGAATGATTATCGTACCGTGATCTTCATCACTGATCCAGATAATTGTAAATATCTGGCAAAGAGCAGATTTGGAGATTTACTCTTGTTTTTTATTCAAACAAATATCCTGAACCACTGCTGAAAACAGTTTAAAAACTACATTCATTGTATCCGTGTCTCGATTAGTTTGACACAAATAACACTTTCTTTAGAGTTCCGCTTTTCTGTATTGTATTAAGTTTGCTTCACGCCAGTTCAAGACACAGCATTGAATTTCTTGCATGGAAAATGCTATAGCTTGAAAAGACACTTGACATCTTTTAATGTTGAGTATGCCAAACCTGTTATTATCTCCTGACACTGTCCTCAAAATGCTATTATGGGTTGATTAGTCAAATGCCAGCAGTGATCAGAACTTTACCCTTGATTAGAAATGATTTGCTGGTTTTGTGGCTGTCAAGAATCATCAGCAGGAGATTAGATTTGCTCAGTGAGTGATTCTGGCGAGAAGTGGCACCATCATCATCATCATCATCATCTCTTTACAACAGCAGCCTACGCAAGAGAACACATTACCATGCCAACACATTTGCCACGTTTACATGAGAGCTTAATTTCCCTTTAATTCAGAATATAAGTTAAACTATCTTTAAACTGACCTTGTAAACACTTAATTCCAAATGAAAAGGCCCATTCCAAATTAAACTTAAATGTGAATTAAGTGGCTGGTTTATTCCTCCATCTTGTAAACATTGAATTCCGCTTTAAATGAATTCCGGTTGTTCTGTGCATGCTTGTTCTGGCTGGTGATGACATAATCCAAGATGGCTGCCGAGACTATTTTTTTTAATAAGAGCCTTAGAAGATATGGATGTAATGAAACGAGTGGATGGACAGAAGCATAAACATACAGGCATTCACAAGGACACAGTTATTATTATTACACACAGTACACACCAGGGTTGGGGTCAATTATAATTATCGCAATTGAAAAAATGTGTTGCTGTTTTAAGTGTAATTTAATTGTAATTGAGTTCAGATAATTGAGTTTATAATTGTATTTGGCATGGAATGGCAATAAAAAGTAATTTACAATTAATTGAACAGAAAACCAGAGAACAATGTTATAGTTATATGGGTTACACACATAGGCCAACTTTGGTATCAATTATTAACATAGGTTTCATATTAAGTTTATCTGTTAGTTCTCTTAAGCCCACACCAAAAATATAAATACCAACATTTTCATTGATTAGGAATTCTAACAAGGTAACCAAAAGATGAGAAACAAATTAGATGGTAGATAATATTTTTTAGTATATTTTACTGCTGATTTAAGACATTGACAAAAGTATGTTATTGTTGAGCTGCTGCTTTAAAACGTTTGTGTGTTTTTTTCCCGATAGACGTGAATACGTCACGTTCGCTTCCTGTCCAATCAGAACCTTTCCCAACCCCCACACCTAAAGCGGAACTGAATGAAACCGAATAAAACTGTATTACATGTGAACCTCAATTCAGAATTATTATTTCCGTGTAAATGTGAAGCAGAATATTTCAATACAGAATTATTAATTTGGAAGGAAACAAATGTCAGTCCTAATAAAAACCAAAGTCATAATTGGACTATGACTCATCTACAGAAAAGTTTAAGGACTTATTTGTATCTTGATAATTAAAACTTTTTTTTTTTTTTTTTTGGTTATTTTACAAGCAGCATCCAAAACTTATGCATAGATAGTGGAAACAACAATCCAGCCCACTGAAATCATTACATAAGCAACGCATATGGCAAATGCATGTAAATGATATGCAAAGCATTAACATCCAATTGTTTATGTACATAGCATGTAATCTGTGCTCCAGACTGTGTTTACTTTGTGTTTCAGAATATTCTCTTTTATATGGTGTCATCCATGCAGAGCTTAGATGCAACAAAAGGCTTTGAGCAAACACATGCTCATTAAGTCTGAACAGACTTTTGGAGGTTACTAAAATGTTAATATGAAGCACAATTTTGCTTTTATTATCATAAATTGTATAGTTAGCTAAGTTAGTTAGTTTGTGTAGTTTTACGATGTATGTCTTCACATTTTTGCCCATTACTGTCATGTTTTTATCTCAAACTTCAATATACTATACTGTATGTGGTGCTATAATTTGTATCTTGTACAATTTTTAGTTTTATTTACTCCAGTGTTTCTCAAATTGGGGTACATGTACCCCTAGGGGTACGTGATGGTACTACAGGGGGTACTAGAAAGAGAGAGAGAGTAGCAAATAAAGTATCAGTCTTTGTCCCTACCAAGGTGTGAAATAACTGGAAATGATAAAAACTCTATAAATAAACCTATTCAGGAGCCACTAAATCAGTGTTTTTCAACCTTGGAGTCAGGACCCCATGTGGTTTCGCCTGGAGTTTTCATGGGGTCGTCTTAAATTTAATAAAAATGTAATTTTTTTATGTATTTATTTATTTTATTTTATGAATTAAAATAACACACACTGTGAAATATAAATCTAGTTCAACTAAAATGCAATAAAAAATAAAATAAATCTGAGTTCAAACATAATCAAAATGAAATTCAAGAAAAAGAAAAAAAGGATTTTGGGTGGCCTGAAATTTCCAAAAGAAAAATAAAATAGAACATGTCACAATCCTAAACAACTGTATTTCTATACTTTCACTTTGTAAAATATAAATTTTGTTCAACTAAAATGCAGTAAAAATAAATAAATATCTGAGCTCAAACATGATCAAGAACTAATTCTGTCAATATAAATACATTTTAAATTTAATTTGGGGTCGCCAGAAATTGTTGAAATCAAAATGGGGTCACCATCCAAGAACGTTTTGAACCACTGCACTAAATACTGTATTTACAGTATTTACAAAATGTATATGCAAATATACAATATGCAAAATGAACCTCTGGTTTACTCATTTGGGTGAATTCAAAAGAGCATAATCAAAATGTTTACATTAGATGTTTGTCATCTCACAAAGCCCATACTAATTGCATACTGCAATAACAGAGTGCATTGTGGGATAATGAGGCTAAACTCCCAGTACCTTTTTTTTTTTTTTTTTTTTAAACCCGGTGTTTCCTACACAGGACATGCAAAGCTTCTATAATTAAGTCCAGGACAGGAGGAAGTGAAGCATCCTAGTCAGCTGTCTAAGCTGCTATCGCAAACTCAAATCTAATGTTTAATTTATGTGTGCTCCATTATTTATGGATGCCATGATCTGTGCATAAACAGACTTTGCAGACTTTGTGTGCAGGTTTGTACACAAACAAAAAACAAAAATGAATGCAGACCTGAAAAAAAAAAATTCCCAAATCCACTGCAACTTCCTGTCTTCTTTTTGCACGTTTGTTTGCATTTTTGCACTGACTCGACCACATTGTTCATATATGCACAAAACTAGTGTTGTAGTAGTCGAGACCGGTCTTGAGGCCAAATTTTAAAGGTCTCGTCTCGGACTCGGAAGCATTTTGACTCGGTCTTGTCTCAGACTCGTGCTGCCCTGGCTCGGGATTTTCCCTCAAGACCGTTGGAGATCAACACGAATTCTTGCTATTTTTAAACTTTTTTATAATGTGATAAAAACAATGAGAAGAACTGGATAAAACAATCCTTTATACATTTTTTAATCCACCCCGTATAATGACCGCAACCTTCCTTAATATGACTGAGTGACGTGTGTGACACACACAAGCAGGAGAGAGAGGCGGAGCTAAACATGTCTGCTAACTTGTTGGTTGTGAAATTTGGTTTCACAAACCACAAAAAATAAATGTGTAAAAGCACAGCAAAGAAGAAACACTCTGCAGTGTGTAGGTGACCAGCCATGTTAATTGTTGGCAGAAATGCTTTTAAACACTTGCTGTACATTCAGGTGACATAAAAATCTTGTTTTGAAATATGTAGAATAATTGTGAATTTATCAGTAGCAGTAGTAGTTTTAATATTTTAGTAAATTTTTTGCAGGCATTTTTTGTCCATCAAATGTATTTAAAAGAAACTAAAATTAAAGAGAGAATGTTATTTAACTGTCAAACCTTGTCATAATTTTATTTATTTATATATTTGTTCAAATTAAAAAAAAAAAAAAAACGTTTATGGTCTTGGTCTTGTCTTGGTCTCGGGCAAGTCTTGGTCCAGGATAGTGTGATCTTGAACACAACACTGAGCCGTCGACTTATGACCCCAATGATTTGTGACTTGAAATTAAAATATCACCGAGAAACACTTAATGCTGTGTTCAAGGCCACTCGGAACTTTGCATTTTTGAGTGAAAAAAGCACGTTGCTGCTGTAATCGTAATTTAATTGCAATTGAGTTCAGATAATTGGCTTTGTAATTGTAATTGGCATGGAAATGGTATTCATTTACAATTTAAATGCAAAACTGGGAAATGATGTTACATTTTTATGGCTTACACGTACGTAGTAACACGTTTTTCTTCTCTTGAGGATGATTTTAATATTTAAAAATCATTTGATATTTTGGGGTTTTAGTGACAGAAAAAAGGCTCTGATGCCCACACCAATAATAATAACACCAATATTTTAATTGATTAGAAAGCCAGACAAGGTAACCAAGAGATTAGAAACCAATTAGATGATAAATAATATTTTAGTGTATTTTACAGCTGATTTACGTGGGTCAAAACTGACCCATTGTCATAAGAGCTGCTAACAGAAAGCTAACACATGAGGAAGAATACATTTTCTCAGGGTTATTTATTAAAAGCTCAGTAATTGTTAATAGTTGTAATTTAAACTTTAGTTATTGAGAACGTAGTTGTAAATGACTTTCAAGGGGAAAATGATAGTAGTAATTTAATTGCAATTGGAAAAAAAATGCAGGTCAACAAAATCGTAATTTAGTTGTAATTGAATTTGGATAATTGAAAACATAATTGTAATTTTAAAATATAATTGACCCCAACCCTGGTTAGAACTTCAGGTGGCGTTCGAAGAAGGGCTGGGCGATGGCGATGCATGATATAAAACTCTATTTGTTATTCAATAAAGTCTTGGTAGAAAGACAAATCTGGCTTAAATTTGCTGACGCAAAATTCCACACAGCCATATTTATTAACAAACATCTGCACAATATGTGTCGCTTTTGTCTATATCTCCTCTAAGGGACAGCACGTGTGAGTGAGTTTTGTAGTGTGGTTTGTTTCGGGGAAAGTCTGGGTTAGAACACACTCAGTGATCCATCTAACTGGGCTTTTCATGCTGTTCTGTCTTGGTGGAAGATTGGTTATTGGACGATCAAAACTGTTGTGTGCAGCAGTTTATAATCCGTTAATAACAACCCCATGACACTGCTGGTTACAATGGTCAAAAAGGACCATGTTTATGTCCCCTCTGCTTTCCACCTTTGCTGTGCACTGATGCCGCTCGAACCTGCTCAATATTATGCACTTAGCTGCAGCGACTGAGAGATAAACCCACGCCTTGGGGGGGGTCTTGGATCAGCAGGTGTGACTAGTGAGGGTAGCCCAGATTTGAAGAAGAGAAAAAAGGCATGAAGAAAAAAAAAGCTAAATATTTAATATGGCACCGTTAGTGGAAGAGCTACAGATCAATGGAGGGAATGAATCTGGCTATGCACAGATAGTGGCAGTGAAAGAGGGTAACACACCTTTAAAAAGCTTAGGCACACACTACTTTAAACCAGCGAGTAAAGTTAAATCATACAGTAAATGTGGAAAAATTCTGCTGACTGTAAAAATTGTTTCGACTCGACAGAGGAAATAAGAAGGACTTACTGGAGAATGTGTTGGTTGTGAGAAGTAAAGTTCAAATGTAGGTGAATTTTATTCGCTAATATTTGTTGTCAACTTAGTTGGAAGGAAGGAGAAATTACAATTGTTAACTGTGAAGCAACACTGCACCCAGCAGGTCATGTATGGGACTGCAGCAACAATGAAGCAGATAGCGGCCACTGGCCTGATTTTGTTATGAATTTACAACAATAACAATATGCACATTTTTTTAGTCAACATTATCAATCAGTGTTGCATTATTTGTGACTTCATTTCTCATGAAAATTTCAGCTTTTTCAACTTTTAAGCCGTTAGTCCGCAGCCATTCTTCAACCGATTCTGACCATTCATCCTTTGATATGTTCAGCTTGAGCCTTCAACCCATTTCAAATATTTCAACCTTTTTCAACCTTATTGCTAATGTTCAGCTATTGCTAGGCTAATGCTTAGTCAATGCTAGGTTAGTGCTAAAACTAGGTTAATGCCAATGCTAGGCTAATGCTATTGCTAGGTAAATGTTAATGCTCGGCTGATGCTATGCTAATGTTAGCTGAATCTTATTGCTAGGTGAATGTTAATGCTAGGTTCGTGTCAATGCTAGGTTGATGTTAATGCTAGCTAATGTTAATGTTAATGCTAAGCTAATGCAGTGCGACACGGGCCAGCACCTGCATTCTCACTTGCATTTTCATATATTTAGTTATTTTTTGCCCCCCTCACAACCCCCTTGCCCCGCCCACGGCAACAATCTCAAACTCCACCTCTACAGGTGAATAAGGGCGTTAAGTGACCAATGGGGTACCTGCATAGAAACACACATGCAGCACATGAGACGTGCACTAGTTGCACCTAAGAAGCTTGCAGCACTTTGGATCGAGTGATTGAAAAGAAGGCAGTTTCCTTGTTTCCTTGGCAAGAGCCTCCAGTGTCACATATCCTATAGCTGCTGTACGGGTATTACACACAGGAGGTCAGAGAAGGCACTTAAGGACCTCTGCTTCACAGCAGCTACTGAGTAACCCCTGAAACAAATAGTGCAGGGGATACTGAACATTGCCAGTGAGAATGTGTTTTCAGTGTTTAAATGGAAGAAATGGTCTTTGGAGGAAAAGTGTGGTGTATGTTGTTACTTTTCAGGTATTTTTTGCCTGCTGCTGGTTTACTGCAGTTTTTGTCAGTAGCTGTGTTTCCATTACAGATTTTTGCAAAATAAAAGTGATATTGCTAAATGTCGACAAAGTATAATTGCGCTTTGAACGTGTTTCTATTGAAGGCTGTTTTGGGCAGAAGCTTCGCAACTCATGTGAAATCTCATCCCGCGAGACGTCGCTGCAGGAAGACGTACTGTATGCTTCAAGTCTCCTTATAAACTTTGTATTCCTTAATGTGGCAGTGATATTTATTTATTTTTTTTAAGTATAATGCTAAAAAATGTCCCGGTCTCCTTCTGTCTACACGTACCCTGTCATGTTTATTCAGAGAGAAGTGGTCATGTGACCAGGTACATCACGTTCTGTGACGTGTATTTGTGGAAAAGGTGTTTCCATGTAGCTTTTGCGACACATTTCAATATTCAAACGTCTGAAATACCTCCTCATGAAAGTGTAAAAACTTTTTTGCAATATTTCAGCGTTTTTTTTTTTTTTTAATTCATTACCAGTTTTTATTGCGCTATTTAGATTTTCCACATTTTTAAGGGTAATGGAAACGCAGCAGTATCTGCTTATCTGAATGGTGCCAAAGAATAATTTCAACAGAATATTTTTATTTTATTTATTTTTTTCTTGTTTTTTTTATAATTATTATTATTTTTTTTTTGTAGGAAAATGTGGTACAAATATAATATGACATTGCATCTTTCAGTATATTATTAATATTAAATATGTATACAGTATCAACAAAACAACATATATGCATAGAAAAGACAAGGCAAATTTATTTGTATATTTTATACACAATGTGCTTTACGTGATCAAAAAGTGCAACAGAAAACATTCAACAGCTTAAAAATCAATAAGAACATTAAAATAATCAGCATTTTTTTAAATCAGCCGTAAAAACATTTAAATACATACATGCATAGTTGTATAATAATAAATTAACTATTATGTTAAGATGTACAGTGCTCACATACAGTTACGAGCCTCATGCCTGGATAGTAGTAACTAGGGCTGGGCGATATGGCCTTTTATAAATACCGCGATATTTTTAGGCCATGTCACGATACACGATATATATCTCGATATTTTGCATTACCCTTGAATTAACACTTTGATGCACAAAATCACACCAGTATGATGATTCTATATGTCTACATTAAAACATTCTTGATCATACTGCATTAATATATGCCAATTTTAAACTTTCATGCAAAAAAGGGGATATTACAACTAAGTCAAAGTTGACATAACTGTATTTATTAAACAGTGAGTGGCTCAAACATAAAATTGTCAACAGAAAGTGCACGTTCTGTGCAAAATTGTCACAGAGACATTTCAAAACAAGACATTAGTGCAGGATGCAACTCACATGGCATTTCAAAACACAAAATTAAAGTGCACTTTTTGTACATAATGCCACTACAATATTTTAAAACAAATAGTGCCCTTTTGTGCATGTTGTCATTAAGATGACATTTCAAAAAAAAAAAAAAAAAAAAAAAAAAGTCCGCGAGTTTAACGGTATGGTCATTTTCAACACCGCACAGACTACAAGCTGCGATATATCGAGTATATTCGATATATCGCCCAGCACTAGTAGTAACATAAAAATGAAGATCTGGTCATGAATGATTGATCACTAATTTAGTGGTACAGCATCAGCACAATTGACAACAATGTACATTTTTTCCTACCTGCTGTGGCTCTGTGATTGGCTGAGTCTCATATACAGTGGCTTGTAAACACCTAATTTAGAATGAAAAGGGTAAATCCAAATTAAACTTAAATCCGTAGTATGTGACTGGTTTATTACGATTTTTATTCCGAATTGAATAATTCCTCCATACACGTTTATTCTGCTTTAAATTAGTTCCGGTTGTTCTGCCAGTGCTCGTCTTGTCGCGACGAAACGCTGGTGACGACATAATCCAAGATGGCCACCAAGACTTTTTTTTTAATAAGAGCCTTAGAAGATATGGATATGGATATAATGATATAATAACATGTTATTGTTGAGCTGCTTTTTCAAAAATACAACTAAAACAAAAGAGAAAATAGTTCTTATTAAGTGGACTTCTATGTGCCCCCTATCTGATCAAAGCCCTTCCCAACCCCCAGCAGAATTAAATAAAGGTGAATAAATGTGTTGTGTAAACATGTAAACATCATGTAACTGTGGCCAGTTTACACAAATTACCTCCAAATATTAATAAATTAAGATTTAGGGATTAGGTCATTGTCCAGTAAAAAGCTTAAATGAGAATGTTTAATATTGTGAAAACAAGCTTTGAATCAAACGTCAACCTCAATGCATCAAATTAAGATTTACAGTGTTTGGAAAGCAATGATAAATCTGACCAGTACTTAATATGTAAACATTTTTAAAAAAATGAAAAAATCATTTTTTTTAATTCTATCAATGACATCACATAATCACAATAATATTTCCAAAAGCCTGAAGCTAGAAGTCGCACTCTTGATGTATGTGTTCTGATGAAATCTGTATGTGTACCTTGGGAAGGTTATGGAAAAAGACAATGATCCTTCAACTACAATAAAAACAGACAAGTTTTGTTTCTGAAAGTTCCAAGACACGTTTTTGATCCTTGTAGCTACAGGTGCACAGATTTTCAGCTGAGGTCACTGTGTCCTGACTTGGCAAATAAGACAATAATAACTGGCATTAACTCTCTCTCTCTCTCTCTCTCTCTCTCTCTCTCTCTTAAAAGAACATTAGCATTTTTTTTCTTTGCTTTTAAAAATTATCTTCTATTTTCAGTGGACCTGATCTTCATGCATTAATAAGGAAATATACGACCCGTGTATGACATAGGACTGCATTTTATGTGTTCAATCAGATTGGTCCTGAGTAATGGGTTTGTTGAGGGAGAGGACTTCATTTGAACGCCTGACTGAAGATTAACCTGACCTCTGTTAAGGGCTGAGAAGATGGTAAAACTGAGCAGTGTAGCATAAGCACATACACAACGGGTCGACGGGTTGTAACACCGAGCAGATATAGCATAAAATCGTTCTGTTGGAACAGATAATTATAGTTTACGCTACAGTAAATGTCAAGTTTTCCACATATATATACATATATATATATATATATATCAGAGGGGAGAACTTTTTGCACAGTAGGGGACACAACAATGTGTTTGTCTAATCCGAAGGTCACATTATTAACAATTCTGTCATTATTTACAGCTGGGCTTCTCAAACTTGGGGTTGCGAGACACTGGGAATCTGGTCGTCAGTTGCCTTCAGGAAACTAGGAATATTTTTTTTTTGCCCATTTTGCCTTATTTTTACCCTTTTCTGCAACTATACCATACTTGCCATATTTGAACCTATTTTCATCACTTTTTCTGGCCATATTTTTGCTCCTTTTAATGCATTTCTGCTACATTACTACCATTTCTACAACTTTTCCATCAAATTTCAATATGTTTTTTGCACATTTTCGCCACTTATAAACTCTTTCCACCACTTTTCCCACCTAATGTTGACTCATTGTTCTCATTGTTAACCTCTTTTTCCCATATTTCATGTTTATTTTTGCCAATTTAACCACATTCACAATTTTTCATGCCCTTTAGTTTAAACTAATTGTTCCTACTTACTTTAATTACAATTTGTTGTGTTTTTGTTGTTTTCGATATTCTTGTTGGTTTTTTTGTGTGTTTTTGTTGTAATAATCTATATTATTTGTGTGTTTTTGAGTAATTTTTTGTGATTTTTGTGTATGTTTTTGGAGTTAATTTGTTGAGTTATTAATGTTGTAAATCTTATTGGAATCATTTTGTGTAATTTTGTTGTCCTTTTGTGTGTTTGTTTTGTTTTGGTCAGTCATTTTTAAAGTTACTTTGGGGGGTTGCCAGTGGCCCATATGTGCTGTATATAATATTATACCACATGACGTTTATTGTTATTATACTATCAATGTTCGCAGAACATCCAAGAGAAATTAATCCCTTATTCCAATCATAAAAATAGTATAAAATATTTTTTTTTACTATAGCTTTAATAAATGTTTGTTGTGGAAACACGTCATTAATGTCATATCAGAAAACTTGTTAATGCCATCACCGGAATGAAAAATGAAACTGAAACAAAATAATCCCATTTGGGTGTTTTACCATAAACATGGCATTTAGAAACCGGGCAGTAAATATGAAAAAGCAAAGCATGCTGGGATGCAGAGGTGCATGAAGAGATTGCCCATTTGTCAAAGCGGATAAGGTCACTGTTTAACTTGCAAAAAAGCTTTGGTAATTGACTGTTGTTTTGAAGATATATACTAGCAGCTAAAACAAGAAGCCTGTGGAGCTTCTAATGATGTCTTCTCCAATGGTGGATATCTGAACAACTCAGTGTAGTGTCATGATAATTAGCACGCGGAGGTCTTTTGAACAATAGCAGGGGTGTTGAAGGGCAAATAAACTTTTGGAGGGACTGCAGTGAGGGTTGTTTGGATAGATATACATTATATTAATTACTGTGCACGGACGTACAGTAAACGTGACAGTGTTAAACTCCCACTATAATAATAGAGTGACATCTGCAATTTCGGCTCTGTGTCTTGCGAAAAGTGGATGCGAGAGCATCTCGGAACACAACTGTAGATTGCTTTCTTAATGAAATCCGAAATGCTTCAACAGATTTATTTGTGTCACACCCTAATTGCCTTTGTGCTTATTTATTTAACTCATATCAAAATACATGGAGTGTGCTCAACCGCTGTATTAAAACAGTTATGCCCGTCATATTGTGATTAACGACATTTCAGAAAGTGACCGTAAAGCTTATTAATATTCATTCAGGCTGTTTGCTTGTGTATGAGTGCTTGTCATCACTGTTTTCATAAACATGTAGGAGTACATAATGAGATGTGTCAGAAAGCAGGAGGGTGTTTTTGATGGGAGGGCAAACATCCCTACAGCTGGACAATGACGATTACTAATTATTAGCACACACTGTAGGGGAACTACTGCCTGCAGGGCATGACCTCCAAGGTCCAGAACAAAACGTATACCAGGAAGGTATGAGACAATTTCCTTGTAGTTTTTTTTTTTTTTCTTCTTTTTTTCCCCCACTTGCGCTCAGCGTAATAAAAACCAGTGGTCAAAGATTTTTATGACCGTTTTCCTGCAGTGAAACCATGGCTACGTCCCAATACCCACCTGTGCGCCCTAGCACCTCTCGGTTACGCGTCGCAATCGTACAGTGTGCACTTTAGCTCCGCCCACTATGCACCCTTCATGCACCCCTGTGAGAAACGTGCATGCAAACGGACTCTGATAAAGGGAATTACCCATAAGTCCTTCTGTCCAATCAAATACAAAATAAATCTATGGTTGGCAAACTCTCACAATAAACACCGTTTGCAGGAAAAATGTTAAAAAAAATATTTTCAAGTGTAAGTAAGGTATCAATTACTTAATTTCTGTATTATAATAAAATACACTTTGTATTACAAGGGCTTTGGTACATACAGTTATGTTCCGTACATTTCCCCAAATTCCTTGTAATAGTGAAAATATGAAACATACATGAAATGGCTGATTACATTTCTAATTTTTTACAGGAACAGACAAAATGACATTTATTCTTATTCAGTTGAGGGCAGAAAATGGCCATCTTTTTACAGGCCACCGAAATGCTTCCACACAAGGTTATGAGTAAGTTATTTTGATGCATATTTTAGTATTGTTTTAACAAGGAGTGCTAAAAAAAAACAATAATTTTAAATACTTTATATAATTTGCCGTCACCATTGATGATGTCCTGACTCGGGTGGATGACGTAATGCAAACTGTCCTATTTCTACCCTTTCAGGACTTGTTTTCTTGCACATTTAACATCCAAAGTACACTTCCCTTTGTGGAAGTCCATAGGGCGTAGGGTGGATATTGGGATGCAGCCCGTGTTGAAATGTTGACATTTTTTATTTTTTCCTTTTTTTCTGCTGCTTTGATTCAAACATATTACTGGTAGCTTCACGTCACAGATGTTAGTTCCCAAACTTTTGAGTCTTCTTCACAATTTAAATGGCGAAGCGGCACAGCCCCCAGCAGTTCATGTATGGTACTGCAGCAACAGTGAAGCAGAAAGATTTTATCATGAGCTACACTTTGACGCACATTTTTGCAACATTATTATGTTATTAATGATTTTTGCATTATTTTGTATGTTACACCTATTGTGGTTGTTGAATCTAGAGACAGTTTATATATTTATTCTATTTTTTTCTTTTGCCCCCCTTGGCAAGAATCTCAAACTCTGCCTATGCCCATTTGAAAATGTAGCAACACAACTAATACTTGTATAATGTTATTCCTTTTTTTGTTTGGCTTTTAATATGATTGGAGCTATTGTGATCAACAGAGATGTTTTTGATGTTTTTTGATGTGTGTCCAACACAAACACATATAGTCCATGTGGACGATTGAAGAAAATGTCAGTTTACTTTGATGTTTTACTTCAGAGGAAAATGCGTCTTGAGAAAACGAGTTGTTAAAAATGATCAACAGCATCGGATTGTTGGATCACATGGCTGTACATTCGGGATCTGACTGCATTAAGATCGCAAATGTCCTCTTCTACATCAAGGACACCCTTTTAAAGCTGCTGGCTAAGAAATATTTTATTTATTTATTTTTTTGTTTTGTTTGGTTTTGTTTTGTTTTGTTTTTTTTTAAATAAAGATGCGTATTGCATTTGCACTTTAAAAAAAAAAAAATATATATATTTTTTTTTCTGAGCAATTATTTTTTTTGGGTTGTTTTTCAGGCTTTTTTTTTTTTGGCGTATTAACTGGAGTCCAGTCAGTAAAAAAACAGGAGAAAAAAATTACTCTGAAAAACAGAAGAAAAAAAAGTCAGAAAAACAGTAAAAAATAGCCCAAAAAACAAGCCAACAAAAAATTATTATTATTATTATTATTATTATTATTATTATTAAAGACATGGTGTTGGCCTCATGGAACAATACATCAAAGATCACTTGTTGGAAGAAAAAATATTTTAAAGGTTGAAATTGCTGCTCAAAAATGTGTTTTGATCAATACAAATAAAGGTCCCTTGCCTTGCCCACTGTAAACATGATATGACATTGTCAGACACGTTTCACACATTGCATTGTGGGATGTGGAGTCCCTTAGATGGATGCGTAGACGTGCTTTTACTTATACTGTGAAATTTGCCAATGTGACATTCCAACACATTTCTGTTATTTTCACGACACTGACAATTGTGGGAAAGCAATGGCTGATGTTTATTCTGAGGTTTACACTGATTATGACTAAAATAAAATATCTCGCGGAATGAGGTGATATCACGGGGGAATACTGAGAACAAACAGTGTCGAGCAAATCCCTTTCCTCCTTGTCTGGTGAAGAAAGGAGATAAATTACAGTAACAATGAAGGGAAAACACTTCTATACACCTGTTTACAAGACTTCCACAATAAAATGTGCATGTATTTACAGTGGAGAAGGAATTTGAACTTTTTTACATTTTTTGGAACAATCAATCTTCGATCTAAGGTTGCAGTCACACCGACGGATCCTAGAGTGGTTAAAATGCCCTAGAATTAGTTTGTTCTGATTGTACTCCTTGTTTGTGCGGTATGAACACGCAAATGAAGTCTAGAACGGATCATGGCAAATTCTAGAGTGATTGTTTTTGCCAGTCTCAGGGTGTTTCCAATCCAACTCTAGAGCGGACCAAACACAGGAAGTATTGGCAATGTCGTAGAGTGAACAGCATTGTGGGTGGTCAAGAGAGTTGGCAACAATGCAAAACAGCGCTTTAAAGGTGCAGTCTGCAACTTTTATAAAAGTGACTTTTTGTCATATTTGCTAAAGCTGTCACTATGTAAAGACAGCTTTACATCAAACTCGTAGTTTGTGTGAAAAAAAACAGGCTCATTGAGTCCCGCCCCCTGCTGCTCTTGCAGCCTTTGGCAGATTGCCAGAATGCACCGCGACTGAGGAAAAAAGAACCTATCAGAGCCAGGATTCTGTGTTTGATGGACTGTCTGACAGCTGTTGCTCACGGTCTCCGCCCCTTTCCTGGAGCTGGAGTGCCATCTTTTTTACAGTGTATGGTCTGAAGGAGTAGAAGATGGAATTAGCGACTTTTCTGCTTGAAAGGTAATTACTGCTGCTTAATTTACATTATGTTTGATTTGTAATTGTTACACTAGAACTCTGTAGTGCATGTGTTGTTCATGTGCACGCAGCAGTCTCTGTGTGGGCTGCTGTAAGTGACACTGTGTTGTTGCTGATGCTGCTGAGGTGTGTGCACATTGAGAGAGAGAAGCACTGCAGTAATATGCTTTTAACAGAGCATGTTATATTACTGTGATGTTGCTGTCGGACTAACGTTAGCTTGTTAGCTCCTCTGAGGGAGGGACTTTGGAAAGTTTGGAGGCAGGGCAAGAGAACAGCGGGGAGAGAGGGATCTGAGAGTTGTGAACTGCACCTTAAAACCACCAAAATTACGGCAACTTGTTGCTGCTGCATTGTTGAATGCTTTGAAAGAACACAGGAGTAGGCAGAAGTTCTGTCGCCCTTCTTCAGGTGTCTGTGTTTCTGTCCAGAGAAGTCTACTCCAGTAATGGTTCAAGTGGTCAGCTCATGTAACTGCACTACAGGCTGTTTGGAGACGTTCAGAAGTTTCACTATGAATGCAAACCGAACCAAACCAAGTTGACAAAATTATCATCTGCCCATTCGGATCAAGTTCAGGACTAAACTGGCGTAAAATCACCCTTAGTGATCTATGGTTATCTGATTTTTTAAAAAAGTGTCTCCATCAACTTAAACCTTTTAGTTCACACGATGTTTGATGTATTATAATGATTACTGTAACTTATTCTCTTTTCTGTTTCTGATTACTTTTTTTTTATTTACCAGTTAAAGCACTTAATTGCTTGTCTTGGTTATCCAAGAAAAAAACATGTTTTTCACTTTCGTATTCTATCTTAGCCCCTCAAGAAGCAGATTTTTTCTATTGTTTTTTTTGAAGTAATGCATGATAGACAATGAAACTGTTTTGGAGATTGAAAACAGGTGACAGTGTTTTTTAGTAGACATACAGTAAGAATAATGGTAGATCACGTCACTCAAAAACATCTGAATTTGTTCATCCATCACCACAAAACCTCTCCGCACTGATCCCAGCTTTTAAAAGACAGAACCAAACATTACTAATGGTTAAAAAGTGTCAACAATCACTGTGAACTTTAACTAGTAGCTGCATCCAAACAGGTTATAATGGAGATGTGTCTAGAGACTGGGGTTGTGCATGGTGTTATATTTCACACATCTCCACAAACATCTCATGGACGCAGGTGCTTCTCACCTTGTCGCTTCATTATTGTGTTCATTGTTTTTGTTAAAGTTGTCAGTGGCTTTTTTTATCCTTATCACACCTTTGTGCTTGTGTTGTGTTACAGCTGTCAAACTAACAGGTTTGGCATCTTTTATGATTGAAATTATACTCAAGTACAAGTACAAGTAAGTCATACATAAAATACTCAAGTACAAGTCAAAACTAGCTTAATTAAATAGTACTCAAAGTAAAAGTTTCTAGTTACTTTCACCCCCCACATTTATTGTTGGTAATAAATTCCTTTGCATACAGTAAACATCTCATGTATGAACTTAAAAAGGAAGAGACCAAATCTTGCACATTTTGAACTTAACCCTTGTGCAGTCCTTTAAATGTGCATACATACACACACAAACGGTCCGTCTCATAAGTACAATAAAAACATGCTCCATTATTTTTTTTCTTTTACCTCCAGCGCATCAAATCTTTTCAACTACATCAAACCTATGCATAGATCTAAAATGTATTATAAATTTCAAACCCTTTGTATATTTGTATGGCATATTACAGCCTTGACCGTGTCATTAATTGATTGCAGAATGTATGAAGCATATCTCCTTTTCTATACACTTCTAATACACAGGACTTTATAATTGAGCAAATGAAAATGAAAAAAAAAAAAAAAAAAAACAATAGTGGCAAAATTTCATTTCACTAGTCTTAAAGGGGCAAACAAATAAATACACACAAAATGTCACTTATGATCACAAAGGCATCTGTATAAAATACAATTATTAAAAAGTAAAAAAATAACATCAATTAATTCATTTCAAACTAAAAAAAAATGAAAATATTCTCATGCTTTAAGTATAGCTACATTTATCAACTCTAAAACTGAGAAAATAACCTCCATTCAATGCTATTTTGATGCCTTACATTATGTTTAATCTGATTGGTTGACTATGATGTGATGCATTTGATTGTTGTCTGGTCATTACATTTGTTGTAGTTTCATAATGTCTATTGAATGTTTTAAAACAAAAAAAATAAAAAAAAATTACTCCATAATGATTGGGTGTAGGAACGTAACAAATGACTTTACTTTTTTTTTAAAAAATATTATTAAGTACAAGTAAAAATTACTGATTTAGAAATGTACTTAAAAAAACACAAACCCAGTTACAGTAACGGGAGAACCAATCACTTTAATTGTAATTAGAAAAAATGCCGGTCACCGAAATCGTAATTGAGTGATAATTGAACATGATTAATTGAAGACGTAATTTGATATGATCCTGCTAACATCCATTCACTACTGTCACCTGGCAAACACTTTTAGCAACACCTTTTACTGCCTGCCCTCAACTACTTAATAATGAGGTGGAGTTGCCAAGAAAAAGACAAAAAAAAGACATGGTGCCAAGCAGTGAACTCCCCCGGGGCAGCCTTATCTTTGAAGTTGTCTTTCACAGGGTGGTTTTAATTATATTTAAAGTTCCCTGCACCTCTGAGGAAGAGCTGCCAGCCGCGGGCAGTGTCTAAACCCTGGCATGCTATTTTTTTTTTTTTTTTTTTTCAAGCTTAGAGCCATTTTTTTTTCCTGTTTCCCTGTGAGTGTGCTGAGGTTGCTGAAACTACGCTCGGGTCAAATGTAGTGCAGATGTGCTGGCATTTTCATTTTCTGTCACCATATTGTCATTACATGCCCCCATGTTGAACCCCTTTTTGACTTTGTGGATATTAAAGGTTTTCTACCCTGATCAGGCACAAACTTTTGTAATTTACTACCAAGCTGTCTGATCGGTGTGTAAATATCTAAATATCACACAGACAGAACAATATATATATATATATATATATATATATATTTTTTTTTTTTTTTTTTTTTTTTTTTTTTTTTTTTTTTAAACAAAAATTCTGCTTGTCTGGTTTTTGGTTTTTCTGTTTTGCTGTTAAGTCAGTAAAACAAAATACCCATACCGTTGATTTGTTATTTTGATTTGTTTTAAAACAGAATAACCAAAGAACGAAGTGTTCACAGATTGAGGTTATACTTAGAAGCGCTGATTTTTCAAAATAAATAATTCAAGGTTATGGAGTTAGTTTCTAAGCCTACTTCACTTCAGTGCTTTACTCAGGAACTGGTCGACACAGGTGGTAAAAATAAAATGATGAGAGAGAACAAAATGTAATGACAAATCAAACTAGAGAATTAAAAAAAAATGAAAAAATGTCCTAATGAAGTCCAACTTTACTGAAACTGATGGATGATCTGATTTGGCATGAGTAAACACATGATTAGCAAGTTTGAGTAAGTTTCAGCTCCAAGAGAGCATTCATGTCATGTCGCCACGAGTGCCTGTCGGGACAGATCTTGCTCAAATCAAAAAGGCGTAACAGATGGCCGATGTTCAGTAAGTATCTCGAGGCTATTAAATCTGTTCCATGAAAACACGCATATACAGAGCAGAAATGGGCTCAAGATCAGGAGAAGTTGGTCTTGTTTAAAAGAAGCTGCCACTTAAAACAAATCTAACATCTGGGGAGCAGGAAGGCAGCTGTGTTCATTTTACCAGAGTATTGTGACATTCGATTGAAAATTCCCCTCTGTATTGTTTTTATGTGTTAGTTTATTGGAGGAAAAGTGCAAGCTTGTGATCATTCTTTAAAAGGTTGAGTATAAACTCTGCTGCTTCAAATGCCACATCATTGTTGTCATTTGATTGTAACTGAGAGTAAATCATTAGATACCGAATCCATGTACCCTTCATTCTTTGGTTATTCAACCAAATCAAAATAACAAATAAACAGTGTGGTTATTTGGTTTTACTGACTTAAAACCAAAACAGAAATACAAAAAAATCCAAAACCAGACAAGCTGCTTTTTTCTGTTTTATTGTGATATTTGGATATTTAAGGGAAACGAGGATGAGAGCTTCATGTTTTAAGCTCACCACACTAGTGTTTACCCAGACCACACTATCCGAGACCAAGACTTGCCCGAGACCAACAAGACAAGACCAAGACTTCCGGGAGCCAAGACCGAGTCAAGACCAAGACCATAAACATTTTATTTATTTTTTTTAATTTAAAAAATATATAAATAAATAAAATTATGACAAGGTTCGACAGTTATATAACATTCCCTCTTTAGTTTTAGTTTCTTAAATACATTTGATGCACAAAAAAGGTGTCTGTAAAAAAATTTACTAAAATATTAAAACTACTACTGCTAAATTCACAATTATTCTACATATTTCAAAACAATTTTTTTATGTCAGCTGAATGTACAGCAAACGTTTAAAAGTATTTTTGCCAAGAAATAACATGGCTGGTCACCTACACACCGCAGAGTGTTTCCTCTGCGGTCATTATGTGGGGTGGATTAAAGAATGTATAAAGGATTGTTTTATCCAGTTCTTCTCCTTGTTATCACATTATAAAAAAAATTTAAAAATAGCAGGAATTAGTGCTGGTCTCGAACGGTCTTGAGGGAAAATCCCGAGTCCGAGACAAGACCGAGTCAAAATGCTTCCGAGTCTGAGACTAGACCAAGACCTTTAACATTTGGTCTCGAGACCAAGACCGGTCAGGACCACACAGACAGGACCCACAGACCTCTCTGTGTGGTCATTAAAGGAACCAGTGGTGTAATGAATCTACTGGTTCTCCTTGTTCCTGTGATCAACTTCCGTATGTATGCTGACGGCTGCCGTTAGTGGCTATCAGTATTATAATGTGCAAAATAAATATATTTACTGCCCTCAAAAAGCTGTGTAATTGTTTTTGCAAAAGTATTAGAGCATAGAAGTTCTAACATCTATTGTTCCTCACACCAGCCTCACAGTCGATAGTGAGTCACCAGTTTATTTGGATACTATTTGGACCATAACGCTACAAAACAAAACATAAACGTGAGCATCTTTTTACGAGCAGAAACATCCACAGACTGCATAAGAACAGGAGCAGGACCAGAAAACTGCTGAAATAAATCCTAAACAGTCCCATTGTGTGAGGAGACCTGGTCCAGGACCTGGGCAAGGAACCGAGGTGCAGTGGACTTCAGTTCTCGCTCTAATTTCCCCATAAATATCTAAATATCTCAAAAACAGAACATGTTTTTTTTTTTTTTTTTTTTTTTTTTAAAACAAAAAAAAACACTGCTTGTCTGGTTTTGGATTTTTCTGGATTTGTGTTTTGGTTTTAAGTCAGTAAAACAAAATAATCACATTGTTTGTTTGTCATTTTGATTTGGTTTTAAAACGGAATAACCAAACAACGAACGGTACACAGATAATCCTGGTTCTTCTGGATCAAAGTCCTGTATTTTTTGTTAGAATACATATTTCTGTGGGTCTGTATATGTGAATTGATCAGTGAGTGGTTCATTATGGCACGGATCACCCCCCACCATTCTTTCAAAGAACAGCAGCACCACGGTGATGGAACCCCTGAGGAAATCATGTGGTGCGAGTTCAAAACCTACTTTAAAATAAACTCAGAAAAGATCTTTGAATGTAACTCGGTTACAGATTCAAGCAGGGTTATCGTACTTAATTATTAGAAAAATCATTTTTCTAATCTGCGTGCTATAGGGCTTTGTTGGACCCACCATCGATCCAAATCTACAATGAAGTCACATTGTTTCCATTTCTTGTCCCACTGACAAATCTATACATTGCTTTTCTCTGAATTAAAAGTGCTTGAATGAAGATTTTGTTTCAGATCATGCAAGAGTTAGATTGTGGAGTGTGTGTGTGTGTGTGTGCGCGTGTGTGCGTGTGCATGTGTGTGTGTGCGTAGAAGGGCATTCTTTTTCTGCACCCATCAGACATGGATTGAAAGCATCAATGCATCCAATGCATTCACAATGAAAAAACATGTTGTATATATACACACCAGACTTTAAACTAAAATATTTTTTTTGCAAATTTAGTAACATTTAGCAACAAACCACGTTTAAGAAACATATGTGAATTTTTTTATGTTGATTTTGACCAGATGTACAGGAATATTTGTGATATTTTTTCGTGCAATATAAAATATAGTCTAAATCTAAATGTTAAATTTTAATCTAAAATTTAAATATGAATGTTACATTTAAATCCAAATGGTAAATCTAAATGCTAAATATCAAGTCTAAATGTTAAATCTAAATCTAAATTTCAAATATAAATCTAGATGTTAAATTGAAATTGCGCTGGAAGTATCAAAATAAAAGCTCATAGTGCTCGTTCAGGACAACTAGTTTTTATTTTACTTTACGGTGAATTTCCCTATCAGCTAAATGTTTAGTTTCACCGTGACATTTAGATTTTGCACTAAACATTTAGATTTATAATTAACATTTATATCTAAATGTAACATTTAGATTCAGATTTACTATTTACATTGACTTTATATTTTACAAATTTCACAAATATTGCTGTAAATCTGGTCAAAAGAAACATTAAAAAAAAAATCACATTTTTTATTTCATTATTTGTTTCTAAATGTTGCAAAAAGTTGCTATTTATTTTAGCATGCACCTGTTTACCATCGGTGCCCTATAACCAATGAAAAAAAACAAAAACCATGCAATAGAAGTACCGATGAGACCCGGGAGCTGCTGATAAGTATTTTATGGGTTGATGACACAACAAAGAAGGATAATAAATGTAAACACATGCGACTGGGTTCTGCTGGAGTGAAGACAAGGTGCATGTAGGCAAATAGACGTATCTAATAAAAACAAGTTCTTTCCAATATCTCATGTAGGGGAAATCCTAACAGGGCAGCAATACTAAATTGAAATTGCTAGTGTGCAATGTAATGAATGATATCTTTATAGAGTCGACTATCCATAATATGAGTTTTGACATTTTGCCAACAGCAAAAAAGATATGTGCCACTTTACTTAGTCTGAGGAAAGCTGATGACACAGCAATAATTTATTTTATTCATCTTACTTCTTTACGACTGCCTTTTCATGGCTGCTATTCACTACCCCTTTGACGGTGTTGGCGCGGTTGTAAACAAGTTGTAAAATGTGGTGGAGGGGTTTTCAATTCCAGACATTTCCATACGCTGTAAAAGAGAAATCCATGCCGTATTGGCAATGACAGAAATGTGTAATGGTAATTGATTGAGGGATAATTAGGTCAGCCACAGCAGAGTTTCTTTCTTATTGAAGTTGAAATTGGTATTTTATATTGAAACTATGGGTTGAAGATTCTTCCAGCATTTGCAATTCCCTCCCAAATACAGTAATATATGAATATAGTTTGTGTTTGGAAGAGTGGACTTTGCTGGTATCACCAACAAACCACTGAAAAAAAAACAAAGAACAAGAACAATACACTACAATCATGGTTGGGATCAATTATAAGTGTAATTGCGTAATAAATTGTTAATTAAAATTATAACATAATTATAATTGTATTTGTAAAAAACTGTTGCTGTTGTGATCATTATTAAATTGTAATTGAGTTCAGATAATTGACTTTGTATTTGCAATTGTCATGGAAATTATTTTAAAAACAATCAGTGCCAATGCATAGAAATGTCATTAGACCTTAAAAATTATAGTTTAAATATGATGAGCACACTTGAACTGGGGTTAAAATCCAGGAAGGCATGAAAAATGACAAAAATGCGAAAAATACGCAAATTTCAAAGCTGAAGGCAAAAAAAATTCTGAAATAAGGCTATCATAAGACCCTAAAAAACATTTTATGGGGTTATTTATTTCAAGCTCAGTAATTGTGATTAATTAAATGTGAACTTTAGTAATTGAGAACATATTGGAATTGAGTTTCAGGGGAAAATAATAATATGTAATTGGAAAAAACGAAAAGAAACCAAAGAACACAATATGCAAACGACAAAAATACAATAATGTAGAAAACAACAAGAAATACTACAAAAAAGGCATTATAATGAGGTAAAATAAATTACAGAAAATTCAATAAAATATCATAAATAAAGGCAGAAGATTAGCAGGTACAATTACAGATTTTAATATTAATATTTAATTAAGAGAAAACATGTAACGTAATTGTAAAGGGTGTGTTTAAAATGTATCATACCTTTTTAGATTATTATTATTATTATTATTGGAGGGGAGGGGGGGCTGGCCTGTCTGTTATTTTGCAGAAATCTAAAGCAGAAATGGGCCACTAAAACCAGATGTAAATATCTTTATACAGTACTAATGAAAAAGGATTTATTTATTTATTTTCTGAACAGCTTTAGATAAATTAGATTGCCCACTCATTTTAAAGGAAAGATTCATTAATCACTACCATTGTTTGCCTCTTACAGACTGATCCTCATTCTTTCTCATTAAACACAGATCTATGAGAAAATAATTAATGTTCAGCAGTTACACTCGGGGAGTCATTATGAATTTCTAGCCACAACTTGTTTGTCTAAAAATGGCGTTCAATCTGAACGCCTGTATAACACACTTTGTGGTAAAGCTTATGATATCCATTATCACACTTGGGCTGTTCTCAAAGAAAGGACGAACCCCTTAATATCCACCTCCCTTACCTTATTATTCCGTAGATTAAGTCCGATTACACCAACCAGGGCTCAGGACAATTGTGCTCTGTTCTGGTATTTTTGTAGGTTTAAAAGTTAGTAATTGTCAACAATAAATACAAAAAATACCCATTAAAACCAAGTGAAACAATGAGAAAAGCAGCGTTTTTCTGTTTTAAAATTTAAATTATTAATGGAAAAATTTAGTTCTGTTTGTGAGATATTTGGATATTTATGGGGCAATTTGAGCTTAAGCAAGTCAACATTCTGCCCGATCGAACAGTGTTACGGTCCAAAGAGTATCCAAATAACCACTATCGACTGTGAGGCTAGTGTGAGGGACAATAGGTGATTGAACTTGTACGATTTGACACTTTTGCAAAAACAACTCCACAGGCTTTTTGAGGGCAGTAACAAATACATTTTTGGCACGTTTTAATACCATGAGCCACGAACAGCAGCCGTCAACACACACAGAAGTTAATCACAAGAACCGAGGAACACTAATCGATTCATTACACCACCTCTGGTTCCTTTAATCACGTACCATGTGCATGTTTTACGTAACATCCATTTAAAAAAAAAAAAAAAAATACTAATTATGTATTAACATTTCAATTCACCAGTTCATCTTTAATGTGACTCATGCGTTGCTCCTAAAAGTCTACCCCCATCTGTGGGTCCCATCTGTGTGGTGAGCTTAAAACATGAAGCTTAGTTTCCCTGTAAATATCCAAACATCACACAAACAGAAGATTTAGTTTTTAAACAGAAAAATGCTGCCTACCTTTATTTGTCATTTTGATTTAGTTTTAAAACGGAATAACCAAAGAACCGAGGGTTGACATTGAGCTTTTTTTCAGTTACAAGGCTGTGTTTTGCAGCAGTCATTAATAAGATGAAGGTCCACTCCAGGGCAACTGGATGTAAAGATGTAAAAAGGTATATATTCCTATTTTGGCATTGACGACACAAACGTTTACCCTCGGTAAACCAGTTTTAGCAGCATAGCACTAAAGATGCTCTTACAAAGAACAAAATGAAGCAGCATTGCATTGCTGAAAAGAAATGTTTTACTGTTTGAAATTTGAGCACATATTAGAGATATGCCATTTTTTGTTAAATATGTAATATGACAAATAACGCTTGGTTGGTTTGTAAAAAAAAGTCCTTAAAGCTGCAGAGGATGAGTCAGAGAGCTGTCTTCCAACAGAAACCCTTTGCTTTTCAAAGTCCACACTGGTTTCATCTTGTCAAGCCTCTCAGGCAAATAAAAAATACATGTTAAACACTGAATATCTTCCATATGTCAGGATCCTGACGTTTACCTTCTGTTCAAGAGCTGGAACACTCCACTATGTACTTTGGATCATAGAATTATCTGGAGAATGAAGTTATTACCCAGCAGATTTTTTTTTTTGCCATTAATAAAATCTTACTTGATTTCATACGTTATGAAGGCAGTGATCTAATCACAACATCATCTGTTTAGCCTGGAGCTTAAATATTACTGAAGCATGAACAGGGTTATAGGAATAAGGCTGAATCACCTTACAATATCTACTAAGCCCCGATTCTGCTTTTCATTTAAAATGTGACAAGTTTTAGTTTTAGTTTTGTTTTTTCAGTGTTAACAAAAAAAAATATTCAATCAAAAATCACATTTTTAAAATATATAACAAAACTGAAACATAAATCATATCATGTCAACATGTCACTGATGCTTGTTCATGTGGATTTGTTGTTTTTTTTCTTTTTTTTTTCTTACAAATTTACAGAAAACTTTTGCTGTAATTTGCACCATATAAAGAAAGTTCAGTTCAATAACAAGTTATCTTTTTGAAAATAAATAGTGTATCACTCATTTTTATTTCTTTACCAACATTATTCCACAGTTGAATCCTGAGAACAGACATCTTCTAATCTTGCTTTTGGTAAAATAAACGTACACTGAATGTCTTAGGCTGTATTTATTGGTCGGTAGTGAGAAGTATTTTTCAACGCCTTCTGGAAGAGCATTTATTGTAGCTCTGAACATTCTCTGTGTTATTTTATACGAAACAATTTTTAAATTTCATAAGTTTTGACCTAATAAATAAAGTAATGTGTATGGTCATAATACCCTGCTTTTTGTAATAAAACAGTATCATTAATAGTGGTTAATGATACAGAATGCCATATATGGCAGTATCAAAGTACAATAAATTGTAAACAAGGAATTGTATTGCAGTAAATATTTAGTTTTATATAACAATAATGTGACAAGTTGGAAATAAAACAAACACTGTACATGATGCTTCACTTCAGATTTGGTGTTGAGGAATTACTGCTTGTTTTGCTACAGTTGTAAAGGTGTAATTTGATTAACATGGCACAGACTATTGATTATTTTTTTTAATAAGAAATAGGAAATATTTGACAGATATCACCAACTGGGAAAAATATTGAAGTTTTATATCCACAAAGACGTTAAACAGTCCTTTTTAAAATAAATCCATATCTTTGCCCACATTGTTTTCACTAGAGGCGAGAGCTGATGTATGACAAAATACTGTTGCCTTATTTTAGTACTTAGTTTTTTTTTTTTTTTTTTAATTGGAGCAAACTGTTTACCAATTTACATTAACATGACAGCTCAATGAAAAGCTCTTCTTGACCTCGTCCTTTTAAGTTCTCAATCATTTTAAACACACAATAAACGTAAATTATGTATTATTTTTAACATCTTTTTTAATGTAATAACTAAAGGTGGGACAATATATCATGTGACGCATACCTTTCCATTCCAGCTACATCTGCCAGAAACTATAGGCATGCTATTATTCTTGAAATCCATATAATAAATCTGGGTTTTGTTCTCGTTCTAGTTTCATATTTATTTATTTTTTTTATTTATTTATTATTTTAACTTGCACATCTTGCACTGATGAGAATATTTTTTTGAAGAATGCATTCTTTGCAGAGTGACACTTTTTACACTTTAAATAGAAACAAAAAAAAGTCTTCTTTGCATGTTACTGTTTATTTATTTATTTTATATTTCTGTTGAGTTGAAAGGATTATACCCAAAGTATGTACAGTAAATATATAAAGTCAAATAAAAACATTGTTATTTTTACCAATTGCAATTTTTGGGAACTTGTTCTCTTTCCAAAAATATTGCATTGTTATTGCATCGTTTCTTGTATTGTATTGTAATATGAACTATGTCTATCATCACACCCCAACCTAAAATATTATAGGTACGTTTACATTAGTTATACATTGCTTTTTGCAAGCCAACACAGTTACTAAAACAGGAGATAATAAAGAGAAAAATTAGGTCAAAGACATTTAATTCAGTGGCAGATCTAGAATGAAGCAGACCAAAATGCATTGTTGCATTTCCCATTTTAGTTTTTCTTAAGCAGGATGTGTCAAATGGTTTTAAAGCATGCTTCCTTTTAGAAATATTGGTAGAACTATGTAGTTACTCAGTGGGAAACATCTCAATTCAAATGTGAGCTATGCTAATACTAGCATATTTTTACCACATATGATCCTACTTTGATATATGAAAGTGTGTGTATTGATGGTGTAATCCTTATGTTTACTATAGAAAAATATATTGTGATGCTTGCCGTGGCCTCTCAATACTCATCTGTGCCACATATTGCAGGTGGTTAATATTTTATTGTAGTGGAGCCGTATTTGGCGACAGCCATGGAGGTGAGCCAGGTTAACGCATCCGTTGCGTGCCAGTGCCCTGGAGAGTCTTTAATATTTGATTACCCTTTTCTTTTTCTTCTA
This sequence comes from Gouania willdenowi, assembly GCF_900634775.1. Classification (NCBI taxonomy): domain Eukaryota; kingdom Metazoa; phylum Chordata; class Actinopteri; order Blenniiformes; family Gobiesocidae; genus Gouania; species Gouania willdenowi. Next base: position 34,580,690 of record NC_041053.1, on the reverse strand, counting down.
CCTCTTATTTTAATGCACTTTGGAAAGAAAATCCTCATATTCATAATTCAAAAATGGGCCCACAGAGACACAAAGTAAAACTGCACCAGCTTAGATTGCTTTGACTGTTTACATACTCGTCGTCTTAAATACGCATGTTTCTCATCAATGTGCTAAAGCTCTAAAATTTGAACGACTTCTCTGAAATATATGATAATAATCATTCCAAAGATCATACTTGTGCTAGCTTGCTGTAAAAGCTATTTAAGTGCATATGCATACAGCTTGTATGAGCTTTTAAATAATTAACGTTGTTTTTTAGTCACTTAAAAGGCTTAATGCAAACTGTAAACCAAGCACACATCCACACAGGTTTTAAAAAGGTTTGGGATGTTTGAGAGATAGCTAGAAGGGTATGCTAAGGGCTAATGGTGATAATAGATTAGGGAGTTGGCTTTTACAGTATAATTTTCAGCATATTTTTAATTATACTTTTGTCAGTTTCAAGCAGAGGTGAACTGGCCATCTGGCATACCGGCGTGCCGGTCCTGTCCGCAACGTGTTTATTTTTATTTATTTTTTGAGGAGCGAGTGGAGGCAGACATGGTAACAGGTTGCCACAAATTGACCAAATGTGCCAAGAAAAGAGTGAAAAGTACTAAAATGGGCCAAAAGCAGTCAAGAGTGACCAAAAAATGGGCAAATAAAGAGGAACCAGGTGGTATGTAACTTAAAAGGACAAACTGTGGCAAAGGATAGTGAAAAGATTTGTGAAACAAATGAGGCAAAATGTAAGGAAAAAAAGAAAGAAAAAAAAAAGCTCATTGTGATGAAAAGTGGCCAAAAAATCAAAGAAAGGAAAAAAAAAGAAAAATTGGACAAATGTTTCAAAAAGAACTTGCAAAAAATAGGGAAAGAAAATTATATTAATTGGCAAACAGTATCTAAAGTCTGAAAAACATTTTGAAAAGGGGCAAAAATAGGACAAAGGTAGTTACAAAATGGCCAAAGGGAAAAAAATGGTTAAAAAGTTTCCCCCTTTTTAAGGTTTTCTGAGGGAATAATAATTCAAATTAAGACAAAGAGCTACATGTTGTAGTGGGCTGGTCTGGACAGAAAATGCCAGGACTGAATTTTGGTCCCAGTTCACCCCTGGTTTCAACTCATTCCACTGACCATTACGGGTTTTTTTTTTTTTTTTAACTGAACGGTACCATCAATTTTGTCCACGTATGTATCAACGGATCTCTGTCATCGCAGTCCCATCAATTGTCTCCAATGCGACATGTGTCCAGGGTCCTCTTAGTTGTCCTATCACAGCAATGTCAAGCAACAAATTACCTCCCGTGTTGCCGTCCGAATGGTGGCAAATGAAGAAGGAGGAGGAAGTGACAACAGTGTTGCCCTAAATTGCTATTGATTCAGGTTTTTTATAACTCTTTTTTTTTTTCTGTGAGGTTAAGAGTGCAGGCGGCTGCGAGGCTGAGGTTCAAAGGAAGGAACTGTCACATGGTCTTAATTCAAAGGGATGGTTGTTGGAAGCTGTCACCCTTAAGCCATTGTCCAGTCTGTTGGAATCCACAAAATATAGAACACGTTTTTAAACTCATCCTGTCAGATGATGTGAAGATTGCTTATAAAAAATAGAATTATACACAGAGGTGTAAAGATTACTGTTGTATCCAGTGACGTGCCGTAACCACTAGGGTTGGGTAGGCACGTTGCAAATCGAGACCACCAATGACAAGTTCATATGTTTATTTGTATAAAGCAATTTCCAACAAAGTCATCTCAATGCGCTTATCAAAACCCAACACGATCCACATGAACAAGCTTTTAGCCATCTAACAAAATAAACATCATAAACACCATCAAAGAAACATAAACAATTATTTAATATAGCCTCCATACAAGATATATCTCATGACACGGCAGCACATCCGTTGTTTGTGTTGGAAACACAGAAACATGGAGAAAACTTAGAACAGCCTCAGTGAGGCGCATCCACAAAGTCAATCCTTCCTTTTGTTCCATTCACTGTGGAAAGTATGAAACATGTTCTGACCTTACCTTTGCTGAAGGTCTGGTAGCTCAGGTGTTGGTTTCCCATCTTTTAAAAGATGTCATTTTTCCGCAAAAAAAAGTTTCTCTATCATCTCGAGCACTGTCATCCTGATTGTAGTGTTATCCCGCCCACTCGCTAGAGAACGTAGCAGCAGCGGTCACGTGGCATCTATTCACTAATGTACTGTGAACTTACGTATAGCATTTAGCATAGCACGGTTATGTCCAAAGGCAGCTCTTTACGCTGCCTTTGGACGTAAATGGCTGTAATCTTGGGGAACTGACTGCGCATGCAAAAACACATAAAAACACGCTATGGGAACAGAGGCGGAGTAGTTATGTGATTTTGGAAGAGGGCGTGGCCTCCTCCTGCCTTACAGCGGAGTGTGTGCAGCCGTACCAGGAAATAGCACTGTTTAGTAGTTTGGGCTATGAAACGCACAAAATGCTGACACTTTCAAACTTATAGGTATTGTAGGATATTGGAAATGGAAAAATAAATAATTTATAATTATATCATAATTAAAACAAATAATCAAAATATCTATTCACCCTTGGGTAGGCACTGCCTACCTTGCCTACACTGATGTAGAAGTACAAGTAACTCATACATAAAATACTCAAGTACAAGTAAAGTAAAAAGTAGCTCAATTAAATAGTCATTATAGTAAAAGTCACTAGTTACTTTCACCCCCCACATTTATTGTTGGTAATAAATCTACAGTAAACATCTCATGTATAAACTTAAAAACAAAGAGACCAAATCTTGCACAATTGGAACTTTAAACTTTTAACTAAATAACACAAATTAATTCAATTAAAAACGTTTTAAACAATTCACAGGCTCCAAGTATAGCTACATTTATGAACTCTGAAACTGTGAAAGTTACCGGAATTCAACGCTGTGTTGACACGGTGCATTACGTTTAATCTGATTGGTTGGCTATAATGTGACGCATTTGATTGTAGTCTGGTCATTTCATTTTTTGTAGTTTCACAATGTCTGTTGATCCTTTTAAAACAGAAATATAATAATAATTTACTCTGTAACGGTTTGGTGTAGAAATGTAACTAATTGCTTCACTTCTTTTAAAACATACTTAAGGTACAATTAAATTTACTGATTCATGTTGTCGATGTTTGGCTAATCTCAGTGATTTTGCTCCAGATAAAAGTCCAAACTCGTTTATTTCTATTAAAAAAAAAAACTTTTCAAACACAACTCATTATTATATTTTGAGTGAAATAACTGAGAAGGTACACATTGTTAAATAGCTTCTGATGGATTAAGGTGATTGATCAATAATGGTGCCTGACAGTTTAATACATAAGAAGCTTAGTGGACTCATAGCTGGCACCGACAAATCCAGACATTTGACATATAGGCAGCAAGCAGATATTAATTTATTAAACTGAATGAGAGTCGCTGAATCATCATTTGTTGACAAGTTAAATATTCATTGGAAATATTATTTTGGTTTTTCTGAGTTGATGAGATCATTTTACAATTGGGGAAAAACAGAAAAACATTTATTATCTCATCAACTCAGAAAAACCAAAAAAATATTTTCTATCAAAACAGAAAAAACAGTGCTATTTTTTTTTATTTCCTAATTTTCATCTCATCAATTCAGAAAAAAAATAATAAAAATCTTCTGTGAATGCAATACGCTTCTGTAGAAATCCAGTAACAGTCATATTCCTTTGGACCAAATCTGTTGTTGTTTTGCTGTTCATTTGATTACATTTTTTATGCTTTAATCTTTGAGTTTTTTTTTTATTTGCATCCACCATTTGCATGTTATCCTTTTCTGTTTCCGCCTCAATAATATCTTGTCGGTTGAAGGTTTCCATCAACTTCCTTGGCTTCTAATAACTTGAGGTGATTTGCATTTGTTTAATGATGCATTTGCATTGCAATGACGCAACAGTGATAATACATGCTGCATATACTCAGGGGTTGAGTACATTTTCTAAGACATCTCACGCAACATTTTTTTTTATTTGCTTCAGATATTTATATGAAGTTAAGGCAGAGAATCTAAAAAATAATTTCAGCCTAGTTTAATGTCTGTGTGCTGCTTGTGAGGATTTCTAAAATGTGTAGTTTTTACTGCATAGTTCAGGCATGGGCGACTCTATCATAGCGGGGGCCACAAACACATCTGATCTGAGGGTCACATGATTAATATTTATATCAGCATTTAGAATAATAACAGATGAGATAATTAATACAGGAGGGAAAAAAAAGGGTTTTGTTTTTGTCTATGGTTTTGCTGATTCATCAGTTTTTAGTCATTTTGTGTGTTTTTGTTAATTTTTGTGTTCTTGGTGGTATTTTGTGGTATTTCACTGTCATTTTCTGCATTTTAGTTGTCAATTTGTGCTTTTTTGGAGTCACTTTCTGTGTTGTTGTGGTTTTCTGTATTTTCCTGTCATTTTGTGTAATTTTGTTAACAGTTTGTGTGTCTTTGGAGCTATTCTGTAATGTGTTGTTTGTGTGTAACTGTGTATTTTTCTGTCATTTTCTGCATTTTGTTGTATATCTGTTTAATTTATTGTCATTTTATTTTATTTTTTTGTGTCTTTTGATCTATTCTTGCAATGTGTTGTTTGTTTTGTCATTTGTCATTTTTTTTTTAAATGTTTCTTGTCTGTCTTTGTTGTCATTTAATGTTTTATGAGTCATTTTTTTTTTTTTTTTCTTGTGTGTACTTTGTGTATTATGTTGGACTTCCTATTCCTTCCAACTTCTTGAATTACAATTTTTGGGGATTTTCTTTGGGGCCCGCCAATATAGTAGACTGACAGGCACATGTGGCCCCTGGACCGCCAGTTGCCTATTTTTGTAATAGTTGTAAAAGTGCTTTAGGAAACCAAATGCAGCACACTGATTAGCTTTGGGTACAGCATTCAGTGGTTGTCTCAGTCTATTTCAGAGAAGGAGATCATGCTGAACTGAGGGGAATCAGCCATTTCTTTTAAGAATACTGATCAGGTTGTATTCTTAAGCAGGTGGAACATGTTGAGTGATTCGTGCAAACATTCCTGCCAAGTGGAACTTCCTGCAAGACGGGCTTATTTGGAAGCAACTTGGACAGCTTTTTATGGGTGAATTAAGCTGTTTCAGTCCAACTTGTTTGGCGCTTGTAAAGCTGAAGGAGACACATGAGGAAAAGACCACTGGGTTCTTGTTTTAGATAGTGATGGTGGATTGGGATTGACCTTTATAAATAATAAATTAACTTAATTTCAATAGTTTTTTAATAGTTGCCAAAGTTGTCCCAAATCACCTCATGATACAGCAGGGATGGTCAACCCTATCACAGTGGGGGCCACAAACATGTGATTGTATCTGATTTAAGGGCCACATTATCAATTTTCATGTCAGCATTTTTGTCACTTTTTAGTAATTTTGTGGGTTTTTGGAGGCATTGTGTATTTTTCAGTCAGTTTCTGCATTTTTTATGTTGATTTGTGCATATTTAGGGTCACTTTCTATAATTGTCTGTCATTTTGCGTAGTTTTGTGAACAGTTTGTGTCTTTGGAGCTATTCTATAATGTGTTGTTAATTGTGTGTGTTTTTTAGTCTTTTTATTTGTTTAAGTGGTGGTTGTGTCCGTCTTTGTTGTCATTTTATGTTTTATGAGTCATTTTGTTCATTTTTGGAATTCATTTTTTGTGTATTTTTCTGCATTGTGTACTTTGTGTATTATGTTTTGGCTTCATATTCCATCCAACTTCTTGAATTAAAATTTTTGGGGATTTGCTTTGGGAGCCACAAAAAAATAAATTGAGGGAAGTAGGCAACTTTTGCCTATTTTTGTGATACAGTATCACACACATATAGTGATATATATATATATATATATATATGTGATATTAACTGTTATATCAACTTGCCTTCCCTATGTTTGTTTTACCTGTGAGGTAGTTTGAGAGGGAGGAGCTCACATTTTTATAGGGTAGGAGGAGCCAGGATTGTCAGGAGGAGGAGTTTCCCCGTTATGACGCATTAGTGGGCAAAAATCCAACTCGCCCATTTGGAGCTGACTTTTTACAAAACGTGAAATAAAAAGGAGGAAGGAAACAGAACTTTGTCACCTTTAAAGGCTAAAAGAATATATATCACTGTAGCAAAACCATTATAAAGTGTTTTTTTTCTTCTGATATCAATAAAAAAACATGAGTCTTCTTACAGTATTTTAATGTATTAATCATTCAAATATTGTTTTGTTATTAGAATATGATTGTTTTCTGGGTGGTACATTTAGTTCGTGTTTATTTAATGGTTGCGTGCTGCTTATGAGGGGAAGTCTGTACAGTATATGTACAGTCATAGTGGATATAGGATGGCAGTGACATCTTCCTCATGGATCCACATTAAAATTTCACCTCAAACACCTACATTTTTGCTTTAATGTTTGATGTATCGTATCTTCTCATGAATTTTGATAAATGAATAATGTTTCTAACAGTAAATGTTTCATGAACAATGAACCTAAGGGTGTCAGACAGGTTTCAATTTAAATATTTTTTTTTTTTAGCACAGGTCACAGACACAGAATAAACAAAAAGAAAAGACTTCATTTTTCTCAAATCAACCCTCTTCATCCCATTGATATCCAGGGGTGGTATACATACAGTAAATCCACTTTATAATTATTTTAATATATTGAAGTGTCTGAATGTGGAGCTGGCATATGATTCCAGACGAGTGTGACAGCTCCTCTGGTTTATAATTCAGTTTTAGGTGATTAAAGTAAGACGAGAAGAAAAAAAGTTTGATAACTTTATTTTTAGTTATTCATGAAGATGAATTATTCTTCTAATAATGTCACTCTCTGGAGAAGCGTCACTGAGAGTCAATAATGAAGAGGGAAATAACGATTTGATGTGGTTTTATTATAGCACTGAATGTGTGCAGTGGTACCACTTTGTTAAACACAAAGAAACACTGTTTGTTTTTGATTGATTTATTTTCATTTGTGTTTTTTTAGTTAGAAAATGTAGAGTAGATTAGATAGTAAATGTTGTAATTATATGTAACCAGCGTCAATGTTTTTAAAAGAAGGAGAAAATTAGGTGATATTTTCAACAGCATTTTTTTATAAGTTTGTTTGTCTGTTAGCAGGATTACATCAATACTACTTCACTTATTTTGACAACATTTAACCAAAGTATGGCACATAAGGTCCCATTACAATTTGAGTGGGATCCAGGTCAATTGTTTAGGGGTGTTTTTGGTTTCTTTATTTTCATTTGTGTTTTTTAGTATGCAAATGTAGAGTAGATTAGGTAGTAAATGTAATTATATGAAACAAGCATAGATGTTTTTAAAAGAAGGAGAAAATTACCTTTGTTACCTCCACCAAGGAGTTGATCATTTCAACAGCATTTTAACTGAAGATAAAGTTCATTTTGGATGGGATCTAGATAATTATACTGATTCTGGATCATTTTCAAAGATAGAAAAATCCATATTACAGTCACGACCGCTTGAGTCAAAATAGTTAGCATGGCGAGTGGCGGCAGTTAGCATTGCGCTTGGCGGCAGTTAGCATGGTGAGTGGCAGCCAATAACGTAACAGGTAACAGCCGTTAGCATAACGAGTGGGAGCACCTGTAGTAATGATGCCAATGCAGGAGCACCGGCCTCCAACAGAAAGGACACGGAAGGAGTTTTATATTAGCTGTGATTTCAGCTGTCCTTGGTGCTAAGACATGGCAGATTTGACAGCTGTCACTCAGAGTGAGAGACAGATGTGCTCCGTAATGGATGAATGTCCGTGCCTCTCCAACGCTGATTCATCATTCTTCCATCGAACGTTCAGGTTAATTGGCCGTCCGTCGTGTGCACATGTCGCCACTGGCCTGTTCAGTTAGCAAAGTCTTTATTTCTTTCTTTATATATATATATATATATATTTTTTTTTTTTTTGTTCCGTGACATTGTCTCTTACTGCCGGACAACACACGGCCAGTGTTCTGGGACCTGGTGATTTACAATTTAAGCACTGAGCATAACTGAAATGTCTCCACAGTCCTCAACACATTTGAAGCAGGATTTTTTTAACTAAATCTCAGATTCCGAGAGATGGCAGTAGCTTCAGGGAAGAATTAACCCAGTGAGAATAGGACTACGCTTCCCAAGGGGCTTTGCTGGATAGTGACGTCAACACGGAGCGCCGGAGTGACATCAACATTTTTTGCGCAGTGGGGGCTTCCACGTTTGCACGTGAGATCGTAAACAAGCCGCTTGCCCAAAGGGGAAGCTGTTGGAGGGAGTTGAAGCGGTTCCAAGGTTTGAATGCGAGAGCTGATACTGGACAGATCCGACTGAATGTTACCCATGGGTCGCCACAAATTCCTGATGTCAAAATGGGGTCACGACCCAAAAAAGGTTGGGAACCACTGCTTTACAGTGTGAATAACCTTGGTACCATGATCAGCACTACTGATCCATATAATTGCCAATATCTGGCCAAGAGGATATTTGGCGTTTGGCAGGGGTTTGTTTTTTACCTCTCTATCCATCTTTAATGCTGCACGCTCATCCTGAACAGTGTTGGATCCTCTCCCAGCCTGACCCAGGACACATGGCAGGGTACGTCCCTCGACAGATTGCTAATAAAGATAACCTAGAGGGCATCCTGTCTATCTTCCTTTAAGGACAAAAGGGACCTTTTTAGCTATGGCTCCCCTGCCAATCAGGAATCAGTGATTGAATTAGTGCCAGGTCTACTTGGCGGAGCTTCTGTTGAACGATGGACGGATCCAGAGTAGAGATTAGGCAAGTGTGAAGTTCACCCTTCTTCAGAACTCCTCACATGCATCTCTTTCTCTCGGGCTCTCAAAGGCACCTCAGAGGAAAAAAGCTCCTTTCTGACAGGCCTTGAATCGTCTCGCCTGAGAGGAATGCAAAAGAGGCGGCTGCCCATCTATTCTCTCCCAACTCTCGAGGAAAAAGAAAGTGCTGTGGCGTACATTTAGGATGCTGTAGCAATTGTGATTTTTCAAAAGACCTCTTGGAAGAGAAGTGTAGGCACAAGATGTAGTCCGATGCAAGAATATGACTAGAATGCCTCAGAATTCTGGTCTACAATGAAAAAAACATTTCTCAGGAAGCTGTTCTGCAAAGCTGCCTTATTGGGTATAAAAATGATTTGTTTTATAATTGTTTATTAATTAATTTTGGTTCATCTGGCATTCTTGAATATATGACCTTAAATATCAAGAACCCCTTTATCTTGTCGATCTAAGATAAATTATATGCAGTGGGATGCTAAGGTTTGATAGTTAAGCAGCAGTGTGTATACTGTATAATTTATCAAAGGCTTTTCAGTTTTTTTTTTGCCATTTTTAAAACCAAAAACATGAGAAGCATCTGCACCTGATCATTGGGAATTGTTTGGCCAGTTTAAACACATGCTTACAATATCAGCTCATTCACCCATTTATGCACCAATGGGACAGAGCTGTAATGCAAGGCGCTGGTGTTCAGTGTCTTGCCCAAGGATACTTTGATGTATAGACCCCCAACCTCTTGCTTAGAAGACGACCCCCTCTAAAGAGGCAAAATGAAGAGAAAAAAGGAAACAAGTGGTATTTATTGGGAAAAGGGTAGCTTATTTGGTTAAAGAATCTACAAAATTTGAATGAATAACTTGCAAAAATTGACAAAAATTTAGAAAAAGGGTTGTTTATTGGCAAAAGGAAGCCAAAATCTGAAAAAACTAAAAAGTATCATTTTTTTTGGAAAAGGGGCAAAAATGGGACCAAGAAAGTTGCAAAATTCCTGACTTAATTAGCACAGCTTTATCATGTTTTAGTAAATTAATTCATAAACTACATTGGGAGTTGACTGTTGCCCAACCTTTAGAATACCCACACTTTTAAAATCGCTGATCTGCCCCTGGATGTAGCGACTTTTATTTGTGAATTTGCACTTGCCAACTTGTGATTTTATGTATGTTTTAATTACAAAACAAAAACTCATCAAATCACAATTAATGTCTGTGCCAGTTTTCTAATCAGTTAAACTTTGTATTAGCTTAAACCAAAGATATAGATTTGGATTTCTTATCTCTATTTCATACCTTGCTTTCTCAGCTCTCTTCGTTGTTTATGATAATGCAGACAGCTGCACCGGCATTGTTATCATTCTGCCGTTTTGTGCCATCAGCTGTGGGTAATGCAATACTCGCCAGAATTCCATTATCATGGTTATTATCGGCCACTCGCTGTGCAAACACGACAAACACAGTCTTTGTGACTGCCCGAGAGTTGTTTTCTGAGCCAAATGGAGGGTGAAACAAGAAAGAGACAGAAGAATATAGCTTTATCGGGGCTCATGCTGAAATCCTTTTTTCAGTCATTTTAATCATCACATATCGCACGTTACTGCCAGATTCAGGAAAAGGTAGTACAAAAAAATATAACTGAATACAGGGATGGAGCAGCGATTTTAAAAGTGAGGGTGTTATAAGGCAATCGTTGACTTAATTTAGTTTATTATATTAAATTACTAAAACCATGATAAAGCTGTTATTAAGTCAGTGACACTCAACATGTGACTCTTAAGATTACCTTATAAGGGGGAAACTTTTGTACTACTTTTTACCTTTTTCTTTGGCCATTTTGCAACTTTCTTTGTCCCATGTTTGCCCCTTTTCCCAAAAAAATTTACACTTTTTGAGTTTTTCCAGATATAAAGCTTTCTTTTGACAATACATATTCCTTTTCTCTAATTTTTGTCCATTTTGCAAGTTTTTTTTTTCTTTTACACTTTTTTCCAATTTTTGTCAATTCTTTATCCATTTTTTGCCACTTTTCATCCAAATGAGCTACCCTTTGCCCAATAAATAATACTTGTTTCCTTTTTTCGCACCTACATTTTGCCTCTTTTTGTTCCACATTTTTGCCCTTTGTCACTATTGTTTGCCACATTTTGCTCATTTAAGCTGCTTTTGTCATTACACACCACCTCTTTCCTCTTTTTTGTCAACCTTTTCTTTTTTTGCCACTCCTGACTGCTTTTGGCCCATTTTAGTCACTTTTTTACTCTTTTCTTGCCACGTGTTACTCGTTTTTTTTGTCACTTTACTTACACGTTATTCATCACTGTGAACTCTTTGTCAAATGGATGGCTGTGATTGGCTTGATCACCACTCAATCAATCTAACTGGACCAATACGTTTTCAACAAGCCCCCACGTCCCCCATGGGTGAGACGTGCCTGACTGAATAGAAAAAGTTATTTTGTGCTGTTGAATGGTGAAAAACTCCAACCACTGTTTATATGTTTTTGTCATTAACAGGAGATGAAGGCAAAAGCTGTCAGTCATACAGGCTGCACTTTAAAAAGTGTAATTTAATAGTCAATACAATATTTATTTTATGCAGTAATCAGTCAGTCAGTAAATCTTTTTAAAGTCCTTTTTTGTAACCATTGTAGCACAATAACGGTAAACGCTTGATTAACAGTAAACCTCATCAAGCCTTCAGTCATTGCAGGGGCACCTCAAATGATCGCAGGGGACTTTCACAGCAAATAATCTGCTAAACTAATCCGTATCCAGACCTGATGTGAGGGAGCTGGGCTGCTGTTGCGGAATGTGAGCAGAGACATTGAAAGCTGTTACGACCTTGTCAAACCTAGCAACGTGCAGATGTAAATCAACCACAAGTTTTGATGGAACTTAGAAAACAACGTACAACTTTGCCATAACCCTAAAACCATAAAACTGCTGAATACTAAAGGCTCAAACATACTCGGGTGGACTCAGTGCGGACCTCCCGCTTACTCTGTTTCACCAGGAGGTGAATTGCAGGTCGGTGTTATATTTAATGCGTGTCGATACAATGCCAAGCAGTTTTTTGTGTGATATTTCACCTTGCAATTATCATATCAACTCGCAAAAAAGCCAATATTCTTACACACAAAGAGAGACATACTGTATTTGACCATGGAAGGACGTTATATTCATAGCGCCTCAGAGAAAGAGCTCATTTGCGCTGCACCCTCATTGTTTTCTTATTTTGCCACTGCGATTCCTCAATTCATACTCAACAAAAATAAAACATTCATGGTCTTACCTTTAATCTTAGTGTCTTACACACTGATAAAACTCAATCAACAACAGCAGAAAGGCAATTTTAATAGAATATTATTAACATTAATTGTAAATTTCACAGACAATTGAATTTGTATTCATCCTCAACTTCTATCAAATTTGTCAACTCAAATCCACGTCTATCCATAACAGGAGTAAAACAGCCAAAAGAAAGAAAAAGCAACATTTTGATCCTTAAAAGGACCTTCTTCAGACAGGCTTGCTATACACGTGCAAAAACATGCAGGAACAGAGTGTAAAAGATGCGTCTCCTGAAATCTCAGTGAGGAATCATAATCTTTGATTTGAGGGGGCAAGACGTTTATTTGAGGAGGCACTGCCCCCATTTGCCCCTGCATAGAGCCGGCCTTGACATAGATGTTGGATAGAAGTTTAGAACCTAACAGAATCAGAATCTGTTGTAAGTTCAAAAGTTTTAAAAGTTGAAAGTTTTTGAAAAATGTAATTTGACAGTTTGATAAACACACCATTTGTTTTTGACATTGGTACTTGAATTACAGTTGAGCCAAAAAAGTTTGAGAACCCCTGGTATAAAGCACTTTTTAACTAAAGTGCCCTATAAGTGAAGTTCACTAACCAATACATCAAATGGCAAAGCCAAATATACTATTTGGTTAGTATAATAAATCCTTCGAATTGAAAGCATCAATATAAACGTCTGTACACCATGCACATTTTGATGCTCATTTCATGTTTAGATACTTTCTTTACCGTACACATGTAGATTTTTAGGGTGTATGCACCTTTTTGCACGAGAAGCCATACGAATGTGTTGGGAAGTCATTTTAGTAGAGTTTTTGGGGGCAAACGCAATAAATCACAGTAATAATGAGGTTAACACTGATTAGATCCATCTACAGGACTCCACGTCCCACAATGCAATGCGTAAAACTTCTCCAATAATGTGTTTAGGGTGGAGGTCAAAGCGAGCGGTAATTTCAACCTCTTACAGCTTTTTTTTTTTCTTTTTTTTCTACAGCAAGTGATCTTTGATTTATGGATCTTTGAAAAATATTCATCTCCAGCAGCTTTAACATGAAAAGCATATTATATACTAGCATGTACATGTGTTAAATCTCCTGATGCTTTTAGCCTGTATTTACACCGTTTTCCTCAATCTTGCTGTGGGTAATAGGACAACTGAAGCCTGGTAAATTCTTCCAACTGCATCAAATAGTGAAAATGGAATTAAAGTATTTACGCAGACTCTGCTAGAGTAACAGTAAAAACATCAGCTACTGATCTATCTTCAGGCTGCAGGATTGGAGCAACTGAGAGAAACCACCAGAGATGTACGCTTCTCTATTTGAGCACTTTTCCTGCTCTATCCTCACACAATCAATTTCTTAGAGTATTGGATGCACTTGAGTGATGGGAGCGTAAAAGCAGTGACACTCAGCCATCACGGAATGAGAGCATCAAATGATTGCCTCGGAGAAATTGCTATATCTTTGAATGTGTTGGAGGATAGCAAAACCCCCAACCCCACCCCACCCCCCCTTCCCTGTCTGCCTGTCCTTCTGCTTGCTGTACGCTCCCCACAGTTGAAGTTTTCTTTTGACTTGTTATCAGTTTGAAGTTCATCGTGGTGCACAGTCTTGTAAAATGGCTGTTTGCGCCTGCCGGATGCTTATAGTGGAAATTTCATTAGCTTTTTTTTTTTTTTTTGAAGATGTTAACCTTTGATTTTCACTTTCAAAGGCGACTCTCAAGAGCCAAACCTTAGCTCTTCTCCTGCAGTTGATAGAAATACAGGCATTGGAAGACACTGAGACACTTATTTTTACCTTTTTTCTGCAACGACACCAAACTTGCCAGATTCTATTCAATTTAATCACTTTTTTCCTGCTATATTTTTGCTCCTTTTAATGAATTTTTGCTACATTACTCGCATTTCTGCCACTTCTCCATCAAATTTCAACTCCTTTTCTGCACAAGACACCCTCTCTTCTACTTTTCCCACCTAATGTCACATGTGTTGACCCATTTTTTCACCATATTTCATGCTTATTTTCGCCAATTTAACCACATTCACGATTTTTCTTGCCCATTATTTGCCAGTTTAAACTATTTGTTCCAATATTGACACTTTGAACTCTTTTTAACCACTTATTAGGTCTATTTTTGGCAACTCTAATTTGCAACTTTTAACCAGTTTCTGTAGTTTTTAAAATCCCATTTCACCACCTTATCAGGGACAGAGCTATAGGGGGGCTGGGAGGGCGGCACGCCTCCGGCTTGGGCCTCGGAGGGGCCCGGATAAGAGGTAGGACTTAAGGGAGCCGCGCCTCTACCACGGCTCAGGGGAGCTGGAGAAGGCGGGCCCTCCTATGACTTGTGCGCACGTCAGTCACATCTTCTGCTCATTCTCCAAGTTAAAACTTATTAAAAACCAGTTGAGGAGCACAGTGGGACAGGAGAGACTGAGTGGACTTGCCATGTTGTTCATAGAGAATGAGAGAACAAAGAAAATGAACATACAGAGCATCGTAGACGAGTTCACGGAGCGCAAGGCTCGTCGTATGCCCTTATAATAGTGGTGAGTAAGTCTACAGTACTTCATATTGAAATAGTGTTTGTGAACATGTGGGCTGCTGTGCCAGTTTTACTCAACTTTATAGTTACTGATACAGGCTCTGAGTTGAAAATAGGTGTCAAAATAGAGTGGTCGCTATCCGTGGTGCTGAAGTGTTTTGAAGTTGTGTTAGTGACCATCTTAATGTTTTTGTTGTTCTCTTGTTTTGTTATACTTCATGTCCATTTGATGGACTTCACAATGACAGCCACTCTCTGTGGTGTTGAAGCTTGTACGCTGCATGTGTATGTTGTAAAATGATGTTATCATGAGCTTTATTATTTGGGTTTAAAGGGCCTGGTCATTTGCCCCGCCCCCGCCCCGGCTCTGATTTTTTCCACGAGGGCACCTTATCCACCATTTTTGGTAATTTTTAACCCATTTATTTCTGATTAAAACAAGGATTTACATCTTTAAGATGACGATATACTGTGGCGCAAATAATAACGAACTTCCCTGATTACAGTGGATATTCAGATAAATACATAAATGTGGTTATCTTAGATCCATAGAACAATGGACCATCATTTTGCTGACTTTATGGATGGGCCCCAAAAATCTTTTCCTTATAGATGGCCCTGTCTCCACGTGACTGTTCTTCACTGTTCATGTCTGTGTTCACTGGGGGTCCCTTGTCTTTGGAACCTTCATTTTGGAGGTTGTGGGTTTAAAAGTTTTAGAACCACTGCATTAAACAATGTGGCAAAATCAAAGACAAACTCAAAGTACCACAAGCTATTCCTCTTGAGATTCCCAAAAACTAGGTTGTTCCTCAACTATAAAATGCAGAAAAGGGAACAATATTCAGCACACAATAAAACCATTTTCTATTTGAGGATTTTGTCAGCCTCAGCTTTATTCCGTCTCTTTCTCTGTATGAATATAAATATCCGGTGAACTGGACTTGGTGTCCTCTATCAAAGGACAACACACAAAGGATTCATTCCCCAGAAATAATGGTTTCTAAACTGCCTTGTGTCTTGTCAGTGATCCTAATTAGCAATAACAGAAATCAGCTACAGAAGATACTGAAGTCCTTGGGATCACTTTAGAAGATGGCAAAGCCAAGGGACTCACATTGGAAACTTATTAGTGTTTCATTAACACGCCTTTTACCTCATTCACCAGTTTTGCCTAAGTAATTAATGCTCAGCTGTCTTCCCTCTCACACCACAGAAGGCTGTTTTTTTTTTTTTTTTCCAGCAGAAGGCAATTTTTCAGTTGACCTGATGCTGTGTAGCTGAGAGCTACAGCAGAAACTCCCATGCTCAGATCTCACGCAGGAAGGAAAAACTTCTCCCTTATAAAAAAAAAAAAAAAAAAAAAAAATTTTCAAACTTAAAATTAAATAGTAGAAATTGAAAATTAACGCTCCTATTATCCTCAAATACAACAGATTGACCCCAAGGATTTATGCTTTCAGAAAATGGTTGACCCCGTTTTCTTTGTTTATTTGTTGAATACATAAATAACCCCTCGATAATGAAACTTTGACCTGTTCTCTAGCGCCACCATCAGGTCAAACTTTCAGTTCTAGAGTTAGTGTATTTTGAAAATCTTTCATCCAAATATTTTCTAATTTGTTGTTCACATACATGACTCTCACAGAAAGAACCCTATTGATTGATGTTGGAAACCCCCCTTTCCTCCTATAAACATATTTATTTAAAGAATTTTGTCAATATCCATTGAGTGCATTTGACGGACAAACAAGATAAATAAATAAGCGCCTTTGAAAATATTACTACCTCCTTAGCGGAATACATATACATATTGATTTTTACATGTATATAAATGATAATTTTAAGGTCATGATGCGAGTGAAAATTAGTTACATTATTGGAATTGTTGTGAAACACTTGATAATGAAAGTATAAAATCACCATTTTCAGCCAATAGCAATATTTGATTGTAATAGCAGGTTTTTAACCAAAAGAGGACAGTCACGCTTACATTCTTACATCAAAATATGCTGAATTAAAATATGAGTTGGACAACAAACATTTTTCATTGCTGGAACAAAACCCCTAACTGTGTAATTTAAAGTGGAATCTCTCTTTTTTTTCTTTTTTCAGAAATGAATACAACTTTTATGTGATTACTTCAAAAGTAAAAGAATATGGTTTCCTTTGTAAAACATAGCTAATTATTGTCTCCTTTTGTCAAAAGTGTGATAAAATGGCCTCTACAGCATGAAATAATGTTGTTTCAATAAATTACAAAAAATACATAGTATTTTATTGGGCAATTGTATTGTGGTGAATTTGTAAAAAAACCAAAATTAAAAAACTTAAAAAAGATTATTTTTATATCAATCTGAGTACCTCCTCCAAAGTGCTACTGTACCCCTGTTTGTGGACCACTGTATTAGAGCAATGTTCTCAACAGAATGCAGGGCATGTTGATAATTTATCACCTCAAACTTTTATTATGTAAACATTTACATTTACATTATTTTATTATCTCCGAATGGTAGGAATCTTCTTGACGTTCAGACCAGCTGCGTATCACCCAAAGACCGTCAATTACTGAGGATTATTTTTATGACCTTTGCTGGTAATATTTCACACTGCACTGCTTGACTTTGCATTCAAGGAAAAAGTAGCAAAGAAAATTTAGCACGGCCAAAATGAATAGTAATAGAGTCTCATCCCAGAATAATGAATATTAGCACTGTAGCTCTTGCAAGGTCTTGTCTCTTCTTGAGAACCACAGAGCAGAACGTCACAAATCCACATCTTCACACTGTTTTCAGCCATTGTCTCCATTCACTGCTTTCACACCTCATTGAAATAGTGCCCGATGAAAGATGTATGGGCGAGGAAAAGGTATAAGGATGTCGTTTTTCACTCTATTCACTCAATTTCCACTTTTCAGGTTTACCAGCTGCCTTGGCTGCTGGGCTCACGTGGCCATGGATCCTAAATGTGATCTACTGCATCTATAATTTTAATGGTTCATGGGAAAATCCACATGATTTATACCCAGAGGTGTAAAGAGTACTGATATATCTTACTCAAGTAGAAGTACTGTTACTTGATTGAAATCGTACTCAAGTACAAATACAAGTAAGTCATACATATACAAAATAAAAAAAGTAGCTCAATTAGATAGTGTTTAAAGTAAAAAATTACTAGTTACTTTCACCCAACAAGCTTATTTTTGGTAATAAGATATTGCCACGGTTCCCTTGCATACAGTAAACATCTCATGTATAAATTTAAATCAAAATCTTGCACAATTGGAACTTAGTTTATTTTCCACAAAGGCATCTGTATAAAATAAAAGGTTTGTCAGAATGTACCATATTCTTTAAAATATACATAAATACATTTTTAAAAATTCAGCCTCTAAGTATAGCTAAGGTAAGAGCCAAAATCATATTTACCTGTTTGCTGTTGTGACGCGCGACCTTGTTTCCGTGCACAGTTTTGCATTCATTTTGATTGACAGTCTCAAAAACAGGAAGTGGAAGCCTATTGGCTGGGTGCACTCGGCGATCGTTTCCATTTGTATAGGGGTCTATAGGACCAAGGCAAATGAAAGACCACCGGCAGTAAACCATAGTAAAAGAATAGTTAGGTATTTTTTTGCATTTCAAAAGAATCATAGGTAACACTTTAGTTTAGGGAACATCTATTAACCATTAATTAGTTGCTTATTAGCATTAGTAACATATTGGCTCTTAATTTGTAATTATTAAGTACTTATTAATGCCTTATTATACACTTAATGGCAGTCTCGCAGTCCAAAGAGGGTTAGGATTAGGATTAGGATTAGGATTTGGGTTGACCTTAATCCTAACCCTAATCCTAACCCTAGCATGTTAAGATTGTAATCCATATACAACAACTTCCTTACTTAATACCAATAAGTAATAATTCTGAGGTTATTGAGGGAAAACTCTTAGTTAATGGCTTACTGGTTGTATATTAAGGCCATGCAGAATAAGTCATTAATAAGTACTTAATAATGACTAATTAAGAGTCAATATGTTACAAATATGCATGCTAATAAGCAACTAATACATGGTTAATAGGTGTTCCCTAAACTAAAGTGTTACCGAATCACACATAAACGTAGATTTCTCAGAAACTCTGGATATCAGCTTTAAGTACAAATAAAATTACTCAAATACAGTATACTCAAAAAAGTACAAGTACCCATAAAAGCAACTCAATTACTGTAATGTGAGTACTTGTAACGTGTACCTTTCACCTCTGTACTGTATATACCTTTAGTGCTGGCCTGATTCATTTGGAGAGAGTTTTACTGAACCAGCTCTGGAACACAATAAGACTTGAAATGAATAATTAATTTGTTAGCTTTAAAGTAAAAATAGGACACAAATGCCCACAGTTATTGTAACGGATTTATGGGTTCATCTTTAAATGGGTTTGTGGAATCTATTGTGAACAAGGCACAGTTAGAATAGAGTGAATTTAGCCTTGTGTTCAAACCGGAGAAGCATTCAAAGAGACCGAGTCAGAGGTTTTGCTTTGGCTGAATCAATCAATCGTTAACCGTTAACCCTAACAGAATCAATGATAATATCAATAGGAAAACAGGTACTCATCTAATACATACAGCTGGGTCTGGAGACCCTCGGGTCGGCCACCCCAGCCCTGGACATAGTTTTTCTCAACATTTGTATCCAGTCGTTGTTTTATAAAGTTTTCCTCTTCCATTTGATCTGGAGCATGGCTGGTCATGTGTCTTCTTTTGTTATGATACGTAAGATATTTGTGATTGTCAGGGTACAAAACATGAGCTCATCAAGAGATGAAGACATCATCACATTATTTGGGTCAGGCAGAAATTCAAAAATGCATATCTTACAGTTTGTAATTAGAAGATGTTTTACAATCAAATCAAACAATCAGTTTTAGTTCATTAAAGATGACCTTGGCTTTACTGCTGATTTAAAGCAATACAAATGATCTATTGATTGATCAGTTGTTATTTATCATTGAGGGGTCTAAGGTGTATGCTTATTTAATGTATTTAGTATATGTATATGACTTTTTTTTAATGTGTATGAGGTTTAGTATAAAAAATAGAATTCAGACTTTATTTGTTAATTATTTATATTTTTGCATTTTGGTCAAACTGTCATTTGTGATCATCTGATTTGTCTCATCATTTACGTACGGCTTGTGTTGTTCTTAGGTTTAGAATAAAATCAGTTGTTTTGAAACTATTTGTCCCTCATTCCCAAAAATAGGCCTCGAAAAAAAGAGGCTCTCATGCAGATTCACCTGTAGAAAGTCAAAGATCTTATGGAAAAAGAAATACTCAAGTATAAAGTACAGATACTAAATAAATAAATACAGTAACAACGTGTTTAGACACTTTCTCTGTTTTTGATTTCAGGAAATTGTGAGATCACCACGGTAGCTGGACTCTCTTTGCAGCACATTTCCATAACAGGTATTATTTACATATTAATAAATAATAAGTAGGTCAGCATTTTGGTGATTGCGAACAAACAAACTAAGTAATAAGCTGACGGTGGCAGACTCCCACCTCTTTCATGTGTTGTCAAGCTGGTCTTTTAGTCGCCATGGAGACCGTACTTGATTCAAATATATCCTGTTAGCTCTTTGAATCCCCATTGAGTCTTTCCACTTTCCTCCTCATTAATAACATTAAAGATTAGATAATGGGCAAAGATGCCTCGGGCAAGAAGGAAGCAGTAATTCAGCTGTGATGTTTTTTATTCTTTCTTTGCATGTGAATATTCACAGAAAATTAATATTAACGAGGTGCTTCAAGGGAAACCCACCGGTCAATTTCATCAGGTCAAAGTTATATAAACTAATTAATAGGGAAATAAGGCATTGGACTCCTTAAGTATGAAGCTGGGGAGGAAGGCCATGCAGGAGAGTAGTTTTTGTGGGATTTTGAGCGAGGTGATTAGGATTCTATGTGGTTGTGATCTGAGAAGCTGCCGTCTGTGTCCCACTGAGTTTTAGACAGAAAGCTGAACCATGAGAGATGTGAGATATTCTTAACTTGTCTTGTAAGCCAGTGTTGAAACTGGGTTTTCTGCAGAGACGGAAGACTTACCCGTCCGATGTGTTCTGTCTGACCTGCTCTTTCAAAGCCCCAAATTTCATCATCAAACACGCGATCACAAAAAAAAAACAACAGTTCTTTGTAATAGGGCGTGTTATATTCTATAGAAATCCATACTTGCTCAGTGGGGATTCACATGAATTTATTGATCTTATACGTTCTTCCTGCTACTGTAGAATATCTCTCTATTTGACAGTAGAAGTAGCTTATATTGATGATGTTAGGGGTTTTTTGTATGAAAATTATTTTTTTAGTGCAATATATATATATATATATATATGGGCTTTTTACCCAGAGATGTAGCGAGTACTAATATATCCTTCTCAAGTAGAAGTACTGTTACTTGATTCATCCAAGTACAAATAAGTCATACATAAAATACTGAAGTACAAGTAAGCAGTAGCTGAATTTAATAGTACTAAAAGTAAAAGTTACTAGTTACTTTCACCCCCCACATTTATTTTTGGTAATAAATCTTGCCACAATTTCTTTGCACACAATAAATATCTCATGTATAAACTAGGGCTGGGCAATATATAGAGATTCAAGATATATTGCGTTTTCTATTTTGACGCTTTATAGAAAATTACAATATTACGATATACTGTATATATATATATATATATATATATATATATATATATATATATACAGTATATCGTAATATTGTAAATATATATATATATATATATATATATATTTCAAAACACTTGTTTAACTACTGCTCAGAAGTTGAACAGTATAAAAAGCCCAGTTTGATGGATTACTGAGTGCGTCCTCACCCAGAACTTCCTCTAAACAAGCCACACTACAGAACTCACTCACACATGTTGTCCTTTATAGGAGAAAAAGCCAAAAGTGGCTCATTTTGTGTAACTGTATGTTGATCAATGTGCCTGTGTAGCATTTTGCATCATTAAATTTAGGCATGAAATGTCTTTCTGATCAGACTTCATTTCAATTGAAATTATAGAGATATATATCGTATATCGCCATTTTAAGAAAAATATTGAGAAATGAGTTTTGCTCCATATTGCCCAGCTCTAATTGAAACTTAATTTATTTTCCACAAAAGCATCTGTATAAAATAAAAGGTTTGTCAAAATGTACAATTCTATTTTTAGATAAAATAACACCAATGAAGTATAGCTAAATGTATTAACTCTAAAACTGAGAAAGTAATGAACATTCAATGCTGTTTTGGTGCGGTGCATTACGTTTAATCTGATTGGTCGTCTTTACTCAGTAACGGTTGGGTGCAGAAATGTATCAAATGACTTTACTTCTTTTAAAACGTACTTAAGTGCAAGTTAAATTACTGATTTAGAATTATACTTAAATACAAGCACCCATAAAAGCAACTCAATTACAGTAACATGAGTAATCAGTTACTTTCACCTCTGCTGTTACCACAGTAACACAACTCTTGCAACATGTGAGTGGGGTTGGTAAGAGGGTGAATTTACACCAGAGGTAGGAAACTTAAATCACGGTGGGGCCACAAAAATGTGTTTGTTTGATCAGAGAGCCACATGATCAACATTTGTGACAACATTTACAATAATGAATGATCTGTGAAATAATACAATAAAGAACAAACTGTTTTGATAGTAATTTTGTGTGTTTTTCTGTCATTCTGTTTGTTCTTGTCTTGCTCGTTGTGAGGCATTTTGTGCATTTCTGTTGTCCTTTTGTATATTTTTACTGTAAAATATGTTTTTGCAGTCATATTGTCGATAGGTGCTGTAATTTTGCGTTTTTTGGAGTCATTCTTATGTATTTCTTTAGTCGTTTTTCTTGTTTGTGAGTACTGTGGGTTTGCAGAGAGATTTTTTTGTGTTTTTCTTGTCTTTTTCTGTACTTTTTATTGTTTTCTGTAATTTACTATATTTTCTGAGTAATTTTGTGTATTTCTGTTGTTGCTTTGTTAATTTTTTCATAGTTTGAGTATTTTCTGTGTATTTCTCTTATCTTTTACTGTATTTCCATGCATTGTTGTAATTCCTTGTAGCTTTTTATGTATTCTTGCTTTTGTTTTGTGTGTTTTTTCTGTCATTTTGTACGTTCACTTTGGGGGCCACATAAAATCAGACCGAGAGCCGCATGTGGCCCCCGGGCCGCCAGTTGCCTATGTCTGCTTTTCCACCCGCAGTGAGCATAATGTGAACAGCAAGCATCTGTTAGCTCTGTAATGAATTCAGACCCTTGCCCCAAAGCTGTCTATCTAGGCCAGGATTTTGCTAGAAGGTTTTGTATTTGATAGCTGCATTTCCATGGGTTGATCTGAACGAGTTGCTCCCTAAAGCGAGCCTAATCTGAGAGTCCAACCTGTAGGGCCCCAAGCTGAATCGACCCTTAGGGCTGAAGCCACAGCTCTCCCACAGTCTCAGCTAGGCCCTTCTTTGATACTTTAAAGCGTAAATCCTTTAAATGTTGGAGGATTTTAAGAGGGTTCCAATATTCTCAAGGTAAGAGCAATGTCCCAGTTTCAGGAAAAGCAGAAAAAGTCCCTTCACACCACTTTGGGCAGCACTCGAGACAGTGGTAGATGGGGAAAAATCCCAAATGATTTAGTTATTGTGAAGCAATGACCTTTATCTTAGCTTCTCCCATCGTTCACATCACACTTAGGAAGTGACGAAGGCCAGAGGTTGGGCTCAAAGGGAGTTGAAGCCAAGATCATCCTGTGTTTAACCCTCGATTCATCATTGTGACCAGAAATGATATTTTGTGTGTATTTATTTGTTTGCCTCAATATTCAGCTGTATGAAATGTTGCCACTATTTTTTTATTTTCATTTTTATTTAAAGTGCTGTGTATTAGAAGTGTATAGAAAAGGAAATATGCACCATACTGACCCTTAGTAACCTTGTCATAGCCAAATTTGCCCCATTGTTTCCCATTGTAACCACATATTTTTCATATACCTACTGTAATCATGACATATCATAATGCTTTTTTTCAATTAATACCTAACAGATCAAAGCCTCTACCTTCAAAATAAAGGGAAAATATGTTTTAGGTGTAATAACCCCCTACCAACCAGAAACCATTGCATAAAGTTTCAGGGAAATTTCAATGAAAGCCTAGATTTCTTATGATACAAAATATACAAGTTGTACAAGTGTAACTTTTTCTTTGAACTATCCTTGTGCCAAAACTAATAATGCATTAACTTCAATTCTGCTATCAATTAATGACACGGTCAAGGCTGTAATATTTTCATCAAAAATACTTTGGTCCTTATTTTTGGAAATACTGCATATTTAGTGTTTTTCTTGCTGAAAAAATTAGAGGTTCTCGTGAGAAAAAGTCCATACAAATATAAAAAAGGGTTTAAATTTATATGTATGGATACGTCTGAAGTAGTTAAAAAGATCTGATGAGCTGGAAGGAGATAAAAAAAGATGAACCATTTGTGTACACAATGTGTGCAAGTGTATGTAAATTTAAAGGAGTGCACAAGGGTTGTGCACAACTGTTGCAGTTTCAGTAGATTTACAATTAATCAGTGGTTCTCAAACTATTTTGAATGGGGTTTGTGAAGTCATTAACAAGTAAAGTACAAGTTAGAAATATTTTACCACTGAAAATAAAATCTAGAGCAGTGGCTCTCAAACATTTTTGGCTCAAGTACCCCCTTTTTCTTATTTCTGAATCCATGTACCCCCTGTTTCCGACTACAACATTTTGCTCAGAATACTATGAAAAAACATTTCAATTCAACTTTATTGATATAGCACAAATTACAACAAAGTAATCTCGGGTGCGCTTAACAAAATATAAAGATGAAAACATGACACTATTATCAGGTTTGCCTGCATGTAATGGTCTGAGGTGTTAACGGGTACGTGTAATGGTCTGTTCATGTGACCATTACAGACGAGACCATGTCCGCTTTAGGGTAACGCTATTATACGATATCTGCTTTAGCAAATAAGTAGGTTTTGAGTTTAGCTTTAAAGGTGGAGACAGTAGCAGCCTCCAGTACTAAGCTGGTCATAGAGCTGAGCATAATGATGGAATAAATCAATAACATATTTTAAAGAAACTCATTGTAAATATGTGGAATGAAGCTGTATTTAGTGCCTCCTGAATAGATTTATTTTGTGTGGGATCAACTCTGACTTTTGTATTTTCAGTTCATGTTCTAATAAAACATTTTTCCATCATCGTTATTATGATCATTATTTTTTAATTTAAAAATAAACATTTTGAAACCCCATATTTTTAATGCATTCTTTGTTAATTTTCCACAAGATCTCTCGCTCTCAAATACCCCCTGTAGTGCCATTGCATAGCTCCATTTGAGAAACACTGCCATAAATAATATCAATTGAATGCTTTTTTTTATTTTTTTTTTTATCCCAAGCTAATGTATTTTATTTGATTACTTATTTACAAAAAAAGAAAGCATGCAGCTACAATATTTGGATTTACATTTACATTTCTCTTTCTATATTTTTTTCTTAAAAAGACATGGGCAGTTGTTATCCTGTCATTGTATATTCAAACATTGAAAATCATGGAATTTTTCAGTGTCAAGAAGGCACAAACCAAACAGATAATCGGAGAGAAAAGAATATTGGTGCTGTTGAGTAAAATACGTTGATGGACATGGACCAATATTGTTTGTTGAAACAATAAAATAGTGTCTCACGGAAGAAGACGTGATTGTAGAATAACTTCTTCCTTCCACACTTTGGTGTGTGATATGAATACAAAGATTTGACTATGACAATCTTTCCTTTGCCACGTCAATAAAGATATGGCGGATTAAGGTTCCAAAGATATTTTAGCCTGAGCCACAAGTTTTTGGTTTTAGAAACACAAAATGAAAATAACCAGTGTTTATGGTTTTGTTCATTCCTTCTTAAATAATTTCAATTTTTTTCATTTTCTCTTTTTCTGTTTCTTTTCAGTCTTTTTCCCCTTTTTACACCCTTTTCTTTCTTTTTTCCTTTTTTCTATTTTTTTCTTTTCTTTCTTTTCTTTTTTCACTTTTTTCTCTTTTTTTTCTTTTTTCCTTTTCTTATTCTTTTTTCCCATTTTACCCCTTTTTTCTTTCATTTTTTCTTATTTTTTTCTCTTTTTTTCTTTCTCTTCTTTTTTATTTTTTTGTTTTTCTCTTTTTTCTCTCTTTTTTTCCTTTCCCCCCCTTTTTTTTTTCTTTTTTTCCTGTCCTAATATTGTTTTCTCAATTGAAACTCCAATGACTAAATTCCAAACCACAGTCTTTTTTTGCAGAGATGGATGGTTTTACGTATCCATCCTAATCTTCTTGTATTATTCATACAGGCGATTTGTCTAAACGGAGCCGGCAGACAAAAACAGTGTGTAGTACGGTACAGACTTACAGTTTTAAAGCCTCTTCTTGTTGTGGTTTCAACAATATATAGTTTTGAACGTCTTCTTCATGTTGGCTGCCATGTTTGTTTTGATACTGCTTGGCGCACAGGATATGTTGTTTTTTCCTGATCCGCTCTATTAGCTCGACCAACTCCGGGGCGAGGAAGTGAGCAGAAACGGGCGCATTACCACACCCACTTTCTTACAAAAAGTAAGTAAGTGGGTGTGGCTTTGCCAGGCTAAGGTTTTACCATCCTCATAGATAATAGTAATTATCTTTAAACATGTACATCTGAAGTTACTGATGCTGTTAGGTGGTAAAGAAACCGAAAGCAACCTCACAACTCTCTGAAGAACAATTTCAAGGATACTTCAGTGATGGGGGGTTGGGGGGGGGATGTCATAGAAGTGGATAAATCTTTTATTACTACTGGGCAACAGGGAAAGGAGAATTTCCTTGGTGTTGAAGTGTAAGGGAATGTATTGGGATATGATGCACGACAATCACTTTTGGGAAAGTGAAAGTCGAAAATAAATAAGAAAAATACATTTCAGATGAGCAGCAAAAATAAGAAACAATGAGGGATTTTCGATAAGACGAATGGTCAGGGTGAAGGATATGGCAACAGTGATGAGCTCATGGTGTTCGAGGGGAAGATTGAACGTGATTCATGGGCAAGCTAACACTTAAGGCTATGAAGATACAGAAAATGGGAGAGTTCAACTCATGCTCAAAGCCTTAGGCGTCGCTGTGGCAACATTGGGGACATTTTCCCTGTGGCTTTGTATCATGTGATGAGAAACGATGCAGCTCCAAAGAAAAAGTAAAGTCAGGATGTTAAAGGTGCAGTCTGCAACTCTTATAAAAGTGACTTTTTCTCATTTTGCTAAAGCTGACGCTATGTAAGGACAGCTTTACATCAAACAAGTAGTTTATGTGAAAAAAACAGGCTCATTGAGTCCCGCCCCCTGCTGCTCCTGCAGCCTTTGGCAGATTGCGTGAATGCACTCCGACCGAGCAAAAAGAACCAATTAGAGCCAGGATTGTGTTTGATGGGCTGTCTAACAGCCGTTGCTCACAGGCCCTGCCCCTTTCTTGGAGCTAGAGCGCCGTCTTTTTTACAGTGTATGGTCTGGAGGAGTAGAATATGGAATTGGTGACTTTTCTGCTTAAAAGGTAATTACTGCTGCTTGATTTACATTGTTTGTAATTGTTACACGAGAACTCTGTGGTGCATGTGTTGTTCATGTGTGTGAGCCTCCGTGTGGGCTGCTGTAAGTGACACTGCCGTTGCTGCTGCTGCTGAGGTGTGTGCACATGAAGAAAGAGAGAAGCGCTGCAGTAATATGCATGTTATATTACTGTGATGTCGCTGTTGGGCTAACGTTAGCTAGTTAGCTCCTCTAAGGGAGCGACTTTGGAAAGTTTGGAGGCAGGGCAAGAGAGCAGCGGGGAGGGAGGGGGAGAGAGAGATCTGAGAGTTGCGGACTGCACCTTTAAACCACAGTTTTTTTTTTTGTTTTGTTTTTTCTGGCTGTTCCTGGCAAACAACGTCACCATCAAGCAGAGGTGTAAAGAGTACTAATCCTCCTCAAGTGGAAGTACTGTAAAAAAGTTAAAAAAAAAAAAATAGCTTAGTACTCAAAGTAAATTTAGTTACTTTCACACCCAACGTTGATTTTTGGTAATACATCTTGCCATGGTTCCATCACATACAGTAAACATCTCATGTATAAACTTAAAAGGGAAGAGAACAAATTCTGCACAATTGGAACTGATTTTTTTCCCACATAGAGCATCTGTATAAAATAAAAGGTTTGTTAAAATGTACGATTTAAAAAATCAATAAATAAAAATAACACTAACGTACGGTATTTAATAAAACAAATAAATTAAAGAATTTCAAACTCTAAGTATAGATACATTTATAAACTCTAAAACTGAGGATAATAGTGATTTGGTTAATTTTATATGTTTTTTTTATAATTTTTTTATTTTTTATTTATTTACGTTTTTTTTTATTAAACACAAAACTAAATGTAATATTTCAGTGTTTCCCAAACTTCATTGCCCCATGTAACCCATAGCCTTTTTCACAAGTACTCCTTAACTCATGTTGTACATTATTTATTTGTGTCTGAAGGCTCGTCTAAACTCTGTCTTGCGTCTCGTCCAACATTAACCTTTTTTATTTGTTTATTTCTGACGTTTTACTGGGTTTTTTTTTTTAAAAAAAAATGAAATTCTGCTTTGGTGTATTTTAAAGAGTTGTGTCACACATTGTTATTGATGGATGAGAAAAAAGTCTGGGTGCATGTAAAAAAAAATAAATGAAAAATAAACTGACACGTCTATGTGTACCTCCTGAGAGGTACACATAGTACACGTACCCCAGTTTGAGAACCACTGTAAATAATTCATGCCACACCGCAATTATTTTACTTTGAATACGAACACTTAAGTACTTTCACACAAGTAATATTTGAACTGAGCTACTTTGACTTGTATTGGAGTCGTTTTTTATCTGTACTTTCTCTAAAGGTGAATACTGTGTCCACCTCTGCTGTATTTAAATAGGTTAGAATAGTTGTGAATGCAATTGGGACCGTGTTTTTCAGCTTTGGGCATTTGTCAGGGTGAACTTCAAACCCATACGTTCCTTCTGCCCCTCACCGTGTGACTTTCCTGCTTCTCTCTCTCACACTCTCGTCAGACATTCTGAAGTAGGTTAGCACTCAGGGCCTGCACAGGGGAGGAAATCGAAATGCTCAAATAAAGAGTAGCTTGGGAGAAGATAGAGGAGCTATAACTGCGACAGAAATTGGCCCCGCCATGATGAGAAGGAGAGACATATCTGCTCGGACACAGGGGAGTTCCTCCACCGGCCAATCACTGAGGCATGTTGCCACGCTTTTATACTTTATTCCAATCACCACTGGTGCTATGAATAAAGTCTTTCTATCTTTTTTATTTTATTTTTATCCACTTGTCGTAACCAAACCCGCTCCTAAATTACATCACCACGGTGTGTTGTGCTGGTTTGTGAGTGCAGGGATTGAATATACACGACGGGTCAAAAGTTTTAGAACACCACATTTTTTCCAGTTTTTTACTGAAAATTATTCAGTTTATTGTCATTGCACTCTGAAATGAAAGCAAAGAACAAACAAGCAAATTGAGTTGAAAAACAAATCAAAGCACCAGCTTTCAAGGCTGATTCAATCCTCATTGCTGCAGAATTTAAATAGTTACCCCAAAGGCTTATTAATATATTTCTGAAATGTACATTATTTTTCAGTTTTGGGTAACCAAACCTTTTTTTTTTTTTTTTTTTTTTTGTTTTTTAGGAAGTAGCTATCTATACCATTGTCGTGTCAATATACCAACATTCTATCTATACGCAGCACCCCTATTTGGCCAGTTTAGGTCACGTGATAGGTCAGTCATTGGTCAGTTCAGGTTGCGTGACTAAGACTAAACCTAACCCTATGAATCAAGAAAGACAACGTAACCCTAATCCCAGACCCAGCCCTTATCACTCCCATTTGGTTTTTACATGGAGAAATATACGGGAGTTGGAACAAAAAAGGTAGGAGTGAAAAAGAAGAGGAAAAGGAGGACGCGAAAAAGGTGGGAGAGAAGGGAAAGAGGAGAGACGTGCACATCTTTATCACATCAAGGACCCGACTGATCTTAGAGCATGGTGCCTGGTGTTGACCGTGCATTGCCTTTTCATCCCTACACCAAACTGGAGTGGTTGAAGGATCGCTTTCGGGGGGATGAATCAAAAAAGATAACCAAAAACCTAACCTTAAAAATTGTTGCGGTATTGGGTTATAACCTAAACCTAATCCTAACCCTAACCCTAAGACACTACGTACGTGTTCTTTGGTAACCTTACCAATAGCACCGGGCGTTGTGCAATCATACAAATAGACACTTTCTTTTTTTTTACCTCTTTGTACTATTTCAAGCATTTCATTAGACTTGCACAACCCGAATTGCAATAAATAACTGTATAAATTAGGGTGTTGTAAAACTTTTGACCGGTGGTGTAGTGCAGAAGGAAATGGACATCCATGCTTGCTGACGCTTTGTGCTTTTGGAGAGCGATTACTCCAGGGACTTTGATCAAACAACAGGAATTAAAGCTGCATTTTTGTTGGCTCAGGCCCAGTAATAAGCAAGGCACATACACCCTACTCAGCGAGGCACATACAACAGCTTTACTGTTGTATATTTGAGCTAAAGTACACTCGCCCCCAGCCCCAATCACCATCACAACCCCAACAGTTGTATTATTTCACTGCTCCCTGGTGGCATATAATCTGTATTTGTTTTGTCACACAACATCCCTTCTCCTCCCCCCCACATTCATATCGATAATTCTATTACTACACGGAGGTGTATTATACCCGCTGCTCAAATTGTATTAATAATAAAAAAAGATATACTTATACTTTGTAGGGAATACACGTTTCGAAAGCCATTTGATCAGCGTTTGAAAGACACATGCTGAGATCTGTTGACAATGATGTTTACACTCTGGCTGTGTGGCAAATAGCTTTTTGTTTTATGTGAATATTAAAGAAAAAAAGAAAAAAAACATCAGAGAAGCGTAGAGGCGGAGTTAAAAAAAACAAAAAAACAAAAACCATGACACAGAGCTTACTAGGATATATGGCTCTCTAAGGCAGCAGTTCTCAACCTTGGGGCTGTGAGACACTGGGAGGGGGTCACCAGATGCCTTCAAGAAACTAAGAATATTTGACAATTTGAGCCCATTTTTGCTTCTTTTTACCCTTTTTCTTTAACTTCACCAAACTTCTCATATTTGAACCTATTTTCACCACCTTTTTTGCCATATTTTTGCTCCTTTTAATGCATTTTTGCTAGATTACTCCCATTTCTACCACTTCTCCATCAAATTTCAATGCCTTTTCTGCACATTTGTTCCCACTTTCAAGACCTTTTCAGCACTTATAAACCTTCTCACTTTTAACCTCTTTTCACCATATTTCATGCTTTTCTTTTGCCAATTTAACCACATTCACGATTTGTCCTGTAGGAAGGAATGTTGTGGTGATGTGATCATACCACACGTCTGTACATGTTTATGCTAGCCCTGCACGCTCATAAACCTCCATATAATTAATTTTCAGTATCTAATTGAATTTCATTCATGCTACCGCTGCAAAACTCCACCAGCTTTGACCTTCAATGTGCATACATTTGATCTATTGGATACATCATTTATCTGCATCTTTTTTTTTCAATTTTTTTTTAAATCTATATTATGCTTGTATCGTCAAAATTCCCCATTTAAGTGGAGTAAAAACACAAAGAATATTATTATTATTTTTTTTAGAGATGTTTTATCTTTTACACACTCCTGAAGATAAAAATCAATAAAAGCTAAATAATGCAATCAGTATAAGTTAAGCACACTTATTATGCATTAATTAATATATTAGTAAAACATAATAACATAATACACAATTATTCATGATTAACTATGGTTAAATAATGCTTATATATACTATACATTTATTAAGGTTTTTGTCAAGTTGCTAATGTTATGTAACACCTTACTTAATAAACACCATAAGTAAGTGACTACAAGCAACGTTATTACGTCTAACTAATATATTAATTAATGAGTAATGCATACAGAAGGATAATTTCATTATGTAACTTTTGTTAATGCTTAATAATGTTTTAATGAACTATGTGCAGTAGACATTAATTAACTGCTTATTGATGCATTTACTGATATGTTAATTAACGTTGGGTAATATATTATAATGCTTAATAATATTATTAAATTGTTAATTAGTGCTTAATAATACATTAACTGATCTTTCTCCAAGACAGACATCTGACATAATCAAATGACATTTAACAAATGACATCTTAATGCTGCTTTCCAATCAACTTGTAACTCAGGATTTTCCGACATCCTACTTGAAAAAGTGACTCTGAGCGCCACCTAAAGTCAGAGCTCCTACTTGGTAAAGTCAGGGGGGGAGATAATCAAACATTATAGTGGTGAGCCATGTTTGAGATATTTCAGAGTGACCGTGAACGCAGCATTACATGTTTCTCAGTCAGCTCGCTTCTTGATTGGCTACATTCCATTCCAGGTCACTAATTACGTGGTCATGAGTTGGGAGTCGTTGGCGATTGTCATCCGTGATTTATTTCAGAACTATTAACTTTTATCACACCTCAGACCACAGGATAATCGTATAGTAGGGTGACAATACATTCATATGTCCTCTTTTCATGTCTTGTATGGACCGTCCGGACGGATTTTTCTAACTCATTCAAATGTCCGGGTTTCCCAGGAATCCTGAATGCATCTCGGGGAACAAGTTTATTTAAATGACCGTAACAAACGATAATTGCTCTATCGGATACATTCCACCAGTTTCTGAAAGCTAATGAGTTTCTCATTACGGTAATTGAACTCACACGTGACAAAATCATTAACTCATTCAGTGCCAGCCATTTTTAAAATTTCTACCCTCCTCAATGCCAGCGTTTTAGAGCATTTTGTCAACTTTTTAAAGACCAACAGAATATTTTGTACTATGACACCAGATTCTGAAAGTCTCTAATTTCATCAGAAAAAAACATTTTGTCTCTAGCCTGTTGTGTTCTTCTGTAATCAGCAGTTGAATAGAGGCAAGTTTCACACAAATCGCCAGTTTGTGACAAAAAACACCTCAACATTGGTTTCCTTCTATAAAACTACAAAAACAACACCGAGACTTTTGATGGCAACATTATTTTTCTTTTTCTATCTAGGTCAGAGTTGAATGGATTTTTTACCAAGTCTCTCCACCCGTCATTCTCCACACACGCAACTTCCTCCTCATCCCGGACATGCCTAGTCTCACCGATTATTTTTTGATCGTTTTCTCTCACCATCGCGACACTGTCAATAGTCCACTTAGGTTCCGCATAAACTCTCGTAGCGCCATTTTCTGTCTCGTAAACTCTTTTCCTCTCCCTCTGAGCTCTGCACATCACAGGTGATCTCTCATTCAAAGGTGCGCTGCTGCCACCTACATGTCACCAGTTGGTCACTACATCATGGTACAAGTTAGATATTCACCGGAGAGCTTCGTCACACTGTCTCCTAGCAAGCCCAGCCAAAAAACACAAATCACGTCTATATATGTGAATGGCACCCAATGAGTTAAAGATGCAGCTTTGTTTTGATGAAATCGTCACACACGAGGAAAAGAGAAGAGAGACTAAAGTCCAAGATGGATTGAAATAGATGAATGAAAAATAATCTGCAGGAGGAGGGTCGTGGATGATAAAACCTCCATAGAGGCTAGAGAGGGATTTGCAAATGAAGATGCCACTGGGGGAAACTTAGCCTCTAAGAAGTTAAGGTAAATTTTCCAGCATCTGGTCCAGAACTCATCACCTCCCATTTCCACAGACAACAGACATAATAAAGCTCAGAGTCAGCATTGGATCATGGGATGTAACCTTTACAGTTATTTATTGAAGTGTATATTTAAGGATTACTTAATGCTCTGTATGCCTTGAGGTTTTCTTGAATTTCTAGATGATTCTCATTGTTTCAGTGATTGACAGATTTTAAGAAGGTATACATAAGATTTTGTTACAATGCATAATGAAGTTGATTGACTTCAAGTCTTTGTTATAAAGAAAGAAATGCATTTTTAAACCTTATTTATCTACTATATTACATTTTACCATTACGAGGTAGATTTCTAAAAAAAAAAAAAAAAAAGTTGAGTAATTTGATTATGCCAAGGTCGGTCCATGTGTCCTCTTTTTTGGAAACATGGCCTCCCTATCCTATAGGACTGTGTTTCTCAAATTGGGGTACGTAATGGCATTACAGGGGATACTTGAGAGAGAGAGAAAGTAGAAAATGATCAAATAAAGTGTCAGTCTTGGTCCCACTTAATAAAGGGGGTTCAACCTTGGGGTTGGGACCACATGTGGTGAATATCGACACATCTGAAATACCTTCTTGTGAAAGCTTGAAAACTTTTTAGCAATATTTGAGTGTTTTTCGAAATTCAGGTGTTTCCATTACCAGCTATTTAGATTCTGCGCATTTCCTAGGGTAATGGAAACACAGCTAGTGTCTATATCGCTTTATTCCATGCTGTTTTTTTAATAGATGACTTTTGACCCTGTAGGTACTGTACCTCTATCTCTAGACTTTGTTACTCAGATACAGATTCAAAATACTTTATTTACTGCGTGGGGCAATTCAGTTTCAGTTACATCCTGCCCAAGAAAACATGAAAAAACAATCACATAAAACATGAGAGTACAGGAATGAATGCACTGTGGGTCGCCACCCAAAACTTAGATGAGAAGTGGAAAACTTGAGGTAAGAAGAGGAGGAAAAAGCAGGTCCCACACTGTGCTTCTTTATGGAAAAACCTCGGCACGCACAGAAGCAATGAAACCCAATTACAACAGAATTCGAGGACACAGCACGTATGGTTGGGAGAGGGGACTTGTGGAGGGGAGGACCGCTGGGGGGCACGTGTGTGCAGCACCCCTCCTGCTGCCAATACATGGGGGGAGGGGGTGGACGGAGGGCCAAAGAAGGGCTCGCTCAGCTTTCTGTCTCAGTCTGATCACCAGTGGGTTGTGTCGGGGCAAAATGTTTTCAAAGCCTTTCCTCCCCACAGGGATTCTCATGAAGAGGACAGATAGAAGTGAGGTGGCGCCTTATCTCCACCTTTTCCCCTCTTGGTCTGACCAACTACTGAACTCAGACGAGCTGCTGGCTGGAAATAATTAGACTTGGTTGTCTGCCCTTGCTACAGAATTCTTCCTCCATGAGTGTTCAACAGTTAAGATAGACTTGCTAGTGCCAGAGAGCAATTAAAATGGTATGCAAAGGAATTACTAAACCCTTTTTAATTAAAGCTGCCGAAGAAAATAGCTTAATTGAAAAAGACTTGGTATCGTTTTGAAATGGATGACTAAGAACTCATTTCTTCAGCTTTATCTCTTCTACCAAGACGCATTACACAGACACTCAGTTTCTTCAGTGCTTGAAAATACATTCTGCAGAGTATGTTATGCAGGTTGGAAGTAATGCAAAGGAATTCCAAATTTGACAGATATTTCAAGGTTTTTCTTACAGTTATACAGTATACAGTATATATACTGATAAGGGGAAAAAATTGATTTGGATCAGAATTAACAGAGTAGTACTGCACAAAATTCTGGAAAGAAGTGGAGAAGGCACTGACAAATATCTCTGAACTAAGTCAAAACCCATAATTAGAAAACATTTTTGGAATACAAATATCATTAATAATAAACATGGCAGATATCCCACTCTTTAATGTTTTGTGTGTTACAGCCATGAAGCAGGTGAGAACATGGAAACAACAAAAATCACTCAAAATAAATATTTGGTTGAGAATAGAAGATCAAACTTTAGATAAAAACACAACATTAAAAATGAGAGATAACTTTTAGACCAAGTAGACTACACAATTACATAATGTCATCAAAAAGACATTTACCCTTTTTATTTATTCCCAATTTCCTTTCATGCATGTCTTTTAAACGTTTGCTTTTTTGGTTCTTGACTTATTTAATTAATATACTGTATATGAAAAACAACAATGCAGTGTATTAAAAAAAAAAACCTACCGCAACTCCTGCTCATCAATTTTCTACCATCGTTTTTTGGGGGGATGTTTGTACTTCTCGACTCCTGAACTTCCCTGCTTTGATATGCTGTTCACTGTGTAAAAGTCTGCAGCTTGAACACCAGATTAAAAAATGTCCTTTTAATGAGCGGAGCCACCATTTTTAATGTACTTTACACAACCTGCCTGTAAGACGATTAATCCCTGTCTGATTAAGGACAGACTTGGTGTCCTTCCCTGCTGGAGTAACTCATGAAAATATTTATCTTTCTCGAGGGGAATTCACTGTGTCTTATACTGCCGTTCTAGACTTTTCTAACCCACACATGCTGCATATTGTGTACTCAACCATGTTTTCAGTCGACTATTTTATTGCCACATTGTATAAATGGGGAAGCACTGACATGCATTTTGCCTATTGGGTACAACAAGGATTTCTGCTTCTGAAACATCAAAACAGAATCATGCACTTTGCTGAGGAAAACACAAGATGCATGTGACATGGTATTCTGCAACTTGAAAGTAATTAAACCAAGACGCTGGAAAACATAGATTAATAAACCAATAAGTGGATTTCCTTAACCCTTGTATTATGGGGTCAATTTGACCCCATTCAATGTTTATCTTCAAAAAATAAAAGTTGACTTTATTAATTTTTTTTTTTTGCTTCATATATCATGACCTTTCCTAAGTTGATGGGTACAATGTGCTGAACACATATTATACACATTTATGTCCCAGGGGTCAATTTGACCGTGTAAATCCATGTGTGACCTTAAAGGTTTACGGTCAGTGAGGTTTTGGAACAGCTCTTTCACAGTAAAAGTGATGTAGCATGTGTCTGAGAGAGAGGACCCTGATTTTGAGACATTCTCATCTGATGACAATGAGAGTGTTGACCCTCCATCAAACACAGTCCCTTCTGAAAATGGAAAGACCAACATCAATCAATATGGTTCATTCTGTGAGAGTCATGATGGTGAACACCAAACTAGAAAATATTTGGATAAAATATTTTGAAGATCTTTCAAACTAAAACTTTACGTTCAACCTGATGGTGGCGCGGCAGGAAAGGTCATATCATCACCACAACCAACAGGGTTCATACTCTTGTGGTCATTAATGTTGTCAGTAAATTTGAGAAGATTTGAATGAAAACTATTCAGGATAAATTAATTCGGAAGTTTGTCCTGATGGTGGCGCTAGAGAAAAGGTCAAGGTTTCATTATCAAGGGGTTATTTATGTATTCAATAGATAAATAAAATACCTGACACAATAACATCAACACTTTTCTGAAAATAATTTTCTGGAGGCAAATACTGTATCCCTCGGGGCAAATTGACCCCAAGGGTAAAATGTGTTACTGGTAATATTAGAGGATAATAGGAGGGTTAACTATAATTATCTAGGTTGCAGTGAAGGCTAAAATAAAAAAGAGAAGAAATTAAGGCAGAATCATGAGTTTGAAATTAATGTCATATCAGATTTTGTCACATCTGGGAAGTGAGTCCCTATTGACTCTAAGTCATTTTTTTTACTGAAAAAATCTGTTTTCATCAAAATCAAAAATGAGTTTTTCAAGTAAAAACTCGGGAATTTGTTTTCAGCTAAAGTCGTGCAGCCTTAGTAAAAAAGTAAAAGTTGAAATTCACCAAAAAAAAAAAAAAATTAAAGTACCAGAAACAACTACGTAATTACAGTCGTCACCTCTGGTTATTGGACTTCATAATAAAACTGAATTCATTATGATGACAGACATTTTCTGCAGACTTGACAGTTATTGCATCCTAAAGTTATCAAGCACAAGTTTTGCATTGAGACAACCTGTGTATTAATTCTGCAACAACGAATCAACAAAAATCAAATATTTAAAGCGTTGGCAACGAGTTTCATTATCGATTCGTTGCATCGTGGGAATTATGTCACTGACTGTGATGCAGAGCCATTTGCTTCATTGTGCACGCATGAGTGTTAGTGTGTGTTTGTGCGTGCGCGTGTTTGGGCGTGCATGCACCACGAGTGTTTGTGTGCGCGCGCAGTGTTGGTGTGTGTGCGCAGAGTGTTTGTGTGTGTATGCATCACAAGTGTTTGTGTGTACAGGCAGATGGTTTGTGTGTGCGCGCACCACGAGTATTTGTGTGAGCATTGCAAGTCACACACAAACACTTGCGTGCACACTTTTATTTGAGTTTAATCAGCTTAAGCAGAGTTTAAATGTGCTTTACAGATAAACTGTTTAAAAAAAAAAAAAAGAAAAATCAGATTTTTTGACCGATTAATCAATTATGAAAATAATCGTTATTTGCAGCTCTACTGTATAACAATAAAACTGCTGAGATTTTGCCTGTAACACTGCAGGGATATATGGGAAATATATCCATTGAGATAGACATGATTCTCTCTGTACATTATAGCACTACTGAACACAAATGCATGGGTGAAATGAGCAGAAATCATCAAGTACATCATCACACGAGCTGTAGCCATGCACACAAACTGACTGATAACATGCACTCTCTTTACCCTCCTCTCCCTGGTAATCTATTCTTACCTAATTATTTTTTGGGGTGTGGGCTAGCTTGAGATCTACCTTAATTTGCCTGGATGCAGCGTGCAATTAATCAAGGCCTATGCTAAGTGACAGGCTTAATGGAGGCACCCAACTCCACTGTGGTTGTCTGCCGGCTGCCTGTTCCTCAGAACTCAGACAAGCATATCCTTTCAGAGCGGCTACACACACAAGGACACTTCCACCAAATTGAATAGGGGATGGTGTGCTGAGTGGAGTACATTTATCTTTACTTACCCTCTCCCACTACTCAGCTGTAGTATACAGTCTTGAAGACGGGTAAAAGCGCCTGGTTTTTCATACAGAGTGTTCTGTTATTTGCTTTTTCATATATACTATTTATTTATAGACAAACATTTATGGTTTTAATCAACCAATTTTGTGATGTTGTGATGAGTGTTGCTGCCTGGTGCTCTGTACGAGTAAGTATAGTCTGTAACACCTTATTCTAAGTTTTATACATGAGGCTGAAATTATGCTGTCATTATCTGTCATTAGCATGAATAAGGTGTCATTTGTTAAAATATGACACCTTTGGAGCCATGTTGGCATTTTTTGTGTTTAGGTGTGGGGATCTAGTGGGGATAGGTAGGGCTAAGGTCGGGTTAGGGTGTCAAACTTATTTTACTTCAGGGCCAAATATGGACAGGTTTGATCTCAGGTGGGCCACAGACTTTTTGCAGAGAAAACAAGTAATTTCAACTTTAATGTGCCCTAGTTTGCGCTTCCACATATAATTGATATGTAAAATCTGTAAGGCACCGTCAATATTCAAGCAAGAAGTGACAGATATAGCACTCCTGCAAGTCTTCACTTTAAATTACCTTGATTTTTTGACCAATTTATTATTTAATTTTGGGGGAATTTTGTAATGTGGGGAAAATGACAGGATTTTGGAAAAAATTGAGAGTTAAAAAAATGACTGCCATCATGTGATAAGCACGGGGAAAATTGTGAGCCCTGTGAATGTTGTAAAGTTTCATTGAATATGTGTACTTAGAGGGATGGAGATATCTGCAACTGAATTAGTTGAAAATGTACACAATGATTAATGGTTTATCTGTCATTTATAATTCATCCTGTGGGCTGAATTGGATGCTTTAAAGCAGTGTTTCTCAAATGGGGGTACGCGATGGCACTACAGG
This sequence comes from Gouania willdenowi, assembly GCF_900634775.1. NCBI lineage: Eukaryota > Metazoa > Chordata > Actinopteri > Blenniiformes > Gobiesocidae > Gouania > Gouania willdenowi. Next base: position 34,541,119 of record NC_041053.1, on the reverse strand, counting down.
GGGTACTTGAGAGAGACAAAGTGGAAAATTAACAAATAAAGTGTCAGTCTTGGTCCCACCCCAGGCGTCAGGTGACCGGAAATGATAAAAAAACTATAGAAATAAATCTAATCATGACCCATTAAATCAGTGTTTTTCAACCTTGGGGTCGGGACCCCATATAGAGTGACCTTAAATTTTTTGAAAAAAGTGAAATAGATTTTTTAATTACTGTTAATTGAAAAAAAAAAAAACACAATCTTAAACAACTGTATTTCATTTTGTGAAATATAAATCGAGTGCAAGTAAAGTGCAATGGAAAAAAGTCAAAAAACTCAAACTCAACTCAACAAAAAACTCAAACATGATCAAAAACGAATTATATATTAAAGCAGAACTAAGTAACTTGCGCTTAGCGCTCCCCCTAAAGGTCACTTTTGGTTATGTCACTGTCGTAAACACACTCTGCACCCCCCGCCGCCTGCCCCACCCTACAGCCACATGCGCATATTTGCTCTCCCAAGACGGTAGCAACTTATCACTGAAAAATCCTAATACAACAGTGACACTAAGGGTGCTTTCACACATATAGTCCCATGTGAACAGTATGAGGAAGAGAGACAAGTAAAATAAATGAATGATGTGGGAGTAATACGAAAGGGAGTATGGAAATGTGTGATGTGTATTGGGCGACCGTGGCTCAGGTGGTAGAGGGTCGAGAGAGGTTGGGGGTTCGATCCCAGTACCTGACTATGTGTTGAAGTGTCCTTGGGCAAGACACTGAACCCTAAGTTGCTCCCAGTGGTCCACTAGCACCTTGCATGGCAGTCCTGTCCCATTGGTGTGTGAATGTGAGAGTGATTGGGTGAATGAGCTGATATGTAAAGCGCTTTGGGACTGCTTCAGTGTGGGGATAAAGCGCTATATAAATAAAGTCAATTTACCATGTGTTTGTTTGTGTGCTGACAAAGCTGCTCTGAAGATAGATAGATAGATGGATAGATAGATGAAGAGATGGATGGATATTTGTGTGTGTGCTGCCTGATGGAGCGCTGGGTTGTGAGTGTGTGTGCGTGCCAATTACACACACTGTTGTTGTGGCGCCGCGATGATAGTAATTAAATTATAAATGAAAATGGATAGTTAAAAATGAAATTGTAATCGAAAAATTTACCCCAACCCTGATTCTCGCCAAAACTCTTCAGGAACAGTTGAAAAAACAAAGAGCAATATTTTCACTGCTAAAGCACTCCCACTTTTCCCACAAAGATTACCTTCCAATTGTGACTGTGTCTGTCCAGAGGATTGACCCTATTCTGTTGTTACTCATCTCAAACAGCAGCACAAACACCTGTGTTTGTGTGTGTTGTTCGTCATTTGAGTGAGTCAGCCTCAGTTCAAATTCGCCCCACGATACTTGTAATTACCTCCCTGTTTCCTTTCCCATCTGAAATTTCAAAATAAAACACACAAATGTAAGGGAAAGCCTTTAAAAAATAGCCCGTTGCTCATTTGCATGCAACGTGAAAATATTCATAGTCATCCCCATAAGATTAATTCTCTCATTATGAAGCACAGTTGCAGTCAGATACACTTTAAAGCCCTTTAATATGCCTCCGTGCACTCTCCTGTGGACCGATATAGAATCCCAGCCATACTTATCATTGTCTAGCTTCATCATTGTTTCTACTTTATGGGCCCATGGATGATCACAAATGGCAAATTATGAGGGTACATGAAGATGAGTTGTGATAATGGAAGCACAAACAATGCCAAAAATGAATGACGAGTGGAGACGGAATTGCTCAAGTAATGATGCACTACAGGGCTGTTTGAAAAGGGATAAAAATCCCACACGCAGCTTCACTGGCTATGCTGTTTCTGACAGGAATACTGGGGGGTTTATCCCACCTGTGGAGGAAGTTTATTTCATTATATTCAAGAGTACATTTGAAAGCACCAAATAGCATGAAGTTTGTAGGGCAGTGTTAAGAGACTCCCAATGATGATCTTTTCCCAGAATTATCAAACATCATCAGAATTATTCATGTGTTTTTATTCCTTAATATGTAAAGTCACATTTGTTTACAGCAGGAATAGTCATTTCTAGCACAGCGGGGGTCACAAAAATGTGATTGTATCTGATCTGAGGGCCACATGATCAATATTAATGTTAGCATTAGAATAATGTTTGATCTAAGCATTAACACAGGGTGGAGAAAAGGGTTTTGTCTTTTTTTGTCTTTGTCTGTGGTTTTGTTATTTTGTGTCTTTTGTCATTTTGTATTGCCGGTGAATCCAGCCTTGGTGTTGTCTGTGTTGCCATGTCTGGGTTGCCACGTTGGGTGTTTCCCATGTGTGTTTGACGCCCTGGGTTGATGTATGTGATTGTGACGTTTCCTTTTGTTGTGTCCTCACTCTCGCGTTAGTTCGTGGTGGGCGGGAGTAGAACGAGATTTAGATAAGTGTTGGCTGGAGGAGAAGTTAGTTCATGTCTGACAGTGTGGATGGTGTGTGTAACAACACTGTGTACGATTGTCCTGCTCTATAACCAGCAATTAAAAGCGACTTCTGACAAGACTTCAGCAATCCTTATTTCACGGCTCATCCACACTACAGTATGTTTTTGTCATTTTTTGTGTTCTTGTTGTAATTTTGTGTATTTTTCTTGTGTGTTGCGCATATTTTGGGTCACTTTGTGTAATTTTGTGGTTTTTGTGTTTTCCTGTCATTTTGTGTAATTTTGTTGACAGGTTTTTTGTGTCTTTGGAGCTATTTTGTAACGTGTAGTTTTTTGTGCGTTTTCATAGTCATTTTGTTTGTTTAAGTGGTTGTTGTATGCTTCTTTGTTGTAGTTTTGTGTTTTATGAGTCATTTCGTGTTTTTTAGGATTTTTTGTTTTGTTTTTGTGTACTTTGTGCAATTTGCTGTTAATTTGTGTATTTTGGGAGTTATTTTATGTGTTATGTTGGGCTTTATATTCCTTCCAACTTGTTGTTTTTTTGGGCAGCTAGTTGCCTATGTCTGCTTTACAGTTTGAAAGCAGTGCAATTTATAACTTGTTATTACTCTCAAACACTACTTTCTATCATAATAGGTCAGCTGTACATATTGTGTTGCAACAGGAGATATGAATGATAGATAAAAAAAGCCAATAGTGTAACGTACTCAGACAATATCACGATCCCAAGGTTTTAATAGAAACAGGACGACTGCACTGACTCCCATGTCACTGAGCAAGCCGTTTAAAACACTGCAGTTGCAGTACGAATGGATACAAACTGTATTTAAACACACATTGTCATGTGTGTGTTATGTGTTTTATTTTTGAGTCATTATCCTTTCGATCATCTGACAAATTTTGAAGAGTAACTAGCTCCAGAGGTTTTGGTTGACGTGTGTCTCTCGGCCTTGATTATGGGCACGGCTCCTGGAGCATTTAAAGCTGCAGTATGCAAGGTTTTTTTTTTGGCGTCATTTGGTCAAAAAGCCTTAATCATCTTTAAGCATATTCTAATCCAAAGTGTTCTGAGTGGACACTGAATCTTTTCTTCTTCTCTTGGCTTTCTATCTTTCTACAGAGTGTTCCATGAGCTGTTTTTGGGGGCGTTACTATTGGCTGCTCGACTGCAGTCAATGCACGTTCACGTATCATTGATAGTTAACGGTTGACGTTCTGACTCCCCAACATTCTGTGACTCGACCTTCGCAGTCTCACTTCCTGGTGTGCGATATACATTCATGGCAAATTTCTTGGGTTACACTGATATGAATGACCAAGCATTGACCTTTGACTTCTTTGTGCTTCATCTCCAACTGTGAATAAATGATTCTAAAGGCTTCCATCCCCGGGGATTAATGTGCTCAGTCAGGCTTTAAGTCGCTTGCTGAGAGCAGTGAGAGAACAGTGACAAATGTTCAATTGACCCCTAATAGTATGGTGTGATATGGTAACTGTAGATGCTGGAGAAGCTCAGTTTGAAATCCTTTTTATCTTCATCCTTCACCATGAAGGTCTTTCTTTTAGGCCAGTGGTTCCCAAACTTTTTGTGCCCAAGGCACATCAAAGGTCAAGTAAAAATCTGAAGGCACACCTCTTATGCAAAATAGCCTTTATAACACGTAGTATTGCTCATATCATGTAAAATATCACATGAGCGCTTTCTTGTACGGTGACCATACAAGAAAGTGCTCCATTTTCCCTCTTTCTGTTTCTCTGTTTAATGTCTTACAGCCTTTGTCACAGTTTTTTCAATTATTGTTTTTGTGAGTTTGTGTGTATTTTGGGAGTCATTTTCTGCTTTTTAAAATCCTTTGTGTATTTAGGGTTTCATTTTGTATGTTTAAAAGTTTTTTATGCATTTTGATGGTCATGTTGTGTGTTTTTTGAAGTTATTTGTGTATTTTTTAAAATCATTTTGTGTATTTCGGGAGTCATTGTGCGTTTATTTGCATATTCTTTCTTTTAGGTGTCAGTATTGTATTTGTTGTAATTGTGTGTGTTTGTTGTTGTGCTTACACTTAATAAACGTGGAATTTTGCAACAAAAAAAGGAGAAAAAAAAGTTACATTTCCAATGCCTAAGTAATACATTATGTAAGAAAATATCCAATGGGAGCTTCTAGCAAGTGAAGATGTCACAGATGATGCTGGTAGCTGTGTGCATATCCGTAGGTGAGCTTCATTCTGTTGAGCTCACATCCACATTTCTCCCTGGTTGAGTTACTATGGCTAATGGGGCAGGTTAAATACCAGAAACCATGCATGTAGCAAACTCATGCTAGGCTAGGATTTCTACAAACATTCCCTAAATGCACTAATTACTTGTCCCAGTCCAGAGCGCTGCAGAACATGCTGGGATTATTCCAAACAAGGTGCTAAAACATGCTGAAGGGCCTCTCGGTGGAGCCGAGGTTAGTGGTGCATGATATTGGCTCACACTTGAACTGGCCTCTATGAACATTAGGGGTTCTGGTTTTCTCCCACAGCCAGAGAAAGTGCACGTTTGTTTGAAAAATGGTGACTCCAAAATGCTTGCAATTGTCGGACAGAGTCTAATTCAGAATCAGAAATACTTCATTTATCCCAGGGGGAAATTGTTTATGTCACAGAGGCTTGATCAATTTTACAAACAAAAAGAATAAACACTATAGAAAGAAAGAAAGAAAGAAAACGTACATACAGTAATTAAGTAAGACTGTTAATTAAATAAGGATTAAATACAAGTGCACAAATTACATTAGAACAAATAAAATAAATAAGAATAATAATAATGATACAAATATACAAATATAATACAGATATATACATTAATTGTATATCCAATAAGTATTGGTGCATGATGTCACAGGGTGTAACTGGGAAAAACTCTAAGGACAACTAAACGGTAAATGTACTTGAATAATGTATTTCATACACAAGAAAATGTGTTGCGCTTGACATAATAAAAGATGAAGCATTTAGAAAACATTAAACAAAGTAAATTCGTTAAAAAAATAATAAAAACATTACATCCGAATCACAACATTTATTGAAAATATTTAAAAAATATCCCTCTTCGTCCGAAGGAGTGCTTTTTTATCTTTTACTATTTTAAATTCTAAGAACCAATGTCAGTCTTAGATAACATGTTAAGACTGACAGATGTAAGGAGATCAAAAATTTCAAGAAAAATAGCTTTTTTGAATAAATGAAACCTTAACATATTATTTTTTTTAAAATCTCTCTGGGCCCTCCCCTTGGGGGTTGGGTGCTTGGGTGTGGGTGGGTGGGGGGGTGGGATGCTGGCGGGGGGCCTTGGGGTTGGGTGTTGGAGTCGGTGGCGGGATGCGCTGGGTGCTCGGCTGCTTGGGGCTTCCTCGGATGTGTGTGTGGGGGGCGGTGGCTGCCTCTCAGCCTGGGATCTTGGGGGCGTCTGAGGGGTTGCTCGGCCGTGGGGGTGGTGGCCTGGGGCTCCCTGGCCCCCACTCTTTCTGCTGGCCGCATCTGCGGGCCCGGGGCAGTTCCTGGGTTTGCGGTAGCGTTTTTTGCACATATACTGGTCTACGATGCACTGGCACGCCTTGGGATGTGGAATAAAACTCATACTGGTCTTAATTTTAGACACGTTAATCCCAAATACCTGCTTTAGGTATTACCACTCACTCATTCCCCCTGTCCACAGCCACCACCATTATAGCTAAGCTTCACACTTGTCACTATACTGGCTTGATTACACAACATAATAAGCACAATATATTCTACAACTTCACATCTCACCCTCACTGGAAAACAATCTACTCTTCCCCACCCTTTCTATTTCCTACCTTGAGTCTCTCCTCCCTGCTCCCTTTCCCCTCCCCCTCCCCCTCCCCCTTCCTCTCCACTTAGGTGTAACACTGCTCTCCCTTTTTATATCCTCCCTATGATAAAATATTTCTTACCCTTCCTTAGGGAGGGCTGGTGATGGTCACAATTAAGCAATAAAATAAATCAATTTATTTTATTGCAATAACAAAACATGCATTGCTGTCTCATAATGATTGCACTTCTTGCAGTGTTGACCTTTGACAGCATGTGCAGACAAGAGAAAAAAAAAAAAAGAAGACAAGATGGAATTATTATGTGGGCAAGTGTAAATGCTTATATATATATATATATTTATTTATTTATTTTTTCTGTCAAGCATTTGTGCACAGCTTCAATTGTTTGAAATCAAGTCAAACTCCAGAATAGCAACATCATAACTGAAGTGCGAAAATCTGAAATGAACCCCAGCAGACATTGAACGTGAATTCACTTTAGCGTAAAATTGTCATTTTAATTTTCCGCTACATTTTATCATCTATCTTCAGCTGGTCATTGAACAGCTTTTGTGGGGGTTTGATTCCACTGAAAATAGATGCAGGTGACAGGCTTTCATATTCTGATAAGTTTTGCTGCAGGAAGATAAATAGTCCAGATATGTTTGTGCTTGTACAAGCTTTTTTTTGCTCGGCTGGTACATTTGTCAAAGTGCCGCTGACAATATCGTATATAGAGGAGTCCACATGGATCACTACGTTTCCTATAAGAACCTCAGCAGAAGCAGACAGTTGTTTTAAATGAAGATGCTTTAAACTGAGCATTAGACCGTCCAGCCTGCATCAAACTTGTATAATGTCAAGTTATAAATGCTGTTGCGTGTTGGTGGCAATTATCTATTTTCTTTCCTGTCTATTGGTTTCCTTAGGCTTCCTAATCAATGAAAATATAGTGTGTGTGTGTGTGTGTGTGTGTGTGTGTGTTGTTTTTTTAAATGGCAAAATGTGGTAAAGCTTGACATGAAACATATTTTAATAATTGTTAACTACATACTGTATGTGTAGAACTGTAACATGGTTCCCCAGTTTTGTGTTAAAGTATAATTGACAATTTGTATAGAATCTTCATGGCAATTACAATTACAAAGTCAAATATCTAAACTAAGTTACAATTTATTTGTGATTATGACAGCAACAGATTTGTAAAATTATGATTACAATTATAATTATGTCATAATTGTAATTAATTATCAATGATAATTTACCCCAACCCTGGGTACAGGAGCACATTGCACATTGCTGTGTAGCCACAGCTGCCCTGGTGCACCATTGGTCCCTCCAACCATCACCAAGACTCACACACACACCACATTCATACTAGGCAATGTCGATAAAGTGTTTTGCCCAAGGACACAACGACATTGACTTGGCTAGAGTGAAATTCGAACCCCCAACCATTCAGTTATTGGACGACCCACTCTCCCACTGAGCCAAGGTCGCCCATTATTTGTAGATTAATGCTGCGTTCACACCAAAATCGTGTCTCACGCCCCAAACAAGTTGAGAAGGGAGCACGTTGAGGGGAGGGGCTTCTCTGCCGATGGTGTTCATACAATGGATGATATTGTGGCGATCAGTTACGTTCATAATAAACCCAGTGACTGTGAAGTGGTGGGGGGCATTATTGTGTTCAGTGCACACACTGACATCACAGTGCAAAGGGGGCACACAGGACAAACCACTGTGTTACTGGATCACTTGTACTAATATTGTATATTACTTTCTCATTATTTAGACCACTACATCTTGAACGCTTCTCTTTCTCTGTTGTCGAGGTTGAACATGTCCCTCTGACAACACTCTTGACCCCAGCCTGCCCCCCCCAGTGAAACTGGTCTAGAACCACCACTGGTGCATGCTCGTGTTGTCGTGGGAATGGGAGTCACTGATGAATTGTGATGTGTCAGCAGAGGGTTTTCCTCCTCCTGTAGTTGTATGAGAGCTGACAATGGAGCTTTCTCTACTGCTTTCCTCTTTGATATAAGAACCTCAGAAGATGAGAACGTTATTTAACCGTAGGGCCTAATTAAGCACAAGAGGAAGCTGGGAAAAGAGAAGGTTAGGGGCACCATCACAATGAGGACTTAAGGAAAAACAACTCATCCTGCACCGCTGTAGGTAATCCCAGTGTATGTAGTATCACAAGCTTTAGATTTTTATTTACCTTCAGCTTTAACTCAGAGGTTGTGCATTGCTTTTGTTTCTTCAGCTCCATCTCTGGAGTGTCAAACTCATTTTTGTTCAGGAGCCAAATACGGAGCAGTTTTATCTCAAGTGGTCTACAGACTTCAGGTGAAACGAGTAATTTCAACATTAGTGTGCCCTAGTTTACACTTCTACATATGCATAAAATATAAAATATGGAGGAAACTGACAATATTCAAGCAATACGTGATAGATATGAGTCCCAACCGGATCTGCACATTTTCTAGGATTTGTGACCAATTTCTCTTTAATTAAGGGGGAATATTATGTGATAATTTGAGGAAAATTGAAGAATTTTGTAAGAATTTTTAGTTTTTTCAATAGTTTAGTATTCAAAATTACTGCAATCATGTGTTATAAGCACGGGAAAAACTGTGAGCCCCTGAAAATATTGGTTAGTTTCATTTACACAGTGATTCATGTTGTCTCTGTCATTTTCACTTTCTTCTTGGGCTGATATGGATGTTCCAAAGGGCCAGATTTGGCTCCCGTGCCATGAGTTTGACACACGTGGCTTAACTGCTTGTCCCTCTTGAAGCCAGGCTGGTTAGAGGTAATTAAATTGGAACTTAGCGGAGCGGGCCAGTTATGTAGGTGGTAATGGTCTGCAATCTTCAGCTTGGATGGGTTGTGTGTCCTTTATAATAAGATAGCAGAAGTGATGCACTATATTGCAATGACTGGGGAAAACGAGGCGGGGGCAGCGTGCCATTAAATTGAACCAGAAAAATCTGTATGCAGTAAGCAAGATCTGAAGATTTTTACCATCTGCTAATCGCACACACTAACAGCACCTGAACATGATGTTTTCATAATCCTTAATTTAAAAAGATTTAGTTCTGTTCCTGTTCCGCGGTCAGTTTATAAAACGGTTACTGTTGATACGGCTGCTGATTTAATGGGAGGCACAATGTTCACTAATCGATAATGTAGAGTAATTTCAAATAAATATGTATTTATGCAGTGTGGGGTGCATTGTTGTACTCATGAAAATGATCCTCTTTATCTGCAGGGCAAAATATAAGTGAAGTTATTTTTTGATATGAATAAGAAGAATGTAGCTTGTGACATAAGCCAGAGAGCACGTGTCTAACTCAAGGCCCAGGGATCAAATCCGGGCCCCTTAGAGCATCCAATAATGACCCTCAGGAAAAAGTAAAAATGACAGAGAAAACATGAATTATTGTATAAATTACCAAATAATCCACATGTAAATATCTGAAATTCACCAACTCCACAACATTTTTAGGGGCTTGCATTTTTCCTTTGTTTACATCACTTGAAGGCAGTCATTTTTATTTGCAAATTGTGGAGAGAACTCTCAATTTTTCCACAAACAATTACACAAAATTCCTCTGAATTACACAAAAATTGGTAACAAAATCAAAAACTTTTTGTGATATTAATATTGAAAACGGGCCCAATGTTAATTTTTTTCTGCCCACCTAAAATCTACGGCCCACTTGAGGTCAAACTTGTCTATATTTGGCCCCTGAACTAAAATGAGTTTGACACTCTTGCCATAGAGCATACATGTGATAGTGATTTTCATGAACTCTACTAGCAACTGCTAGACTAAAACAGTCTTAGTACGACTAGTGAGATTTTGAGTGTATTAATAGTATTAATAATAATACTGGCTTGGATTTATATCATGCTTTTCTTGAGGAGGCTAGAAGCTCCTCCAGAAACCATTATTCATTCACTCCAGTCACTCACAACAGTGGTGGTAAGCTACATCGTAGCCACGGCTGGCGTGGGGCATACTGACAAAATTGTGGCAACCATTTAGATTACAATTACATCTTCAATCATCCATGTTCAATTACAACTTCATTAATGATTACCAGCATTTTTTCAATTATTAAAGTTCAATTACAATTAATTACAGTTACTCAACCTGAAATCAATAACCACATAAAATATGTCCTTCCTCTTGTGTTAGATTTCTGTTAGCATCTCTTATGATAACGGGCCAGTTTTGACCCATGTCTTAAATCAGCTGTAAAGTACACTAAAAAAATATCTATCATCTCATTTGCTTTGTACCTTTATAAGATTCCTAACCAATGAAAATATTGGTATGAGACCTTGAGCAGAGACTGTTTTTTGCTGACACTGTGAATACAGCACAATCTCTCTGTAATCTAATCGAACATGACTCAGCAAAGGAGCAACGTCTCTGTTCAGAAGTATGACAATATAATGCAATCATTGTGTATAAACACATGACAAACTGTACGCATGAACATATTTGATGATTTGATGTTTAATATAATTGCCATAACACAATATTTTTGGTCAGTACATATATATATATATATATATATATATATATAGGTAAATGGTCCTTAAGAGAAATGACAAGTAAACTTGATCTGAAACACATTTTAATAGTTACATACTGTATGTGTAAGCCATTGAACTATAACATGGTACCCTAGTTTTGTGTTTCAATTATAAATGATTGGTTTTATAGAATTGTCATGCCAATTACAATTACTAAGTAAATTATCTGAACACAATTACAATTTAATAATGATTACAACAGCAACAGATTTTTTTTTTTTTTTTTAATTACAATTGTAATGGTGTCATAATTGTAATAAGTTATCAATTCCGTGATTACAATTATAATTGACCCAAACCCTTGGATGACCATACTAGTAAAAGTACGGTGTGTGAGTAGACCTTAGGAGGAAAGTGAAATCATCTACTAGGAGACAATTTTGTGTTGCTCGTAACACTTCTGCAGGTTCACAGTGATGCATGCATTCAGAAGTGTTTTGGGTGAATGCGTGCATTTTTCATCACGGACCTAATCTAAGTTTTAGGATTGAACATGGCACAATAATCCCTGCCACTGCTGATGGAGTCTGTCTGCACTAAAATTGAGGCTAAATTAGTTTTGGTTTGTATTACAATAACATACTGAAGCGGATGAAAGTCCAAAAGCTCAAAGTTTAAAGTGCGGACATTTGAAATATTGTCATGCATCATTGAGTTCATGTCATTTTCACTACTTTTAGGGATTAGTTTTGACTTCTATTGCTGATGGAACTACATTACAGTGAGGGAAATCATCTCAGAACTGATTGACTGAAACGTTTCGAGTTTGTTTCTGCAAGAAAATGGCCAGCAGGTCAAAGCGTCGAAGCAGTCTGTCTAGGATATAATGGTCAAAATCCCAATAAAAGAGGCAAAGAATAAAAGCAACTCAGTGGTGTTGCCTGGAGGTAAAAAAAAAAAAAAAAAAAAAAAAGCATGGATGGTGGAAGCTTTGCTCCATGGAATTCTGTTGAAACTAAATCTGTGTGAGTGTGTGCTGATGTTGATCATATAAAGTGGAAAGATTAGAGTAGAAAGAAAAGGATAAACATTTAAATGTGATACTAGAATGTGTAAGACAACCACCTGGAAACAGGGGTGGACTGGCACAAAAGTTTTGTATTATCAGTAGACACCATGTAGAAGCTGTTATTAAGTCAATGATGCTCAACTTGTGGCTTTGTATGTCTAATTTGTATTATTATTCATGATTTATAAATATCCTTTATATAAACTACAATATATATAGTTATATATATATATATATAAATATATATAGTGCAGTGTGGATGAGCCGTGAAATAAGTATTGCTGAAGTCTTGTCAGAAGTCGCTTTTAATTGCTGGTTATAGAGCAGGACAATCGTACACAGTGTTGTTACACACACCATCCACACTGTCAGACATGAACTAACTTCTCCTCCCGCCAACACTTATCTAAATCTCGTTCTACTCCCGCCCGCCACGAACTAACGCGAGAGTGAGGACACAACAAAAGGAAACGTCACCATCACATACATCAACCCAGGGTGGCAAACACACACGGGAAACACCCAACGTGGCAACCCAGACATGGCAACACCAAGGCTGGATTCACCGGCATCACAATGTATATATTTTGTCCATACTTGCAAGTACTGTTTGACACTTTTATCAATTTTTTGTCTTCTTAAAAAAAAATGTTTCACAACTTTTGCCCAATAAATACCGTTTGTTTCCTTTTCCCCCTAAATGTTTCCTCTATTTGTTTCACATTTCTGCCCTTTTTCACTATTGTTTGCCACATTTTGCCAAATTAAGCTACACTTTGCCATTGCATACCACCTGGTTCCTCTTTATTTGCCCATTTTTTGGCCACTCTTGACTGCTTTTGGCTCATTGTAGTTAGTTTTCACTCTTTCCTTGACACTTTTGGACCATTTTTGTCCACCTGTTACTATGTCTGCCTCCACTAGCTCAACGTGGCAGACCAGCCCGGCCCACTTTGGGTTGATGGCCCACTGGGACGATGCCCAGTATGCCAGATGGCCACACCCCTGCCTAGATATGACAGTGGCCAGGAAGAATGTTTCTGAGACATTGGAAGTTCTGCAGAAAGTGTGAATGCCAAATCGTTTGTGTTTACTAGGTGAAAACTAAGGAATCTGAGTCAATGATGGACACATTCACATTATATCAACATCCACAATATTTATACAGACAGTTTTGGTACAAAAAACGTTCTTTGTTTTATTAATAAGCAAATGTAGGAATGAAAATGACAAATCAAACCCGTCATTGTGCATTACCACTGTTGCTGAATCTTTACTAATGTTAAAGAGCTTCAACAAATGTAAGCATTTTTTGCACAGTCGTGAAATTTGTGCAAAAAAAAAAAATTTGACTGAGGAGGATTTATTGATTTTCAACAGGGCTTTGGTTTATACGACGTTGAGAATGATGTAGGGGTCAATTACATTTTTCAGTTACAATTACATTTTCAATTACCCATGTTCAACTACAATTCAGTTATGATTACAGTGACCAGCATTTTTTTCCCAATTACAATGAAATTACAGTTATCTTTTATCCACAGATAGTCAATTACAATTACGTTCTCAATGACTAAAGTTCAATTACAATTAATCACAATTGCTGAGCCTGAAATAAATAACCTAATAAAAGTGAACCTTCCTCTTGTGTTAGTTTTCTGTTAGCATATCTTATGACAACCGGTCCTAAATCAGCTGTAAAATACACTAAAACAAATATCTATACCAATTTATTTCCTATCTATTGATTACCTTGTTAGGCTTCCTAATCAATGAAAATATAAGTTTTAATATTTTTGATGTGGGCGTCTGAGCCTTTTTTTGTCATTATACCCCTCGGTTTATTAATATTTTTTAAATGGTAAAATGTGGAAAAGTTTGATATGAAACATATTTTAATAATTCACTACATATGTGTAGAAATGTACATAGAACTGTAACATGGTTCCCAAGATTTGCATTGAATTATATTTTACATTTTTTATAGAATTTCCACAGCAATTACAATTATAAAGTCAATTTTCTAAACTCAATTACAATTGAATTATGATTACGGCAGCAACAGATTTTTTAAATTGTGATTTCACTTATAGTGACGCCATAATAGTAAATAATTAGCAATTATGTAATTACAATTATAATTGAACCATTATTGTTATTAATTATCAATTACGTGAGTACAATTATAACTGAGCCCAACCCTGGTGATGTTCCATTCAAATCATTAAGCTCGAAAAGATTGAAAACTAAATACGACACCATCATTAGGTAATGCTGTGAATATTGGTGAAAAGAATACATATCAGGAGCATAGCCCATTTCTTGCATAAAAGGAACATTCATATTTCATTCAGTTTATTTTTTGGTTCTGCTCCCAAAAATGGGGAACGTACTCTTTATCTGTCAGTGGTGAACCCCCCCACCCCCACCCCACCCCCCTAGCACTTGAGAGCAAACTTTAATGACACATTTCTTCAGTGTCTGCCACCAAAACAAAAGAACAGACAACGTAAAGTACAAACAAACTTTACTCTCAGTGTCACTCCAGTCTCCTTCTGTCCAAAAAATGTGTGCTTCCCCTGCCCTGGACCCCCACTCCAGATCTGTCTGTCTGCATCTTTTCAAAAACTCCATGTCGTACTGCGTGCACTCTTGACACATTCGCCTTGACGGGTGTGATGTTACAAAAAACACAATGTTAACAAAGACTTGTTTGTAAAAAAGTGGAACTAATGAGCAAACTGTCAGACAGTCTTTACTTCCTTGCTGGTTCTATAGCATTCAAATGGGTTTCGTTCAATACTACAAGGAAGGCTCAGTCACTGATTGATCGCTTTTAACTATGGTGGATACCTTTTGTTCTTCCTCAAAGCAATAAAACTTTCATTCACTTGCTAAGAAGTCCTTTGTGCAGATTGCTTTCAGGGAAAAACATATTTTTTTGTGTTTGTCCTTGAAAGAACAGACTTCTAATCTACAATCAGCTTCTTTTGAAGGATTGGTACGATCCATCAAAAGAAGTATCACAGGAAAGGATGAGACCATCTGAAAAACTTTGGGGTTTCACATTTCAACCACATCTATCATGTACATCAGTGTTTCTCAAATAGGGGTACGTGTACGCCTAGGGGTACGTAATGGCACCACAGGGGGTACTTAAGAGAGACAGCATGGAAAATTAACAAATCAAATGCCAGTTTTGGACCAACCCCACACGTGAGATGACCGGAAATGATATAAAAAAATAAAAACCCATAGAATTAAATCTATTCAGGAGCCACTAAATTGTTTTTTTTTTTTTTTTTCCAACCTTGTGGTCGCGGACCCCAAGAGAAAAATTAAAATTGATTGTTGAATTTTTAGAATTCTTCTTCTTCTTATTTTTATTTTTTGTTTTATTAAAACATCCAAAATATTCCTATAATAGTCCTTATTTTCTCAAAACTACGAGGTATATCTACAGTATCCAGCTGTTCACAATACCACATTTTTTTTTTTAAATATTAACTTAAAGCTAGCCAATAATAAGGCTAATAATAACTAATTCTAATGCTAGGCCGATGCTAATATTAGCTAATGCTAGCTCGTGATAATGCTTAGTAATAATAACTAATTTTAATGCTTGGCCGATGCTAACATTAGCTAATGCTAGCTCGTAATAATGCTAGCTAATGCTTGGTTAATGCAAAACTAATATTTTGAAAGCGCTTTTAGATGACTTTTATTGTAATTGGTGCTATATAAATAAAGTTGAATTGAATTGATTGAATTAAAGCTAATTCTATCTAATGCTAATGCTAGCTAATGGTAATGCTAATGAATGCTAGTTAATGTGAATGCTAGGCTAATGTTAATGTTATGCAAATGCTAGGCTAATGAAGTGTTCAGTGATGTGGGCCAGCACCTGCATTCTCACTTGCAATTCCTTTAGGAAATGCAAGTATTCTACTTCCAATTTCAGTGCATGCTATTTCCTCACATATCCCCAAATTAGCTTTATCCATTAAACAATCCATTGCCATCAGACGTACGAGGCCATGGCTCCTAAAACCCCCGTTTACTCTCATCCTTATGTAAAAGCACTTCGGAGAACTAAATCCTGAATTGTTCCCCAAGGTCAGAGATGCCTCTTTCATTTGATCTGTGCGGATCAAAGCTTGAAAAACATTGGATTTAAAAGAATGATCACACATAAGAGACAGATTGTTGGATTGTTGTTACAGTTTATCCTGGTACTTGCAAACATGGAGAGCTACATTCTGAACTATAAGTTCAAGGGAGACTAAGGTTTCATACTGTAGGGCATCAGTAGGCAACTGGCGGCCCGGGGGCCACATGTGGTCTAATTTTGTTCGGCCCCCAAAACAAAATTGTAATTCATGAAGTTGTCATCTATATGAAGAACAACATAATACACAAAACTCCAGAATACAGAAAATGACAGCAAAATGCACAAAAGTCCCAAAATACAAAAATTATTCATGAAGCAAACAGACACTAAACAACCCCTTAAACACACAAAAATGACTACAAATACAACAACATATACAAAAGGACTTCAAAGACACAAAAATTACATAAAATGACAAGGACAGAAAAAAAAATACAACAAAAACATACATAATAAGACAACAAGAGAAAAACACGAAAATGTGTGCTTTCAAGCTCGTATTAATGCTTAGATTGGTCATTCTTCTAAATGCTGACATGAATGTTGATATTGTGGCCCTCGGATCAGACAATCACATTTTTGTGGCCCTTGCTGTGATAGAAGTTTCCTATTTCTGGTGTAGGGTGATGTCAAAGGGTTACAAGATACATACAAGAGGCTTAGCAGCAACAACTGTGACTAGAAAGACTTTGTCACAAAATGGTTTTCCCTTTCTCTAATGAAGGAGACCTGGTAACAGCAGGACAATTTACAAACCTTTACCCTACAAGCCATTTCATTATATATCGGGAATATATGTTATTCTTATTTTTGAAGAACATTTTTCACGTTATTGGTTGAAATCTGCGTTTACTCCGAAGGGGCCTTCATGCTCCATAAAACAATGCGTGGCTCACGCTCTACTGACATTGCAAATATCCTCTGTTCCCACGAAAATGATCTTGGCACCCTTGCTCTGTGTTATCTTGTGGGGATTATGAGCAAAAACGGGTCTGTACCACTGCACCCTCATCCAGGGATAAACGAGGCAGTGAGGCCAGGTCACAAGGAAGCAAAAACTGTTTCAACTTGGCTACCTTTAAATCTTTAATCCCCACTGTCCCACACCCCGACATAGAGACGCAGCCCAGCCAAGATCACGTTGGAGTCGCCACTTTGTTGTGGAAGAATTTTATATTTGAGAAGCAGCAAAAACAAGACAGACAACCACATTTTATCACATTTAATCCAACAGTTTGACAACAGTCAGAATAAAGTGTTATGAGTTTGTCACACCACAGAAACATGAGTCATTGACCACTGAGCCAAATTTGAAAGATGAAAAATATTGCTAAGTATATAAAATTAGGTCTCAAAATCATGGAAAAACAAGTGCTCCTCTCTGTTCTGAGATGCTGGGGGCGTGTCAGTTCGAGGCACTGGATCCACGCCCACGAGCGGGAAGGGTACCGCCTCCTAACTGTCTATGGGAATACGGCTCCAGCATCAACAGTGCTTCCAAAAGTGCTCGGATCGGGCCATCAAGGTGTTCCGAGTCCGAACATGTGCGACCGTGGCTCAGGTGGTAGAGGGTCGTCTTCTGATCGAGAGGTTGGGGGTTCGATCCCAGTACCTGACTATGTGTCGAAGTGTCCTTGGGCAAGACACTGAACCCTAAGTTGCTCCCAGTGGTCGACTAGCGCCTTGCATGGCAGTCCTGTCCCACTGGTGTGTGAATGTGAGAGTGATTGGGTGAATGAGCTGATATGTAAAGCGCTTTGAGACTGTTTCAGTGTGGTTATAAAGCGCTATATAAATCTAGTCCATTTACCATTTACCATCCCTCCAGGGTAGAGTCAAAACTGCGCCCGCTAGAGGCGAAAAACAAAATTGCGGTGTATAAACGTGCTCATTTTATGGAAAATGTAGCACCAGTGGACACATTTTATCCCGAGTCCGAATATGAGGTTTGTTTTCAGTTAGGGGCCGAATTGCGCCCGCTGGAGGCCGTGGAAGTTTGGTGTGCAGCAGGGTTGGGTTTATGCTAATGAGGGTCGCCTTACGTAACGGGTCCCAGATTTCTGACCCGCCCATTAAATCCGGAACACAGAAATTGGAAATACAGTTTTTGAAGCCTAGCTCCACAATTAAATTATAAATGCATGTGTTGCTGTCTTTAAAAGATTGCACTTCTTGTTGTGTTGACCTTTGACAGCATGTGCAGACAAAGTAAAAAGGAAAAAAAAATTCTAAATGGTAAATGGCTTTTTACGGTTTTAAGGAATACCTGTATGACCCGTTGAATGTCTTTATAAGAAAATGTGAGAATTTGGTTTACATGGTCTTTAAATTAAAAAAAATATAACCCAACAACACCTCTAGAATTATATATGATCTTTTGATAGAGCTTCCAATTAAAATTCACATTATTCTACATATTAGAAGATAAAAATGTTCTATCTTTCTACATATGGGTTTGCTGTAAAAGTCCAAAGAACATGTCTGGTCTGGAAACTGGGAAAAAACATCATGGAAAACTAAGTTTTGTAAAATTTGTGAGTGGAAATTCAATATATGGCCGGCAGTTTTTTTTTAATTTTTTTTTTTTTACAGCCGTTTAGCTTATTGTCTGTTAATGCTCAAGGTTAAAGAACACATTCATCCAATGATGACAAATACAGTTATTCTGACCATGGAGTTTGTTCTCCACTATCCTTTACATTCTCAGCTCAATAGTAACAATACAAAACAACATAAAAGAACTCGAGACCTCTTTACAATTAGGACATTGTCTTGATACAGTCAGGAAATCATTATTGGACAAATGACTTTCACTCATTTATTTTCCAGCTGCATTCAAAACTGAAAAAGCTCTAGGAGGTAATATTTTTGTAATTCATATTTAAATTAAGCTTTCCTGAAACATGTTTTTATTTTCAACATTTCATCAACCAAATGTCCAATGGCTGTGTTGTAGGAGTAGGAGGAAGAAATGGGAAAGATCATGTTCATAATGGGTGTGACATTAGATTGAAATGGGAGAGCAGTTTAGCTTTTCGAACAGATTGCTAATGTTCACAGTCTGTGTTAAATGACTAAACATAGATCACTGAAATCTCACTAATTGCATAATGCGAACTCTTGGAAAAACAATGCCATACAAGGTAAAGTGCATAATTAGGAACAAATCCCACCAAATAATTTGATTTCATCCATCATTTGGCAAATCATTCTCCACAGGGAGCAGCAGAGCTAAAATATCAGAGGAGTCAGAAGGAAAAAAAAAAGGCTGAGGAACGCACTTGTTCACAGGATTTTTGGGCGTTTTTCTTCATGTTTCTGTTCCTCTTCTGCGGAGACACCACGGTGTATGCACTGTGGTTTGATTAAGAGGCCCCCAGGGTCTGGCAGAGGGAGGAGAATGTGTTTACTACAACACTTTTATGCCTTATACAATGTTCAGTTTGTGGGCTTGATTGAGCCCAGTAGGCATATCGAGATTGCAGCCTCTGCTCTCTCTAAACCTCCAGGGGTTAATTAACCACCCTAGGTAACTAGCTAGCAGCCTCCGACTGCATCAGTTGACAAACGGACCAATTGAATCTTCATTCTGAATTGTTCTTGCATCTTGCCGTGTTGGCAAAGTTCAACAGTAAAAAGGAAAGAGTTTTCTTTATCAGACTGGAGGGTCCTGTCCGTGTGAAGAGCCAAACTTTCCTGCAGCCATGAAGTTGTTTTTGATTGAGATACAAGACGAAAAAGAAAAAAGTTCTTTCTGGAAGGAAGTATTTTTTAGCTTTGCTTTCTTACTTTGGTAAGTCAATTTCATCCTTTAGTTTCAAATATCTGAACGATTCTTGAACCAGAATGACATTTTCACACTGTTGTAGATATGGCATGTCCACAGGTGAAAGTAAGGGACTACAAGTACTCATGTTTCTGGAACTGAGTTGCTTTTATGGCTACTTGCACTTCTTCGGGTATATTTCAAAATCAGTCATTTTACTTGTACTTAAGTACGATTTAAAATAAGTAAAGCAGGGGCGTCAAACTCATTGTAGTTCTGGTGCCAAATATGGACCAGTTTGACCTCAAGTTGGCTGTATTGTTTAGGTGGGGAAATAAAAGAGTTTTCAATATCAATATCTCAAGAAGTTCTTAATTTTGTTTCCAATGTTTGTGTAATTTAGAGGAAATTTTTTGTGAGATTTTGCAAGATTTGTGGAAAATTGACTGCCTTCATGTGATGTAAACAAAGGAAAAATGCTAGTCCCTAAAAATATTGTGGAGTTGGTGAATTTGAGATATCTAAAACTGGATTATTTGGTAATTTATACAATAATTCATGTTTTTTCTGTCATTTTTACTTTTTATGTAGACCAACATGGATGCTCTAAAGGGCCGGATTCGGCCCCCGGGCCTTGAGTTTAACACATGTGCAGTAAAGTAATTTGTTACTGAGTAAATTATTATTTTTTTTGTTATAAAATAATCAACGGACATTGTAAAACTTCAAAAAAAAAAAAAAAAGTAAAGACCAGACAACAATCAAATACGTCACATCATAGGAAACGTAATCTACTGCATCATAACAACAATGCTGGTTATTCTTGTAGTTTTAGAGTTAATGAATGTATCTATACTTGGAGCCTGATTTTTATCTTTTTTTTATTTTTTTTTAATCAAAAACATTGGTGTAATTTAATTTAAAAATTAATTGTACATTTTGACAAATCTTTTATTTTATACAGGTGCCTTTGTGGAAAGTAAATGAATCAGAATCAGAATTACTTTATTTATCCCAGGAGGAAATTACTTGTGTCACAGAGGCTCGAGAAAAATTACTAACACAAAAAATTAACTCTAAAGAAAGAAAGAGAAAATAAAGTGTACATCATTAAGTAATAGATACTTAAATAAGGATTACAAAAAATTAAGTTAAAGTTGAATTATAGTTAGAATTGTGCAAGATTTGATCTCTTTCGTTTTAAATTTATACATGAGATGTTAACTGTATGCAAGGGAACCGTGGCAAGATTTATCACCAACAATAAACATAAAGGGGTGAAAGTAACTAGTAACTTTTACTTTGAGTACTATTTCATTGAGGTGCTTCTTACTTGTACTTGCATTTCATGTATGACTTAACTTGTATTTGAGTACAATTTCTATCAAGTAACATTACTTCTACTTGAGTAGGATATATTGGTACTCTTTATACCTCTGGACATGTCTTACCCTTTAGCAGATTAATGATGCATCTGGAAATTTCTTGGATTTTTTGGTGCTTTCATTTTAATTTATTCATTTTAATTAAGTGTAATGTCTTTTTTCACAGTGTGATTTCATGTGTTCAGCCTCCATCTGGAATAATTGATGTTGTAGTATTCACTCCATTAAATGTTTCGTTCGTCTTTAAATATAGTTTTCCTTTCGTGAATGATTTAGAGTTGGACTGGGGACTTTCCACCTTGCTACCTTCAATAGTTGGTTTTCCTCAGTGAGATTCCTGCTCTGTTCTGAGTATTTTTCATTCTCATTCACTCAGATAGGTGAGAAATCTGCACACATGCTAACAAACTTCCCCTCTTCGTCGTAATGTTGAATTCCCTTGTGGGGGGTCCAGGCAGCTTAGCGTAGCTATTGTGTATACTACCCTGTTTAATGCCCCATTGCTCTTCTGTTCATGTGGAGAAGATGAGTAATAACATACTACAGTCGGGCTGCAATAATACGCATAGTGATGGATTTGTCTTTTCAACGGAATTGTCGATTAAAAATTAATTTCCTTTATTATAGCTTTAATCACAATAGCATAATCACAGAGAATGTATGCTGTTACAGTTGTGTGCGAAAGTCAGGGCACCCCTTTAAAAACAGCATATTTTATATATTTAAAAAGTCATATTCATATTTACTGTCTCTCTGGTATATGTGAAAAAAGACAATATTGTCAGGAAACATTAATGCATAGTTACATTTTATTTTATAAATTGAACAAAATTACAAAAATGAAAAACATAATTTTGGCATGTGCAAAAGTCGGGGCACCCTGAGAGTTTCAAAGTGTCAGATTCTTTTTAAAAGCTCAGACCTCTACCAGCTCATTGGTCCTGAAGCATGTATCAACAATTGTCATTAGGGAGTGCCAGCTGGTGCCAATTTGAGGGTTTCTTAAATACGGCGACTCCACAAACCTTGTACAAACACTCAGCAACCATGGGTTCCTCTAAGAAGCTGTGTAAGACAGAAAAAATGAAAGTAATTGATGCCCACAATGCCGGGGAGGGCTACAAGAAGATAGCAAAGCGTTTTCAACTTGCAGTTTCCACAGTGCGAGGCATATTTAAGAGATGGCAGGTGAGGGGAACTGTGGAGGTCAAGAAGAGATCTGGAAGACCAAGGAAACTCTCGGAGAGAACAGCTCGTAGTCTGGTCAGAAAGGTAAACCAAAACCCACATTTGACTTCAAAAGACCTCCAGGAAGATTTAGCAGACTCAGGAGTGGTGGTGCACCCTTCCACTGTGCGCCGATACTTGCACAAACGAGACCTTCATGGAAGAGTCTGTAGAAAAAAACCTTATCTACGACCTCATCATAAAATACGTCAAAAATATGCAACAGAACATCTACAGAAGCCTGATGACTTTTGGAAACAAGTGCTGTGGACTGATGAAGTTAAAATAGAACTCTTTGGCCACAATAAGCAAAGGTATGTTTGGAGAAAAAAAGGAGCAGCATTTCATGAAAAGAACACCTTGCCAACTGTTAAATATGGGGGTGGATCCATCATGCTTTGGGGTTGTGTTGCAGCCAGTGGGACAGGAAACATTGCTCGGGTGGAGGGAAGAATGGATTCAATTAAATACCAGCAAATTCTGGAGGCAAATATCACAGCATCTGTAAAAAAGCTAAAGCTGAAAAGAGGATGGCTTCTACAACAGGATAATGATCCTAAACATACCTCCAAATCCACCATGGACTACTTCAAGAAACGCAAGCTGAAGGTTTTGGAATGGCCTTCACAGTCTCCCGACTTAAACATTATCGAAAATCTGTGGGTAGATCTTAAAAGAGCTGTGCATGCAAGACGTCCTAAGAATATTGCAGAAATGGAAGCCTTTTGCAAGGAAGAATGGGGAAAAATCCCAAATAATAAAATCCAGAGACTTTTTGTTGGCTATAAGAAGCGTTTACAAGCTGTGATATCTGCCAGAGGGTTACTGAGGGTGTTACTAAGTACTGAAGGTACTGATGCTGTAGGGTGCCCCGACTTTTGCACATGCCAAAATTATGTTTTTCATTTTTGTAATTTTGTTCAATTTATAAAATAAAATGTAACTATGCATTAATGTTTCCTGACAATATTGTCTTTTTTCCCATATACCAGAGAGACAGTAAATATGAATATAACTTTTTAAATATATAAAATATGCTGTTTTTAAAGGGGTGCCCTGACTTTCGCACACAACTGTATATGGGGCGCTGATTCTAAAGTTGCACATGCTAAAAAAAAAAAAAATAAGCAACTTTTTTGCAACATTTAGCAACAAACCACATTTTTTTTTATGTTACCTTTGACCAGATCAACAGCAATATTTGCGAAATTTGTGATTTTTTTTTTTTCTCGTAAAAATATAATGTAAATGTTGAATCTAAATGTTAAATATGAAATCTATATGTTGAATCTACATGGTAAATCTAAATGTTAAAATGTTAAAATTAAATCTAAATGTCACGGGTGAAACTAAATATTTAGCTAGTATGCAAATTCACCGCTTAGATTTAGCATTTTACATTTACAATTAAGATTTAGATTTAACAAATATAGAAGGTAACCAATAGATATTAGTTTTTAGTGTATTTTACAGCTGATTTAGGACCAGTTATCATAAGAGATGCTAACAAAAAGCTAACACAAGCAGAAGGTTAACTTCTATTAGGTTATTTATTTCAGGCTCAGTAATTGTGATTCATTTTAATTGAACTTTAGTAATCAAGAACGTGATTGACTTCCTGAGGATAAAAATTAATTCTAAATTAATTGTAATTGGAAAAAATGCTGCTAACTGTAATCACAATTGATTTGTAATTAAATAGTAATTGAAAACCCTGTCAAGCATACATCCTAGCTGCCTTCATTAACAGATATTTTCATTGGCATAATTTGGGCCATTTGGTGCTAATCAAGCATCATTTGAATACTACAGCCGACCTTAGATTTTTCGCCGATCCTCTGACCCTAATGAACTCTGTGTACCTTATCTAATGGCTGCTTTGAGCAGAATAACATTACCAAAGCTCAAACCATCATGAATGTATTATTTAAACATGGCATTATGCTCTCAGCTGACTGAGTAAAACTATGAATGAATGGATCGAAAGTTTGTCAACATATAAAGCAGATGTGCTCTCAAAGTGGGGCAATATTTATATTTTATTTCATCATATTGCAAATTTTAAAGTGCATCTAAGCTTTAAATTAAAAAAAAAAAAAAAAAAAAATTCCTGTTCTCCTGGAGCAGTTAGGAAACGCCCAGTCATAATAGCTGGGTTTTAACACACAGTAATTAATTCATAAATGTACAGTAATATCTTTATATGATGTGAATTATATGATTTTCTCAAACACTTAGAAGGCCTTGGTAAATCTTTGGCAATGGGAAATTAAGGCAGTTCAATGAGTTTACTTCAACACAATAATAAAAACACATGCTAACATTCAGAAAGGAAAGTTTCCCCTTGGGAGATTCACATTTTCCTAAATAATAGAGCTAGGAAGAAGACTCTGAAACATGTATCAACATTTAATGTAATCCCAGCTGAGGTGCATTACAGGCTTAATGTTTCTCTCCTTATGAGTTCAAATCTATTGTTATTGGTAGTGTGGTGTAAGGTGGTTCACAATATAATGTCTACCACATTTTTTCAGATCACATTTTGCCTCATTAGAGAGGATGTAGGAGTCATTCTGCATATTTCAACCTTTTTCAACTTTATTGCTAATATTCAGCTAATGCTAGGTTAGTGCTAATGCTAGACTAATGCTATTGCTCGGCTAATACTAATGTTAATATATCATTAGCCTATTGCTAAGCTAATGCTATTGCTGGGCTAATGTTATTGTTAGGCTATTGTTAATGTTAGGCTAATGCTAACGCTAGGTTAATGCTAATGATAGGTTATTGCTAATGCCAATGCTCGGCTAATGTTATTGCTACGCTATTGCAAATGCTAATGCTAGGCTAATATTTTTTGCAAGGCTATTGCTAATGCTTTACTATTGCTAAAATTGGATCAATCTTAACGCTAAGTTAATGCCAATGCTAGGTTAGTGCTAATGCAAGGCTAAAGTCAATGCTAGGCTAATACTAGGTTTATGCTAAGTTCGTGCTAATACTATGCTTATATAATTGTTTGGTTAATGCTCATGCTAGGTTCATGTTAATGATAGGTTAATGTTAAGCTAATGCTATTGTTAGGTTATTGCTAATTCTAGGCTAATGCTATTGCTAGGTTAATGCAAACATTAGGCTAATGCTGATACTAGGCTTGGCTAATGCTAATGCGACCTAATGAATTGTGACGTGGACCAGCACCTGCATTCTGACCTGCAATTGCAAATATTCTCGTTCCTATTGATATTTTTGACATATTTACTAAAAGTTGGGCCAATATAACATCCGTAAAGGGTGGCACACTTTTTCAGAATAAAACAATATAATGGGAAGTATGGTCATTAATAGTTTATTTATAGTAAATTAATGCGAACATTACCACAGTTTCAACACTATTCCTGAAAATAAAAAAAACAATAGTATTGTGAAAAATTGTGTCACCCCTTAATGTGCAGCGATTGACTCTTTTTTTAGGTAACAGATGATACAGATGTGAACAAGGTGAAAAGCGATCTGACAAAATTTGGTGAGAATGTATTCTGTGAAACACCATAGTGTGGTGTCATATTCACACAAAAGGCAGTTTGAAAACATTTCCCCTCAGTGCTGAGACATATGGAAACAAGGAGGTTGACTCACCCTCGTCGTAAGATGAAGAAAAAGGCCTTGACGATGTCCACCCACCCAGAGGGTCTGTAATTGCTTCTCGGTTGAACCTTGAAAATTTGATGAGTCGTGTTAGTTCTTCTGCTTGAGTGACTAAGCAAGAAATGAGGTCATCTGGTAAAAGTGAATTATCAGAATATTACCATGTAAACAAATAAGTTTAGGCCCACAGGGTGTCAGCGCACCATAATGCATTAAATATCAGCAATTATTTTGAATTCATTGATGTGGGAAAAATCTGTCTCAATTACAGTATATCTTCAGGGTTTTTGAAATACGGAATAAATGTATATATTTCATAGCCAAGTTGTATTAATATTTTATTTTATTTCGACTTTAATTGACCTAAAAGATTCTTGAGGTTGAAACTCTAGAAACTTGTGCTCTCTTTGATAACCATTGCATTGATGTTTTTTTTCTCCTTTTTTTACCTCCACCAAAAATAAAAATTAATTTTTTAAATCTATTTATTTGTTGGTCTCTACATCCAAATTGCTCAATATATTTTGACATACTTTCAACGAGAGATAGGCCTCACGTCATGAAAGATTCCTTTAATTTTTGGATGGGTTCCGGATCAATACATTGATTCTGTTTGACTCAATAACTGTAACAACACCCAACCATATTCCTCCATTTGTCATTTGCTCATTGTTGTGTTTTTTATGCCATTGTTGCTGTTGTTTTGTTTTTGTTTTGCATTTTTTTTAAATTCATTTTATTGTTTTCTAACTGATGTCCATCCCACAGTGCTATATTTGCACTATTATTCTATATTGGTATTTATTTTTGTTCTTACTGTCTGCTATTCTATGGTGTTGCTGCTATGTGTTCTGTGTTCTGTGTTCTTCCCCTATGTGTTCTGTTCTGAATCAGTTTAAAAAATTTAAAAGAAATCCCTAATCTCTTCCAAATTTTTAGAATTCATATCATGGTTCGTAATTGACTGATTTCATACTCAATTATGTTGGTTTGGTTCCTGGTAGCTGTATTGTACATTTCTTAGCGTTTTTACCTAAATGTGGTGCCGCTACATTTTATCCTCATTGTTATTAATGGAGATATATATTTAAAGTGTGAATAATCATGGTACCATGATCAGGATCACTGATAAAGGCAAACTTTACTTTATGAGTCATGGACACTATGTAGTCAGAGCCCTGCGAGCTGCATTAGATCACACAGATCCGTGGTAAGGCGTTGGAGGGATTTGTAGTTATTGCTTTTTTTTTTTTCCACATGCAGCCTTTGAGAGTGTTGGAGATTTACTCAGCATTTTATTTTTTTTTATACTTTAGATTGACAAGACATTTCAATATTAATGTATGCTGGTGCGACACAACCTAACACCTTTAATCTTCCAGTAAAGCTTTCACATTTTCTACACCTATGGCATTTTCATATTCGTCAGATGGATGACACACTTAATGGATCTCGGGGGAATTTTAAACAGCCTTTATTGCTGAAAGCCAAATGTCCACGTCCTGTTACAGCCTTTTTCAGAACAGGAGGCACAGCTTAACGGTGTTTTTTTTGTGCCTCTGATGAGTCCTTACAAAATGTTGAACACATCCTTCTATCCAACCTGGTTTTTGTCATCACCAACAGTTAAGTCTTTATATTTGGACAATATCATATCTAGAGATCCTTGTCTGATCTTACAAATGAATATTAAAATTACTTTGTAATTGAGTTGCTTGTATGGGTACTTGTAGTTTTTTGAGTGTATCTCTAAATCAGTAATTTTACTTAAGTACGTTTTCAAAGAAGTAATTTGTTACATTCCTACACCCAACTGTTACTGAGTAAATTATACTGTATATTTTTAGTTTTAAAGTGATCAACAGACATTGTGAAACTACAAAAAATGTAATGACCAGACAACAATCAAATGCATCACATCATAGCCGACCAATCAGATTAAACGTAATGCACGGCGCCAAAACCGCATTGAATGCCAGTTATTTTCTTAGTTTGAGTTCATAAATGTATCTATACTTTAGAGCCTCAGAATAGTTTTTATATATAAGTTTAAAGTGACTTAATTGGTCTCCTTTTATAAAAAAATAATCAAGTAACAGTAATTCTACTTGAGTAGGATTTATCAGTACTCTTTACACCGCTGACAAATTGAATGATGTGATCTCGCAAACCGTGCAAACATGCTTTTTTAAGACTGATTTTAATATTTAACCTTTTTTTTTTGTAAAATCCTCCATCCATTGTGCCCTTTTTTTTTTTAACTCACTTGAAACATGTTATAAAAGTACAAAAAGAGACCGACAAGCTTTCTTTCCTTATTAGAGCAGAACATACTGTACTGGGTGTATTGAGAGCAGATGGGTTTGAAGTTTCCTGATACCCTGGATCCTATAATAGGGCCCGTGGGCTTTGTCATACATGATATATATCAAATTAATTGTCACATACACACACAAAAAAATATTGGCCAGTGGGTAAGACAAAATTACTTTCCCAGAAAGTTCCCCAGCTTTATTTGACATGAGAGACTTATGTGCTGCCATCTGACCAGCACAGAGATTTGTTAGCAAAGCAGGACAGAAATTTCACTCTCTGTCAGTTCGTAATAACCTTCACTCTGAATGATAGTTCTGTCTTTTCATTTGGCCCAGAAGCTAGTTTTAGTCCAATGTGTGACACAATTGGATCTTTTTAAATCGTGATGAATAATCATAAGTTTTGGGCACTGAATATGGACTCTGTGTTAATAATTTAGAGACAATTGGGAAATCAGACAATCATGACAGGGTCGACACAAAAGGGAGACACTTGATCAAAGCAAACAAAATTGTATGATCTACAGTGTCAAATGCAGCACTTAGATCCAATAGAATGAGAGCAGATACTTTTCCTGAATCAGTGTTCAACCTTATGTCATTGATCACTTTGATAAGAGTAGTTTCTGTGCTGTGATGAGAGCGACAACATGACTGAAATTTATCAAATATTTTGTTGAATGTTAAGAATTGACTCAGTTGGTTGAAGACCACCTTCTCAATGATCTTGGTCATGAATGGAAGGTTGCTGATTGGTCTATAGTTAGCCAGTATAGAGACATTCAGTGTTCTCTTTTTTGAACAGAGTTTCACAGCAGCTACTTTCAAGGATTTTGGTACGGTGCCTGATTGGAATGAGCAGTTACACACTGAGAAATGGCTGCATCCAATTACTGGAGTCTATGTTTGGCATATGAGATTTTGTAATTAATCCTATCAAATCATTTTTCCTTGCCAGTGTCATTTTTTGGCATTTGATTTAGTCTTAGTTTTATTCAGAACCGTCTTGACTGCCCCCAGTGCCTCCTAGTTTGGAGTTAGGTTTTTCCAGTCTTGCTTTCAGCAAAACCTCATACTGTCCTACATATTGCCACATTAAGGACCGTGTTAAGTAAAAAGGATCATTTAGAAAAGCCAATGATGTTTGAATCGGTTATTACCTCATTCTAATTTGTGAGCTCAAGCATATTGTTTAAAAAGGAGCTGCGAAGGAAAATAGCTACTGTACTCTTAGGCAGAACTTACAACCTCTGTGAAACCAGGATGAACTAAACCTAGGCCTTCTGGGAGTTCTGAGAATACACCACAAAAATACAGCCAGTTTCCCAGAACGCATATACAATTCATAGATTGTATTTAAGGCAGGGTTGGGGACAGTTATAATTGTAATCGTTTAATTGATAATTAAATACAATTATGGCGTGATTATAATTGTAATTGTAATTTTAAAAATATGTTGCTGTAATCACAGTTAAATTGTATTTGCATTTAGATAATTGACTTTGTAAATGTAATAGCCATGAAAAATTATAAAAATGGTCAATTATAATTTAACACAATCAGTTACAGTTCTATGTACAGTTCTACACATATGTAGTTAGCATTTATTAAAATGTTTCATATCAAGCTTTCCCACAATTTGCCATTTAAAAAATTAATAAAATGAGGGGTATACTGACACAAAAAGGCTTAGATGCCCACACTAAAAAATTTCCCCATTAAAACTTTTTGGAAAGTGACCACATAGGACAATTCCTTTGAATGGGAACATTTTTTAATGCGTTTTCTAAGGGGTTTAGCTTATGCATCCTCATTTGCATTTTATTTGGGAAATTATGTTTGTCTATTTACAGAATGACATGCAGTGCAAATCATGATGCTAAAAGAGACAAACCTGAGATTGGTTGCTCCCTGACTGGACCTGCTAGAGCTTTATTGAAGGCTGTAACTTCCTCTTTTAATTAGAATTCAGTTATATTGAACTGCATACTTCAGAGCTGAATGTACCATTTTGTTAAGAGGTAAAATGTTGTGTAGGGAAGGCTCTAAGCTACTTGTTTTATATCCTCACTAAGTTCACCAAACCTACTAACTATTGGATAACAGAGAAACCGTCACAATCCTGTTTGTATTTCTTATTGGTAAGTGTTAAAGTTTCTGTTAAATAATAAGTTACCAAAATTGTAATTTAACTCTAGAATTAGTATGTGTGTTTCTACATTTCAATCTGTTGAAATATGTCTGTGTGTAACCAGATGTGGGGCAGATACCAACAGATGGAATGTGAGATGTAGCAAGTTTTGGCAACAAAAATGTTTTTTGGTGTCCTTTGGCACACCTAACAATTGTGTTTGTATCTGCTACCTACTGGCATGAAGGAGTATGTATTTACTCTGCTTAAAAAAAAAAGTTAAATGTCCTAATAGTAGGTTGACCATATGTCTAGAATTACCCGGATGTCCTCTTTTCATGTCTTGTCTGGCGGGATTTTTCAAACTCGTCAAAATGTCTGGGTTTCCCAGAGACTCTGAACACATCTAATAATAACAATAATAATGGCTTGGATTTATATAGCATATAGCACAGTCATACTGGTGATGGTAAGCTACAATGTAGCCACAGCTGCCCTGGGACAGACTGACAGAAGCGTGGCTGTCAATTCACGCCTACCGCCCCTCTGACCACCACCAACATTCATACACAATTCATACCCATTTATACAAGGCAATGGCCACGGTCACATGATGTTTTTTTAATTCGGAATTATTAATTCCGAATTAAATCATTCAGAATTAAAGTTCTTCTTCGTGTTTATATGGAAATGGTAATTCCCGAATGAGGTTTACATAAAAAACAGGTTTATTCTGCTTTAGATAATTCTGCTTTAGGTCTGGGGGTTGGGAAGGCTCTGATTGGACAGGGGGAGAACGTGACGTACCACGTCTATCACGAAAAACACACAACAAACCTTTTATTATTGGCTATAACACAGACGACCACACACGAGAACTGTTTTCACCTTTACTTTGATTGTAGTTTTGAAGCAGCAGCTCAACAATAACACTCGGTTTCAGTTTGGACCGCGGAGCGGAAGAGAGATAGGAGCTGATAAACTGGTGATATTACAGCCTGTGAATGCAGTACAGGGACACATTTACTCCACCTCTGGGTCCTAGTGCCAACCGTCGGATGAAGCCTGTTCCGTTTATTGTATTTAATAAGTCCGTGTGTGTCCGCGTGAAAGTCTGCATGTTTATGCCTCCGTCCATCCACTCTTTTCATTATATCCATATCTTTTAAGGCTCTTATTAAATAGACTAGGCTGGAGTCCGGGTTGCCCCCATCTTGGATTATGTCGTCACCCACGAGTCATTGCCACAAGTCGCGCAAGCGCAGAATGACAAGTGAAATGTTTACAAGAAATAGGAAATATCTAATTCGGAATTAAAAACGGAATAAACCAATTCAAAATTAAATTAGCATTAGGAATTATGTGTTTACAAGGTCAGGTTAAAGAGGAATTAAAGCTCCTATGTAAACGTGGCCAAGAACACAAAGACAATGACTCGGATAGAGCGGGATTCGAACCCCCAACCCTTCAGTTACTAGGGGAACTCTAGTAACTGAAAGCTAATGAGTTGCTCTTTACAGCAGTGCAGTTTCATGTCATTACGGAAATTTTACTCACACGTGACGGAATCATTAAAGATGCCGCTTTGTTTTGACAAAATCGTCAGAGAGGCAGCATAGCTGACTCTGCTGCTGATGTGATGAAAGCGTTTCACAATCACAATAGCCGGTGTGTTTTAGTAGACACGCCCACTCATGCATATGCATGAAGGCCCCAAAACAGCCCGTTTTTAGAAGCATCATTAAAGTGACTTCAGACGGTTCTGAGAACAAATGGAGATGGGTGAAGAATAGTATTAATACTGGACCTTTAAGTTGTAGGAGGAGATGATTCTCATTGTTCCAGTGATTGAGATATTTTAAGTTATGCATTAGATCTTTGAAGGACAGATTGTTATAATGCATGATGAAGGTGTTTGACTTCAGTATTTTGTTATAAAGAGAGAAAGGACTTTTGAACCTTATGGACAATAACAACTTGTTTATCTACTATATTGTATTTTACCGTTACAAGGAGTATTCAAGAAAACGTCGAGTACTTTGAGTATGACGAGGTTGGCCCATGTGTTCTCTATTTTGAAAGTCAAAATATGGTCACCTTCTCCAACAGTAGAGCACAATAGGAGTTTTAAATTCAGCTGAAGCAGAACATTAATCTGATGACCTCTCACAATGCACTAGTGTGCACATCACAGAGGAATAAAATCACAGCAAATCCACCAATTATTCCTAAAGTCTGAAAACTACGATGAGTTTTGTTGTTGCATGGACAGTAATTAGCATACTAAGAGCCTTACCGTAATTCTGCAGTGCTGTGAGAGTGTAATAAGATTTTTGCAGGGCAGTCCGTAGAGCAACTGATTAATCCAAAGATTAATTTAATCTGTTTTCATAATAAAACATTATTAGCCATTCCCTCCTTTGAGCGCTACCTTTCAGCCTTCTAAGAGATTATACACTTCCCAATCACTACCTGGAAGCAGTCAGGGAAAGTCATTAAGCTAAGTAGACACAGTCGGTGTTGAAGATGCTAAAAACCCATGGGAGGAGTCGGGTAGAAATGGCTGCCGTAATGGTCTCTTCGCAAAAAAGATTCTTTGTGCTGTGAAGTTGGTGTTAGCTTATCTTCAACGAACAGACCGTTGATGAAACACAACCCCAGGTCTCCAGGTGGTTACAAACTTTTAATGTGAAAAAGCAGATGTAAAAAGTCAGCCCTCAAAACTGCTACTGTAAAAACTAACTGTTACCAAGGTGGGTGGCTACAGTTAAATTTCCTATCATCTCTCCCTTGATGATTACATACATTAAAAATGCATCCCAATACTAATTACATACATTAAGTGTATGGGGTTGTTTTGGAGTTTGGAGTAAAATATCTATTTCAGATAATTAGGTATAAATTTATAATTTCTTTGCTGTCTAACATTGCAGCACAGGTGCACACTGTGGACTGACTGTGGATTGGCAAATATCTATACTCTTCTGTGCCTGCCAGATTTATCAGCTGGGCCTTTTCATTTTATTTTATTTTATTTTTACACCTTTCCTGTAAAATGACTCTTGGCAGATGACATGTAATACATTTAGTTTTTTTTTGCTTTGAACAGTACCAAGCCAAAAACTTTACTCCAATTTGAAAAAATATGCTCTTTTTCTAAGTAGTTCATTAGACTGACACATCGTCAACTAGTCACTTTATTTTCTCTGAAATCATTAAACAAATATTGATTCAGTTCAATTCAATTCAGCTTGATTTGTATAGTGCAAATTACAACAAAGTTATTTCAATGCACTTCTCAAATTATTAAATATATTGATGTGTGATTGGGTACTAAATTTTAGTTTTTTGTTGTATTAATAAGTATTTATTTTTCATTTTTTGCACCTCATGGCCACATCCAGTCTTTGTTTATGTCTATGTTGTTAACTTTTAGTCAATTAATAAATCTCTGCAAATTTGTTTGTTTGTAATTTGTGTCATTATGCATTTGTTTGCATTTACTTTTTTTCATTAACAAAAACTGAAAAATAATAAATACATCTTCTAGTTTCAGACTTTAACTATATTTGTCTGTTTGCATTTTGTTAACGGTGATGTTACTATAAAATGTTGGGTCATCACAGTGGTCTAGTGCAGGGGTTTTCAAACCTTTTGGATCTATGGACCCTATAAATAGATGAGAACATTTTTGAAGGACCCCCTCATAATTCTCATATCAATTAAACACAATATACTGCCATTTGTAGCCCTAAATGCCAAGTGAAAGATCCATTCTTTGAACATTTCAACCTAAATATTTATTTGTTAGAATGGAGTGAAGTTACTCTATTGTTTTTTAAACCTGAGAAACATCAGAGCGACATTGTCAGAGGTTTTGCTTTGCTGACTCAATCAATCATTTATCAAGATATTTTAAACAAACATGAATCAACAAGAATATCAAGTCAATAGGAAAACAAGCATTCATAAAACTACAGCTTTGGTCTGAGGAAGACCCCCGTTCTAAGTAACTCCAAAAAGCCACGCAGCGGTGCTGTTTTTGGCTGTGCGCTATTCTCCCCCTGTACATAAGTCAGTCGCTGCACACCTTCATCCCAGTTACGCACTGTGAGTGGAGCAGCCCTGAAATGTGGGTCTTCCCATTCAAATCTGGCTTTACGTGCATTCTCCGGTGTGCGTAAGACCTTTTCCTCTTATGTGCTTCTAACCCTGTAATAAGTGCAGCGCCCCGATAAGGTGAAACATTATATTGCACTTGAAATATGGACTTAGTTACATTTGAAGCCACACGAACTTGTGCATCGTGCAGCAGCAGCTGTGATCACTCAGCTGCTGCTGCGCGATTAATTCAAACTCTGACAGACGCAGACTTCTGTCCAAGTTGGTCACAGTGATTTAACTATTTTCATACCATGTCCACTCTGTAGTGGATCACAGTTTGATCCACGACAGAGTGAAATAAGCTGTCATATGCAGATGAGGATTGACCAAAAACTGTTCCCACACATATTTTAATGACGCTCAGCTCAGGTAGCTTTAAACAATAAATTAAAAAGTTTATCTCTAACTTTAGTTTTTAATTAGATGGTTTTTTATTTAGAAATCACAATCAGTTATTGCAGTTAATTAAAAATGACATTTACTGGGTCTAAGGTGTGTGCTTATTTGATTTATTTGGTATATGTTTACGAGTTGTTTAATGCATATTTCGGAGAGAAGGCAGACCTATTATTTGTGATTTTTTTTTAGAAATTTGCACTTGGTTTCAAACTTTCTTTAGTGATGAGCTTGTCTTGTTGCTTATTCAAAACTTGTTTTGTTCTTTAGATTGCGTCAAAATCAGATGTTTTCAAACTTTTTGGATATTTTTTTTCATAGAAAGAAATTATTATTTTATGTAAGGATATATTTTAAGGGCTATTGGATAAGATTATTGGCTATGTCTTAAAGAAACAATAAATGACTATTTTTTCACATCAACAGATCTTTGATTTAGAAATTAACATAAAAAGTACCTGCTTTATGTAATATCAATAAGCAAAATATGGTGCGTTAATTTGAAACCAAAAAATAAATTTTTTTTGCACAATTTTTAAACTTGTTTTAATGTTATACGCGAGCTTCTTTCTGTGTGGAGTTTGCATGTTATCTCAGTGCTTGCGTCGGTTCCCTGCCACCATCCAAAAGCATGCATACGGTACGTTAGAGCTGGAGGTGGTACCAGCAGAGACCCGAGACCGTTTTTTATTTCAAAACTTTAACTTTTATTTTCAACCTGCTTCTTTATCAACACACGCCTCCTAATTAACAATACAGCAGAATTACACTATCAGCTCTTTTGTTTGAAGGTTTCTTTTTGCGATAACAGAGGATGACTAAATCCAATCAAACAGTTAAGCTGTTGATTCTATCGCTGCTGCATGCACTCAGCAGACCTGCTGGGAAAATATTAGCATCCCACACCACCATTTTTATACTGATTAGGCTAATCACCAAGAGCTATTGTTAGCCTTAACTGCTGTTGAGCTCACTACAAAGAAACCAACTGTAAAGAGAAATGAAACGAAAAGATAAGAAGAGGGAGAGAGAAAGTGTTGTGAACATAAAAGTAGGCAGAGGTGAAAGTAACAGATTACAAGTACTCACGTGACTGGAATTGAGTTCCTTTTATGGGTACTTTCTTAGTTTCTCTCTTCATTTCTAAAAAAGTAATTTAATTTGTACTTAAGTACATTTTAAAACAAGTAAAGCAATTTGTTTTATCTTACACCCATCCGTTACCGAGTAAATTTTTATTAGTTGTTTTTAAATGATCAACGGACATTGTGAGAGAAAATGCCAGACAACAATCAAATGCATCACGTCACAGCCGACCAATCCGATTAAACATATTGCACGGCGCCAAAACAGCATTGAATGCCGGTTTTAGAGTTCCTGAATGTAGCTATACTTAAAGCTTCTGATCCTTTTATTTATTTTGAATTAAAAACATTGGTGTTGTTTTATTTAAAAAAGAATTGTACGTTTTGACAAAAAAACAAATTATGTACAGATGCCTTTGTAGAAAATAAATTAAGTTCCAATCGTGCAATATTTTGTATTTTCCTTTTATTGTTTATACATGAGATGTTTACTGTACGCAAGGGAACCGTGGCAAGATTATTACCAACAATAAACATGGGAGGTGAAAGTAACTTTTACTCTGAGTACTGTTAAATTTACCTCCTTTTTACTTGTACTTGAGTATTATATGTATGACTCACTTGTACTTGAGTCCAATTTCAGTCAAGTAACAGTACTTTTGAGTAGGATATATTAGTTTTCTTTAACAACAGGAACAATAACAATAATAATAAAAAAGAAAAAAACTTTTTTGCACCAAAGAACCAGTTTTTAGGCTCCTTTCTGAACATTGGTGTCTCTGGAGCTGCTGTAACGATGGATTCCAAGAGGGACTGAGTGTGGTTTAGTGATTAGACGTGTGTATGTGCTCCCCTGCCTGCTTCACCCAACTCCCATAAGAGCCAGTGGAGCAGGAAATGGGTTTTGGTCTAATGTAACAATGACTGTGACACAGAGA
The DNA here is from genome assembly GCF_900634775.1 of Gouania willdenowi. Taxonomy (NCBI): domain Eukaryota; kingdom Metazoa; phylum Chordata; class Actinopteri; order Blenniiformes; family Gobiesocidae; genus Gouania; species Gouania willdenowi. Next base: position 34,504,010 of record NC_041053.1, on the reverse strand, counting down.
CAACCCCTTTTTCTTTTTTATCAAAGTAGAGTTTGCATACTTTGAAATAAAGGTAATCTAACTTTTTACAGTAGTGCTCATTTGCAAATGTCTGAAAACGTTCTGATTTATTGAAGCAAATTATTAATGTAAAACAATGTTCATATTTTGCATTAACAATGTGTTGTTCTCAACATATATTCATTGATTCACTGTACATTTAATGTGGTTTTGACTTTTTATTTCCTATTATTCTTTTTTTCAATGTTTATTACTCAAAAAACAATAGTTGATTTTTTTTTATTTTGCTTTTCCTAATTTGTTGATTACAATTGATTAAGCATAACATTATCATGATATAATGACATATATCATGGTGTTTTTCTGGGGTCAATTAGACCCTAAGCTGTTTAGCTTGTCTGTCTATGTGTGACCCATGTGTGACCTTACATCCCCACACCTGCAGGTGCAGAGTTGCTACTTTTGAGTTGATCCATGAGATGGTGGTGGAGGGGATACAATGTCCTCATTTTGGAACAGCTCTTTCACAGTGAAAGTGACGTAGAGGAGAATGTGTCTGAGACAGAGGACTATATAGTGAATAACTCCAAATATATTACAAAAAGGGAGATAAAAACAAGTAATGTTTATGAGGGGGACAATTTGTACAAAAGTTTTACTTGATGGTAGAGCTGTAGAAAAAGTCAAATCATCGCCACAATCAATAGGATTCATACTCTTGTGGTCATTAATGTTGTCAGTAAATTTGAGATGATTTGGACAAAAACTAAGATAAATTAAATGTAATTTAAACATTTTGCCTGATGGTGGCGCTCGAGAACAGGTCAAGGTTTCATTAGCAAGGGGTTATTTATGTATTCAAAAAATAATCAAAGTGTCTGACACAAAAACTTGGTCAACAATTTTCTGACAATCATTTTCTGGAGCAAATATACCGGGGGTCAGATTGACCCCAATGGTAAAATGTGTTAGTAATTCTTGATGATAATAAGAGGGTTAAAAAAAACACAAACTCAATGTTAACATTACTCAAACCACCTCCTAGAACACAAACAAACTTGATCTCATATATTTGACTGAAAGTGGCCCCATTAGCTCTTTTCTTTACAAACAAGTGGCAGCTGACAACATAAATAGATTTAGAAATAGTCAACCACTTCAGAAAGTTGACTGAGCACCTCAGGAAAGTCTTCCCCATAGCGTTCAAGTTGATGACAACTACCATGAGGACGCATAAATGTAATATTGACTGAGTCATTTCAGACAAGAATCAGCCTGACTGTCACTTTGGACATTATCTTTTGCCACCTGCTGTATATTTCATTTCATTTTGTAGCCGTTGTTTTACAACAACTGACTCATGTGCCCTGATCAATATCCAATAAGGCTTTGTGGTCCGTACATAGCCCATAATCCCCCAGAAGAGCCATATTGGATGGGTGATAAGAGCAAGCCATAAAAACCGTCAAACTGCTCAAATAGCAGCTTTGATTTGTCCTCTGAGAGTTCATTAACCCTTTGTAAACTCAGATTCAGCTGCTTTTGCAGCGACTACAGTCAGATTAGCTCTATTATGTAAATTCCCATGAGTTGTGATGTCATTATGAGGCCTTGAGGCAACGCTTCATGCTTTATTTATTGGAATATTGTTTTTTAAATGAAATGCAACTTTGCATCTACATTATTCCATTGTAATGCACTGGCCCTAATCTGTATTCATAGTAGAGGTTTGCAGTGAACTAAGAAACTAGCAGCAAATCACTTAAATAGAAAAGCATTAGTGGTGTAATAATTTGCAATATTTTTCCATTAGCCTTAATTTCTGATTAGTAACAATATGTGAGCGAGAAAATCCAGATTTACCCAACCAGACTATATTTACATTGGATTATTTGAAAATAAATACCTTTATTATTGAATACTAATGACCTCCTTTGTTTGTACATTTATATAGGAGTTAATAATACTTAAAGAGCATTGAGTGAAGATACATTACATTTACTACAGTCGATCAATACGCCTTTGCCCTTCCACAGATTGTTTCAAATACAAAGCTAAATAATGATATTATGTTCTGTGTCTGTGAGGTCTCACTATATTACTCACAGCAGAACAGTCGGACAGTAATGAGAGATAAAAACACACAAGCAAATCTTCTTGTGGCTATTTTGTTGTTGTTTTTTTAGCAGCGACAAGCTGCACAATATGAAGGACTTTAATGGCATTGAGCTGCAAGGTCAGAGGCCAGATCTTGATTGGTTTAAGAGAGAGTGAAGCCTGAGGAAGGAACACAGTGCAAAACAAAGAAGGAGACGAGTACAAATAAGTGCCGCACTCACGAGAAATACTGAAAGAATTGGATTTAAAATGAGGAAGCTTTTTTCTGATTTTTTTCATCTTTTTAAATCAAGAAGATGAGTGTTACGGCAAATACTGATTAAAGATTTCCTGCCAAGTGTTCAGTGGCACAATAGTGCTGCATGATTAGCTAACATCACCATTATGTTCTAATACTTTCAAAATTAATCTGTCATGGGTTTTTATTATTATTATTATTATTTGGGTGTTAAAATGCTGTTCACTCTTTCTTTCTTTTTTTCTTTTTATTTGGATCTCATTAGTTTATTTTCTATTTAGTTAGTCGGATAAAATCATGGTTATTTTTTAAACTGCTTTTTGTTTTTGTTGTTGTTGTTGTTTTTTTCCCTATTAAAAATATTGTTGTTATTGTGAGCGCAGTATCATATATTGTCCCACCCCTATTATACAGCCTTTAGATAACACACTGTAATTCAGTAGCACTTTTGAATTTTTTTTTTTGTAACAGCTTCACATTAAGTCACCGTCCTATTGTTGTCAATTTTTGCGCGTTTGACCGATTTTGACAATTAAGATTCAAACTTTCCAAAAATTCAACAGTGTGGTGCTTGTACTTTTGGGATTTGTAACTTATATACATTTTCTTGATGCATTTTTTTTGTTTTTGTTAAAAAATGTCCCCGTTCATTTTAATGTTCAGCCATTTAACTTTTAAAATAATTAGCTGTTTGATGGCTAATGCTAGGTAAATGCCAATGGTAGGTAAATACTAATGCTAGGCTAATGCTAACGCTAAGTTTATTGCTAATATTAGGTTAATGCTAGCAAATATTAAAGCTAGGCTAATGCTAATGTTGGCTAATGCTAGCTAGTGTTTATGCTAGCCAGTGCTAATGCTAGGTTAATGTTAATGCTAATAATGGCTAATGCTAACGTTAGCTAATGCTAGGTTAATGCTAATGCGAGTTAATGCTAATATTAGGCTAATGCTAATGCAGTGTTCAATGACGTTGGCCAGCACCTGCATCCCCACTTGCATTTTCTTCATGAAATGCAAATATTTTAGTTTTTCCTTGTTTTTTTACGCTCATGGGTACTTTCCTGCCATTTTTGTTGCAAAGATGGTTTTTCTAGCAATGTTTATATATGTGTATATATAGATAAACATTAGATGTGGAGGTGGAGGATGGGTGTAGGGTTCACCCACTCTCTCATACTAGTCTTGTGTGTGTGTCATAGCACAAAAAAAACACCCTCTGACTCAGACTTGATGTAGGATGTCCAGACATAGAGTATGTGTGAGGTGGGGGGGTGCACATGAGTTCTCCAGAGCCTTCACAACGTGCTAAACGGCAGCTGCAGATGCATTTTAATCAGTCCACACAATTTATCTCATGAGGCTTTTTGGCTCATAGCGACAGATGGAATACATCCACTTAAGGAATGGGCAACTGTATCACAGTGGGGGCCACAAAACTGTACTTGTATCTGATCCGATAAACATGATGATAAAAGTTCATGTCAACATTAATACAGGGGAAAAAGAATTTTATAATTTTTTTTAACTGTGTGGTTTTGAAATTTTGTCAGATTTTTGGAGTCATTATGTGTATATTTTGTTATTCTTTTGTGTTGTTGTAATTTTGTGTTTTTTTTCTGTCATTTTCTGCATTTTTTTTTTTTTGTCGATCTGTTCCTTTTTGGGGTCACTTTCTATAATTTTGTTGTTGTTTTGTGTATTTTCCTGTCAATTTGTGTATTTTCCTGTAATTTTGTGTAATTTTGATGACAGTTTGTGTCATTGGAGCTATTCTGTAATATGTTGCTTGTTTTGTGGGTTTTTGTAGTCATTTTGTGTTTGTTTGAGTGGTTGTTGTCTGTTTTTGTTGTCTTTTTGTGTATATTTGGAATTTTTTGTGTACTTTGTGCATTTTGCTGCCAATTTGTGTGTTTTTGGAGTTATTTTGTGTATTATAGTGGGTTTCACATTCCTTCCAACATCTTGAATGGTAGTTTTTGGGGGATTTGCTTTGGGGGCAGCAAAAAAAACTAGACTGAGGACCAGGGGTGGAACAGTGACTTTAAAAGTGAGGGTGTTAGAGGTCAACCGTCGACTCCCAATTTAGTTTATTAAATTAATTTACTAAAACAATGATAAAGCTGTCAATGATACTCAACATGTACTCTTTCTGTCTTAATTAAATATTTATTCCCCCAAAAAAACCTTAAAAGGGGAAACCTTTTCACCCCTTTTTTCCTTTTTCTTTGGCCATTTCATAACTTCCTTTGTTCCATTTTTGCTACTTTTCCAAAAAAATTACACTTCTTTGTTTTTTTTTTCAGATTTTAGCATACTTTTGGAAATCATTTTCTTCCCCTAATTTTTATAAAGTTTTTTTGGACACTTTTCTTAAAGTTTTGTAGTTTCTTTAGCCATTTTTGCCACTTTTCATCCAAATAAGCTTTTGCCAATAAATAACACGTTTCCTTTTTTTCCTACATTTTGCCTCTTTTTATTCCACATTTTTCCATTTTTTTAACCATTGTTAGCCACATTTTGCTCATTTAAGCTGCCTTTTGTCATTACACATCACCTGGTTCCTCTTTTTTGTCAATTTTGTTTCCCGCAATTGACTGCTTAGGCCCATTTTTGTCACTTTTCACTCTGTTCTTGCCACAGTTTTGCCACTTTTGGAAACATTTTTGCCACTTTACTTATACTTTACTCATCACTGTTAACTCTTTGCTTACCTTCGACTTCGTCAAATTGCTAGCTGTGATTGGCTTAATCACCAATTAATCAAACTGAACCATTACATTTTCAACAATTAATTCGTCTTTAAAAAGTGAGGGGGAGAAATTTTAGTTTTTATGAAAGTGCGGGTGTCGCATCCCCCATGGGTGAGACAAACCTGCTGAGGGCCACATGTGGCCCCCAGGCAGCCGGTTGCCTAGTTCAGTAACCCTTTGAAAAGTGCTGTTCAGACCTAAGGTTATGGGTGTACAGTCTAGGCCAGAGGAAGTGTGGGAGATCAGTGATGGATTTTTATGGAAGCCTTTGCTGCTTTATGCAAGTTCAGGAAAAGTCATTACAGGAAAGAAAGGAGAAAGTTTTCTCCAATATTTTTTTCATTTTCCTGCAGCTTCTTGCCTCACCGCTTAGGTAACAGGTCCTTAGTAGGTTTTAGAGCAACTGCAAGGTCCAGGCCTCCATTGGCAAAACTGTATGCATGCACACAACCATGCAGCGCTTGTGTGTGCGTGTGCTTTAGCGCAAAGCAACAGCTTCCCTCCAAGCTTGAGAGCGCGTGGGCTAATCTCTCTGTGGTGCAGCAGGTGGAAGAAAGAAAATCCCTCCAGGCATCTGTGACTTATGGCAGCAACGGCCTGAAATGTAAAATGAAAAACATAAAACCGGAATGTGCTTTGTGTTGAATGTACGGCGTAGATACATCATGAATTCATTATTTACCAAAGTCCCCTCATCATTACAGATTTGTTATTACAACTAGTCAATAATGTTCCATATGAATGCTTGGATCATAGGATAGACATCCCAGCCTCTGATGCAGTTATTGATTTTTCCCTCAGTATAGCATGTATAGCTTATGGTCCTATGGTGCACATTTGGAATACCATATAGTATGTTACATGGCACAAAACTAAAAGCTTTGCTTATTAAAATGAAATGCCATTATATGAGTGTATTGAACTTGTGCTTTTTATTTTGTTTTATTTTATTTATACATATTGAAATAATGTTTTCTGGAGTCAATAGGAATGCACAGGTGAGACAGATGTCAAAGCTAGGGTAGGCCATTTCCTCCAGAGACACTTTTTAGGTTTTTGGTTGAAATTGTCTTCACGTCCTGACAGAAATGAAGATCTTTGTGCTCTGAAAAAGGAACGAAGAAAATCTGTCAACTGTAGCAGCTGTAAATCTGTAATAACTTCGACCAATGGAAAAAAGCGAACCGTTCTCAAACCCTAGTTAAAACAGAGTTTTTGGTCACGTTTTTTAACATATATAATGGTAAAGTTTATTGTTTACTTACTGCTGAATAAGACATGAGACAACGAAGATTCTACACAATACAAACGATGAACTGAGCTCTTCTTCTGCAGCAGCTGTGCGCATGCATGTGAGTGAAACGGAGCACAGAGGGGAGGGGCGAGGGGGGTAAAGGCGGAGCCATCGGGGAGGGTATATTCAAAATCATGCTAGCTTTTGAAAATCGCCCACCCTACCTTTAAAAGCTATATAGATAGAGGTACCATGTTCAATTACAAATCAATTATAATTACAGTAACTGGTATTTTTCCCAATTACAATTAAAATGACGTAATGAAGTAAATTCCAATTATGTGTCAATTACTACAGTTCAGTAAGAATGAATTATAATTACCAAGCCTGGAAAATAAACCTATAAAACGTATCCTTCCTCTTGTGTTAGCTTTCTGTTAGCATCTCTAATGATAATGGGTCAGTTTTGACCCATGTCTTAAATAAGGTGTAAAATACACTAAAAATTAATATTATCTAACATCTAAATTGTTTCTCATCTCTTGATTACCTTGTCAGGCTTCGTAATCAATAAGATTATTGGTATTAATGTTTTACATGTGAGAGTCTGAGGCTTTTTTTTTTTTTTTTCTGTCAGTATATACCTCTTGATTATTTTTTTTTGATTGATGGTAAAATGATCCTCAAGAGAACTGACAGGTAGACTTGATCTGAAACATAGTTTAATAACTACATACTGTATGTGTAAGCCATGGAACTGTAACCTGGATCCACAGTTTTGCATTTAATTACATTATAAATGACAGTTTTTATTTAATGTTCTTGCATAATACAATTACTAAGTCAATTATCTGAACTCAAATACGATTACAATAGCAACATTTTTTTTTTCATTTACAATTCCGTCATAATTGTAAAAAAAATATAAATTAAGCAATTTCAATTATAATTGAACCCTAACCTGAGATATACTTACGGTTCCGGGGGCTGGTTAAGATTATGAAATTATTCAGTGCACTCACATTATATTGTGTATGTAATGGTTTCACACCATGATAACCTCAAAAGTTCTTCCTTTCTCTTACTTTTAAATGCAAGTAACCCTTTGCTCTATATCATAAAAAACAACTCTCAAGCATAATGATGGAATGAATGAGTCATAAAACACATTTTAAAGAATCTAATTTTGGAAATAAGTGAATAACACAGTATTTAATTCCTTCTGAATAGATTTCTTACTATAGTTTATTTCATTTACAGTTATTTCTCTCCTGATGTGAGACTAAGGCTGACCTTTGTATTTTCAGTTAATGTTCTAATGGAGATCATTTCTATCATCATTTTCTGTATTTTGTTATTGTCCGTCTGTTCTTTTTATTATTCAGTATATTGTTTGTGTGTTGCTGGTAATATTACGTGTTTTTCTCTATTAGTGTGTGTGTTTTTGGTGTCATTTTCTGTATTTTGTCATTTGTTCCTTTTATTATTCAGTAAATTAATCTCTTATTTTGTGTGTTTTTGTTGCCGTTTTGTGAGTTGCTGGTAATATTCAGTGTAATTGTCATTTTTAACAAAAAAAAATAAACATTTTAAAACCCCATATCTTTAATGCTTTTATCTGTTAATTTTCCTCTCTTTCAAGTACCCCCTGTAGTGCCATTGCGTACCCCTAGGGGTACACGCACCGCCATATGAGAAACACTGCACTAATAAACTTTTTTTCCACCCTTAATTTAAAATGACCTTTTTGACCTATTTGTCCTCTTAATAGTAAAAGGATAAAATCCCAGTAGCACAGCACCACAAATTCTATATCGATATAAAGGTGCATTAATCTTTATGTCACAGGCCAATGGCACAAAAGAGTATAGGTGTATTTTAATATTTTATTGTTTTTCCTACTAAAATATAAATGCATTTCACATCAATCTTTAATGAACTGACAAATGGTTCAATCTCCTTTTTCACTCCCCACAAATTTAATGCAATGGTAGAGCTTTGTTTCCCAAGGCCTTTAAAAGCAGGTTATATTGGCACAAGTTCATTTTAAATCTCCCTCTTTACCCAAGTATGGTTACTTTATTGTATAAGCTCCTCCTTATCGTTGCGTTTATGCGGTGATTAAACGCTGGATTAACTTTCACCTCTCAGATACGCTTCCAGTGGGATAAATTAAGATCAAACTTTTTGATGCAGCTTTTGACTTTTCAGCCATGCACAGTGAGGGTTATCAGACACAAAAAGCAGCAACTGACTCAATCTGCCACGTTTATCGCTAATTAACACAAATTAATTGAGCTTTGACTTCACACCACAAGCCAAGCAGAAGAGTAATTTGTGCACAGAAGCCTATTATCACCCTAGGGCTGTTGATCTTCACTGTTAAGGGGCGCAAGGTCCCAAAACTCTTATAGTCACGTGACTGGGATGATGTTGCTCCTGCAGTGGATGCAGGTGCGTCTCACCCATGAGGGATGCAACACCCGCACTTTCATAAAAACAAAAATTCACCCCCCTCACGTTTTACAGAGGGATTCATTGTTGAAAACGTATTGGTCCGGTTAGATTAACTGAATGGTGATCAAGTCTATCACAGACATTTGACGAAGAAGGTAAACAAAGAGTAAACAGCAATTATTGAAGTGTCTGTTAAGTGACAAAAAATAAGTAACGGGTGGCACAAAATGCTCCAAATGTGGCAAGAAAAGTTACTAAAATGAGACAAAAGTAGTGAAGAGTGGCAAAAAACAGTCCAAAAATGGAAGAAATGTGTCAAGGAAAGAGGGAAAATTGACAAATGGACCAAAAGCAGTCAAGAGTGGCAAAACAATTTGACAAAAAAGAGGAAACAGCTGGTATGTAAAGGCAAAAGGTTGCTTAAATGAGCAAAATGTGACAAACATTAGTTAAAAAGAGCAAAAATGTGTAACAAAAAGAGGCAAAATGTAGGGAACAAATGAAGTATTATTTAATGGGCAAAAGGTAGCTTATTTAGATGAAAAGTGGCAAAAAAAATAGTTAAATAATTTACAAAAACTTGCAAAAATGGGGGAAAAAATGATATTTATTGACAAAAGGAAGCTGAAATGTTAAAAACAACAAAAAAATGGGAGCAAGGAAATTACAAAATGGCCCAAAATGGGGGAATAATAATTATAATTAAGACATAAAGAGCCACATGTTGACTTAATAACAGTTTTATCATTGTTTTAGGAAAATAATTTAATAAACTAAATTGGGAGTCGACGGTTGCCTTACCCTGAGAACACCCTCACATTTAAAATCGCTGATCCACCCCTGAGTCTATGTGCAAACACATTTCACAGTTCAGTATCTTCATTTATAAAAGTGCTTATGACAACTAAACAATTACCAACAAAGGTTTAAACATTTTTCCTTACCATGACTAACTATTAAAAAACCACCAGAGCAAAACTGCTGACATCAAACTTTGATTTGTCTTTTGTTGTTTCCTTGAATATTTTTGTTTCAACAAAACTGGAGGCAGTGTTATTTAATTGGATCCTGATCTCATGCTGTGGAGCTTTTCAGATGTTTAACAAGTTGAATGGATGAAGCTTTATTTAAGAGCACACTGCCATTTAGCAAGTTGACAGACTCACTTTAAATCCTTGCTCTCAAGACTGGATTAGACTGAGAGCACTGCAGTCTCTTCCCTCTTGTTATGATCCCATCTGATTACTTGTTGGTGCTCTTTTGAAAAAGGTGGGTTAATTGCGCACCGACTGTGAATGAACCTACAAGTTAATAACATCTTTCCTTCAGGGTAGCATCGTTATAAGATATCAGCCTAATTAAAATAGAATGGTGATTTAATAACTTTTCCTCACAATGGTCCACATGAGATTGCACTGTTACTATTTAGTTTTTTGACTTAAAGTCACCAGTGTATTTTTTTTATTTTTTAGTAGAAATGATACATTTCCTGGTACTAAATCTTCAATAGATGAAATATCCAAATGCATTTCATCTGCATAATGTTTAGTGTTGTGTTACATTTTCTCCTTCAGCATCATCTGAGGGTCTTTCTAGTTTACGTTCCGGATTCTTGATTCTTGGCATGGTGTAGTGCAGTGTTTCTCAAAGTACATGTACATGTATCCCTAGGGGTACGTGATGGCTAGGGGGTACTTCAGAGACACGGAGTGGAAATTTAACAAATAAAGTGTCAGTTTTGGTCCCACCCCAGGCGTGAAATGACCGGAAATTATACAAAAAAAATATGGAAATAAATTTATTCAGCAGCCGCTAATTTTTATTTTTTTTTTCAAAGTTGAGGTCTTCCTAATGTGGGGTCGCCTGAAGTTTCTGAAAAAAGAAAAAAGATTTTTGAATTTTTTGAATTATTTATTATTATTTATTTTCTCTTTTTTAAAAAAAACATTTTAAACAACTCTATTTGTATACTGTGTGAAAAAATTGTGAAATATAAATCTTTTTCAATTGAAATGCAGTAAAAATAAAAATAAATAAATAAAAAAAAATAATACAAAAAACAATTCTAGAAAAAAAAAAAATGTTGGTGTCGCCAGAAATTCTTTATATCAAATTGGAATCACAATCCAAAAAAGGTTAGGAACTACTGCACTAAATACTGTTTATTTCCACTTATTTACAAAATGGATTCTTTAAAATATGTGTAATCACTCGTTCATTCCATCATTATGCTCTCTATAGGTGTTTTTAAATAGTTTTGTAAGCAAAATGTTGTCGTCGGACAAAGTAGGGGTCCATGGAGTCAGCAATAAGACAAAGAAGATACTTGCAACCACTGGTGTAATGTGACAAAAGTGAGCAAAAATAGATAGTTTGTGAATGCTGACTTTAGTTAAAAGACCACGTTTTAAAGTTCTTGGTCTCAAGAGAGTTTTCTACTTTATCTTGTCTAGATCTCAGGCTTGGTTGTTTTGGGATTTCCCTTCAATAACAGCACTAATAATAACAATGAGAAATACTTCTTACTACACCAATTTGTTACTATACTATATATTAATACTTGAACTGTTCCTAATTAATTCATGTTGTAATTTGACTTCAAACATTTAGTGTTAGCTCAGTGATTGTTCTGCCTCCTTGAAAATGTTTTTCAGTGCCTTATGTGTCACATACTGTATGTTATTTCTTGTCAGAAACACTTCAGAACACTTACTTTAGGCTTATTTCACCTGACAATTAAACTCATTTTCAGACATTTAAAATACTCAAATACATATAAAGATTTATTTTTTGCAAGTACTTAGTTGAATGTTGTGCTTTAAAAGAGATACAGACACCTTGTTTTTGTTGGTCAAATGTATGTCTCAAATTAAGTGTCAAATGTCTTGGTCTTGTCTTGGTGTTGGCCAAGTCTTGGTCTCAAATAGTTTGGTCTTGACTACAACACTAATAATGTTCTATGTTGATTAAAGATCTAGATGGAATCGTCTGCATGCTATATAATGTGATCTTATTGCAGTGTTGCATGGAACCTTTGTATGTCTGTGTGATATTTTAAAGTGTTTCCCTTCTATCCACTAGAACCCTTGTTTAATATTGTTTTCCATAATAACTAATTACATTGTGATGACTAGGACCCATTGACCCAAGGACAAGCCTGTCAGATGCTAACTGTATAAAACTGCTGCACCCAGTATGTTGCACATTCACTCTCTGCATGATTACACATAATGCTGCATTAATTATTGCTTTAATGCTTGCATAATCCTCGTTCGTTTCGAGCTTTGCTCTGGATTTCAAAGTACATTTTCCTCTTTTGTCCACTTTCCAAAGTAGAGCTTCCTCTGGAGCCATCTACCAAGTCAAAATATCAAAAGTTGACGCTTTGATTTTTGCCTTTTCAACGAGTGTTGATAATTGCTGGGTAAAGAAGGCCTCTCGCCATGCACCATAAACACAGGGAGGCTTCTCTGTGTGAAGAGGAATCCTATTATGTGTGATGATCAGTGTCTGGGGAGCACATCAAACACAGTATGAAAACCTTTCCAAAAAGAAATAGAGGCAGGCCAATCTCACAAGTAGCTTTTTATTGGTTGATTGCACAGAGGCAAAGTGGTTATCTAAATCCTCAAACTACTTGAGCAAGGCAAGAAATGCCTTGAGAGCATTCAGGGTTTTGAAAACTTGCCCTTCAGATAAATGCCAAAGCAAAATATGTATTACCAATTATTTGACTAGAAAATGAGAGTAAAAGAAGACAAGCAATTAAAAAAAAACAAAAAAAACAAGTGACAGCGTAATCGCGAATGCACAACTCTGGTTTATGATTTGATATCTACGTTTTGATTTGAATCAAGAGCTCATCTAATCCTTACAAAAACAAGCTAATTTTATGTTCCTGTCACCTGAAACTTAAGAGTGAAACCCATTATTTTAAAGAGCAAGTTTTTTGATACCAAGACTTTTGATACCAACGTACACTAAGTAGAAAGAGGCAGGCTAGGAGCTAGCGATTAGCAGAGCCTCCATTCAGGATGAAACATTTAAACTCCAGGTGTACTTCAATGTTACAGCTCCAAAGGATAAGCTGCTCCGTGTAGCATGGAGAGACAAGGCCCTACATGGAGTATACCACTATTAGATACAGCAGTGTTTCTCAAATTGGGGTACGGTCGGCACTATAGGGGTGTCAGTGTTGGTTCCACCCCAGGCGTGAAAGGATGGGAAACGATAAAAACCATAGAAACAGGCCTTTTCACAAGTAGGGTTGGGATTTAGAATGGGGAGCAGCAGCTCGGTTTGTGTAAGGTTTAGCAGCACTGCATTCTTTACAAACCACCTGCATCTTGTCAAGTTTACCATCTTTCTACGTCCGATTTAAAGTTTTTAGGAGCGTTATAAACGTCATCTGTAGCTGCTGCTGCTGCTGCTTTCACGGACCTCCGTGTTGTTGTAACTTTGTTGCGGTACCAATATGCTTCCCGGTGTCACGGACAGAGTTTACCTCGTACTGAGATCGATTATGAGCATGCGCACTACCAGAAAAGGAATTTTTGCGAGTTCCGCTGTGATTTTTGCGAGTTCCGCTGTGATTTTTGCTACTTCTGCCGTGCTGACTGAGTGACAATGTCAGTCATTAACATAAAGTATTAGTGTCTCATGCAGCATTCTCAATACGAATAGGAATAGTTTATTCTCCAAAAAAACATGATTTTAATAAAACTCAATACGAAAAAGAAAAAAAAAAACATGATTATAGTATATACATTGCAATAAATAACAGTTGACATAATGTAACTTTACAATAATAAACAGTTGTATTCATATAAATTAGCAATCTGATCATGACAATCATATTTATTTGTATTTTTTTTAATCATTGGTCATTTTTTCATCAATGGTCGACTGATGTGATGTTTGAAGCATTTTTTAGCGCATGGCAATTCCTGCACGGGTACATCTCAGTACGGAGCAGTCACGTACTGAAATTGTAAGACAATCTCAGTACGTGATACCGACTTCGGTCCGTATTCAAAACATGTACAAAACAAAACACAAAGCACGTGGTGCATTCAATGTGCCTCGGAAACACAGGATAGAATGAAATACAACATAAAAAAATCGCCCCACGGCCCTGAAAACAGGAAGAAGCGTGTCAGAAAATGATGGATGATGGATGGATGTAAAAAATTGTGATTTCAACCGTAAATTGTACCGATGCACACTGAATGAATCGATGCACTTCTCCCGCACGTTTGTATCTAGATTACCGATTCGTATTGCTTAATCTCCACATGCTTAGGCTGGACTAAGCACAGGGGCACCAAACATAGCAGCACAGGAACAAGTGCTGAGCCCAAGAGCCATCGAGGCGAGGCTCCAGCACATAGTGGCAGGGTGTAAGATGCAGCCAGGATGTGGCAGTACGACCAGTTATGCGCTACTCACATGCTGCATCATCATCATCATAAACAATAATACACGTCATCATTACACTTTTTCAGGATGTTTTAAAACACACAAAGGTGAATTTAAAGAAATTAGTCAATTTAAATTAACTGCACACAGGGTTGAGGTCACTTTTTTTTGTAATTGTGTGCAATTATGATATAATTTGTAATTGGAATTGGAAAAAAAATATGGTGCTGTTGTAATTGTAATTTAGTTGTAATTGATTATGTAATTGTAATTGTCATGGAAATTCTGTGAAAACTTTAATTTACAATTTAATTAAATGCAAACCTGGGGAGCCGTGGAGTTAACAATTATTAAAATGTCTTTCATATCAATTCTACCTGTCACTTTTCTTGAGGATCATTTTATTATTCTAAACAATAAATAAATAAATTATTCTTAATACTAATACTAATAATAATAATAATTATTATTATTATTATTATTATTATTATTATTATTATTATTATTATTATTATTATTAACAGGCTCAAACACCCACACCAAAAATATTTATACCAATATTTTCAAGTAACCAAGAGATGAGAAACAAATTTCATGATAGATAATATTTTTTTAGTGTATTTTACAGCTGATTTATGAGAGACGCTAATAGATGCTAATACAAGAGGAAGATTCACTTTTATTAGGTTATTCATTTCAGGCTCATAATTGTGTTCAATTGTAATTTAACTTTAGTAATTGAGAACGTAATTGTAATCAAAATGAAATATGTAATTGACCCCTACCGTGACTGTACATAACCTGGTTGCTTTTAAAAGGCAGATTTTTGTTAATCTGTCTAACTTGGTTATTGCAGTGTTTGTGTGTTAGAGGAGGGGGCGGCAGCTAGAAAGAACATATTTTTCCTGCAACGTATGGTGTTTCTTTGTGGAGGTGAAAGAAGCTTGGCATCAGCAGAGTGGGCTGGCAGGAGTATGAGGATAAAGAAGGTCAGAGAAATGTGTGGGGGTTTGTAAGTGATCAGAAATAGCTGCAATGTGAAAAGGTGTCAGTGGAGATTCTGGATCAGGGGTGCACACACTTTTTCGGCTCGCAAGCTACTTTTGACCACTGACAGCTCTTCACGGCCTACTGTATTGGGGGGTTATAATTGTAAATAATTACATTGTAATATTATTACTTTTACAATTATTATTATTATCATTAAATTGCATCAGAAAACATTCAACAGTTTTAAAATAAATAAGAACAATAAATCAACAGTAAAAATATTTAAAATCAACAGTAAAAATATTAAAAATTTTCCTCTCAGTCATATGCAGTATAGAAAAAGAAAAGCCTTTAACTTGGATTTAAAAATGTTTACATTGGATAATGACTTCAGCTCCACTGCAGTTTGTTCCACTTCTTTGTATTAAAATACAAAATCAAATTGAAACAGTAACACTTCAAAAATGAGTTTGATAAAAAAAAAATCAAATGAAGTAAAATATTTTGAAAATGCAAAGCACCAAACACAGCTGCTTACTTCATCAAAGACCCTCAGTAAAAACCACATTTAGCAGTGCCAGTCAGTAGCACACAGAGCGTTGCAGTGTTTGTAGCTCATTTTGTTCTTAAGAAGAACTTTAAAGGTTTCATGTCGTGATATTTTTCACCCATCTCCATTTGTTCTAAACATTTGGTATTAGTATTTGAGGTTTAATTTCCCAAACTCGCCTGTTTTTCAGAGTTTTAGCCTCTGAAAAGTCACTTTCTGAGCAACTCTACACAAACAGGCTGATTTATGGCCTACTTATGCATATTCATGAGTGGGCGTGTCTATAGATGGGACACTGACATCCTCCTCCCTGCACGGTGACATAGGGCCAGAGGATGGCCCACCCTCTTCCCACCCACTCCGTAGCCGAGCTCATACTGCTTTATAAACATGAGACAGAGCGTGGGGGCAGGGCTTCGCCGGTACATGCATAGACTGTAGAATATAATACATAGCAGTGCACAAATGACGCTGAAATGCTCACCTTCGTGGGTTTTCATGTCATTCACGGCAGAGAGCTTCCTGGAGGCGCGGCTTCTCCAGTTCAGTGCTGCATCAAATTCGTCATCAAAGTGGGAATGCGTCATCAAATTGGAGCGAGGTGTTTGGGCTCACCCTGCAGTAAGAAAGGAGCAAATCACCCTCTAACTAACGATTGAGGGAATCAATGAAAAAAAAACACTTTGGGCATGTGTATGAAGCCCTAATAGCACTTTATGATATTTAAAGCACAGCAAAGTCGATTTAGCAAAACATGGGACTTTTAATAGCTTCCACACACGTAGGTTGTCTGAAGATGCTGATAATAAATGTACCTGACCGAGGCGGTGTGAGCTACTTTTGGGTTGGAGGAAAGTCTTCTCCTACTGATTATTAGAGGTTGTAAATTAACAGAATGGTGCACTAGCGACCCCTCACACTGAGTTGTTAGGTTTCATTTTTAGTATATGTGACTGTGCTGTTCTCATTCATTCATAAGGTCTTGCAGTCCACGTGAGCAATCGACACAAAATTCCTCCACGATTGATCTGTAGATCGCGATCGCTGTATTGTGCACCCCTTTTCTAGATGTTGAATTATTTTGGGTGTTTTTAATGTACATATTCTACACGTCAGTACAGTTGGCAATAGGATGCACAATAAAGCAGTTGCATTTTTTTACCTTTGAGGGTGTCCCATGGAGCTGTTTTAATGTATGAGTAGTGAAGTGGCTTAAAAAGTGTAGAAACACCATTTCGAGGAGGACAGGAATCATTTCTCATGAGTGGGTGAGTTCATGGCCAGCTGTCTTCTGGGTGTATTAGACTTGATTCAGGACCTGAGATTGTGAACAGTAAAAAGTGATCTCTCAGTGGTCGAGTCAAAATGGAATGACAAGAAAAAGAAAGTGATGGGAACATTAAGTCAGAGCCTCCACAGTTTATCAAAAAGATTAACCTTATAGGAAGAAGCAAGAAAAAAATCTCCTGTTGACCAGGCACATCTCACCCTTGGGGGATGCGACACCCGCACTTTAATCAAAAACAAAATGAATCCCCCTCACTTTTTACAGAGGGATTAATTGTTGAAAATGTATTGGTCCAGTAAGATTGATTGAATGGTGATCAAGTCTATCACAGCCAGCTATTTGACGAAGAAGGTAAACAAAGAGTTAACTGAGTAAAGTGACAAAGAATGAGTAACGTGGCAAAAAATGGTCCAAAAGTGGCAAGAAAAGGGTGAAAAGTGACTAAAATGGGACAAAAGCAGTCACGAGTGGCAAAAAAAAGTGACAAAAAAGAGGAATCCGGTGATATGTCATGGCAAAAGTTAACATGAATGAGCCAAATGTGACAGATAGTGAAAAAGGGGTAAAATGTGGAACCAAAAGAAGCAAAATGTAGGGAAAAAAGGGAACAAGTATTATTTAATGGGCAGAAGGGGTAAAGAATCAACAAAAAATGGATAAAAGTGTTAAAAAGAACTTGCAAAAATGGACAAAAAGTAGGATAAATGGATATTTATTGGCAAAAGGAAGCAAAAATCTGAAAAAAAAAAAAAAAAAAAAATGGTCAAGGTGGGACAAAGGAAGTTGCGAAATGGCCAAAGAAAAAGATAAAAAGGGGTTAAAACGTTTCCCCTTTTAAGGTTTTCTGGGGGAATTATAATTAAAAATAAGACATGAAGGTCAAGCCACATGTTGAATATCAGTGACAGCTTTATCATGGTTTCAGTAAATAATTTAATAAACTAAATTAAGTTGACATTTGCCCTACCCTTAGAACACCCTCACTTTTAAAATCAGTGCTCCGCCCCTGCTGTTGACTAAAGCAACATCACCATCTTCGGGTTATGTTTTTGTGTAAAACAATTTTGCTGCAAATGCTAAAGTAAAAGCACATTTCTACAAAGGAAAAACATTATCCTTAAAAGGTAATGCAGTGCAGAACTTTATGTTCCCCTCTTGTACAAGAAGATGCAATTGCTTTTCAATCCCTCATTAGTTATGGATTGGAAATGTCCCAGATATTTCCTGTGATACATATGGAAATCAGACATCATTGAATGGAAAACTGCATGCATACATAACATAGGCTCTGAGGAACGCATCGCATACATTCGTTATTAGCAGAGGAGTAAACAGTAATTAGCCGTGAAATGCCTGGCAGTGGTGAGATCTTCTTGTTAGGATGATTGTGTACATATGTTTTGGATGAAGGCACCTCTAAACATTAGCTGTTTACTGATGTGTGCTATAGCTCTTTTACATCAACCTGGTCCTGACGCTGGGAGGTCTTTGCAGTCTTTCGGCAGCATTGTTGTATTAGGACTGTCGCAAAAAGCAACATAAAGAAATTAGATTCAGTGTTGTTTTTAAAGGTGGGACTATACAGTATATCGTGCATTTTACTACATTTAGTTCACACCAAATTGTTGTGTTTTTTAAAATAAATGTATTTAATCTATACATGTATTTCTTTTGAGTTGTAAAGGTCATAGCCAGAGTAAATATGTCAACTGTTAAAATCAAATAAAAGCATAGTTAGTTTTTCAAATGCAGTTTTGTTAAGTCTGCATTTTTTTGGAATAATTATCGCGAGGCCAGTGTGTGTATACCGTTGTCACGTTCTGAGTTTACCTCCGTGCTGAGATTATAACCCTAACCCTAACATAATCCAATAAACCAATAAAGCACGTGTCTGTTCACATTGAAAACAAAAATAAAGAAAAATTATTACTTTTTTTTTTTTTTTTTTTTTAAGCAAAAATCAATTTTTTGCACATATGCAATCTCAGTAAGATGTGAACTCAGACCGTGACACTGTATCACAGGGGTGTCATACACATTTTAGTTTAGGGGAGTAGTTTGATCACGACTGTGCCACATATTTTATTTGATTTTGTCAAAACAAAGCGGCATCTTTTATGATTTCGTCACGTGTGAGTGAAATTACCGTAATGACATGAAACTGGTTGTAAAGAGCAACCCCTTAGTTTTCAGAAACTGGTGGAATTCCTCAAATAGAACAAATAATAGCAGAGTTACGGTCTGAGATGCGTTCATGTTCCCTCGGAAACCTGGATATTTTCACGAGTTTTTTCAAAGTCGGGGGGACAAGACGTGAAAAGAGGACATGTTTGGGTAAAACCGGACATATGGTAATCCTAAATTAACCAACTAAACCTGTTTTTTCTACTGGCAGGAAACTGGAGTATGCTGAGAAAACCTAAGCCTGGGTTGTGTTCTCTGAGTTCAACAAATATTAAGTTTTTTTTGTTTTATTTTTCAGTAACTCTTGGTGTAAATATATTGGGAACACATTGGTTTGTTTATAATAACTGTATAGAATTGAGGTTTGTTTTGTTTGTTAGTTTGATTCAATATGGCTCTCCCAGCATCATTCTACGAAATCCATATTTTCATTGGTACAAAGATGTGGACACCATCATTTAAATACCATGCAGGGTCCAAATGTGCTTTGCATGTTCCATTTATTTTCTTTAATACAACTGCCAAAAAAGGTGAATTATTGAAGCTGCTTTTAAAAAAAACAGTTGATAAACACTGTGCATAAGGGCTCTGCGCTCCAGCGCCCCATACTTTTTAAATCACGTTTTAATAACTTGTCCTGCTGCCTTCAGATGGCTGCGGACATTTAATGAACTGAAAGAGAAGCTTTTTATATGGTACACACAGCTGTGGACGACAGATAGCAAAACACTACCAAAGTACCATCAACTCGCTTTTCAATGCCTAATCTGAATGAACCACCCTCGTTTTTTGTTCCTCTCTCTCCACCTGAGCACCGATATGTTCTGTGCAAGAATATTACTGTTGGGAAAGAAAACATTCAAGCTCATTGCAATAGTTGAGTTGTTACATTAATCTATACAGGAATATTTATGATGGTTTGGGCTTCTTTCGTAAGTACACACTCAGGGGTGGAGCAGCGATTTTAAAAGGGAGGGAATTCTCAGGGTAGGCCAACCGTTGACTCCCAATTTAGTTTATTAAATCAATTAACTAAAACCATGATAAAGCTGTTATTAAGTCAGTGATACTCAACATGTGGCTCTTTATGTCTTAATTTTAATTATTTATTCGCCTTTTTATTTTAACCCTTTTTTTACCTTTTTTTTTAGCCATTTTGCATTTTCCATTCTTATGTCTCATTTTTCCTCCTTTTCCCCAAAAACTGACACTTTTTTAAGATTTTAGCTTCCTTTTGCCAATAAATATCCCTTTTTCCCAATTTTCTTCCATTTTTGCAAGTTCTTTTTGACATTTTTATCTTATTTATGTTGATTCTTTAACCATTTTTTTTTTCATCCAAATAAACTACATTTGGCCCAATAGAGAACACTTGTTTCTTTTTTTCCCTACATTTTGCCTCCTTTTCTTACACATTTTTGCTCTTTTTCACTATTGTTTGACATATTTTGTCATTCAATCTACCTTTTGCCATTACATACCCCATGTTTCCTCTTTTTGTCATTTCTTTTTGCCACTCTTGACCGTACCTGTCAAGAATCCCGTTTCGGCCGGGAAACTCCCGTATTTTACATTTTTTTCGCGCCATCTTCCCGTATTAGTATTTTCCCGTAATTATCCCGTATTTTAATGTAATAATAATTAAAAGATGCCTTACTAAATTGAACGCCGTCACTGGCCTCGCGAGAACTTCCACCTGAAATTGCCTGTGTGGCAGTTCTCGCGATATCAGTGTCGACAGCGACAACAAACCCGGAAACAACTCAGAAAAGAGATGAATGAATGGCGAAAAAACAAAAAAAACAAACAACTGGTGTAAATACGTTGTAAAATGTGACAGAGAGTTGAGCTTCATAAAGAGCATCAGGATGGGACACAGTTACACGTTCTGTTAGATTAATAACTGAGATTTTAACGTCTACCACAGCGGAAGGAACCACGTAAGTCACCAATGAAAAATCAGCCAATCACAAACGCCACAAATATACACCGCTTTATAAAGTGTTAAATATTGTGAAGTCTGGAATAAATGTGTCTAATAAGTCATTAGTGAATACCAGAGAACCACATGAGTGAGCATGAGAAATTATAAGAAAAATATATAATGAAAATAAAATGTTAATGTCAAACTTAAAGACAAGCAACGTGAAATTAACAGTAAATATGCAACGTGTTGACTTGTATATAAACTGTACGTGAATTAAATGAACACATGTGCTTCATATACACATTTATGTTTTTATTTAGGCTGTTTTATAATTTAGGAATTAGGGCTGGACGATATATCGAGATTTTAAGATGTATCGAGTTTTCTTTTATATATAATAGCTTATTTTGTATCAAAATAAGGTTTGAGAGTCACTGCTTTTACTTCTCAGAACAGAGTCCTAACTCAGAGCTTCCCCATAACAGGCCATATTACAGATTACATATCACTCACACATGCTGTCCCTTACAGGAGAAAAAAACAAAAGTTGCACATATTGTGCAGCTGTTGGTTAATAAAAGAGACTGTGTAGCATTTTGGATCAGCAAATTTAACCCAGAATTCTCTTTCTTCTCAGACTTCATTCGAAATAAAATGAATTAATAAAATTATCTAGATTAATATCGTATATCACCATTTTGGTCCATATCGCCCAGCCCTAGTAGGAATGTTCACAGCATTTCAATGTTAATAAAACCTACCAGATTATAATCACATAATTGTATTTAGTAAGTGGTTGACATGTGGCTATTTTACATTTCTTGTACACTTGTCTTAAAATATAAGGGATACTGGAGCTTGGTTGGGCGCGTGGGACGGATCGTAGTGGGTGCCAGAAAATGTCCCTTATTTTCAAATCCAAAATTTGACAGGTATGCTCTTGACTGCTTTTGGTCTATTTTAATCACTTTTTACTCTTTTCTTGCCTAGTTTTTGCCACTTTTGGACCATTTGTTTTGTCACTTTACTCATCACTGTTAACTCTTTATTTACCTTCTCGGAACAGCGGCTTCGTGAAATGTCTGGCTGTGATTGGCTTGATCACAGTTCACTCAATCAAACTGGACCGACATGTTTAAACAATGAATTCCTCTGTAAAAAAAAAAGGGAGGGGGATGAATTTTAGTTTTTGTCAAAGTGCGGGTGTCACATCCCCCCACGGGTGAGACGCACCTGCATACACTCATAATAATGTTGATTGGTTTTGGCTTAATATAGGGTGTGATGCATGAGTAACATATTATTGCTTTTTGGTCATTTGCTATGTTGTTAGACAAGAACCCTGATTCAATAGGGTGATCCTAAACATTCCTAAGGTTTGGCCAAAAAGCAGCTGACAGACATAATTATTCAGTTTGATTTTTTTTTCTTTCTTTCTTTCTCCAGGGTATTCTCTTATGTTTGATTAATAATGGCTTTTGCATCTTATATTCTAATGCTTGAACTCCCAACCACTGTATTATGCCAACTGAGAATGATGCCTATTAACAGTAATTAGCGTGTGGTTGGATTTCTTCCCATCAGTCCATGAATTACACAGCCTTTGGCCAAGCACTGTATCCCGACTAATTTCCCTTATTTTCCAGTCTCTGTTCTGTCTGCTCATTGTAGTAAGGTTTTCCAAGAAAGTTAGATAACAATTTTGGAGCCATAATTTACACAAATTTGTCGAACTTTATTTGTGTTATAACCATGTGCCAATGGTTTGAAAAAGTGCTGTTATTGAATAAGCTGCTTTGGTTATGGGCTGAGAAAGGAGGACATGAGTCATGTTTCATATTAGGGAAACAGAAAAAAACTGCCCCGAGTAACAGTTACATAAACCTGTGTTATCTACATGAATACAATTACAATTGAAATTTATTTCATTTGTGAAATTGCTACAATGAAGGTCTTCTGCAAGGAACAAAAACATGTGGGTGTCTGTGCTTTAAATTCCCCCTCCCCTGATTTGTTAGCAACTATACTACCCAAATATTGATGAAATTACCAATATGCTTTAAAGAAAATTAAGATTATTATTAATAATACAAATATTAATGATAAAAAGATGAAGCAGATGCACTAGTCTTGCCCCTTGCTCTTATTGGTCCAAATCAATGGCTGTCACATTACAATCAGGCCAGATAAAACATAAATATTTTATAAACCATGTAGAACACGTACCTCCTTTCTCTTGTTTCTGAATGCAAGTAACCCCTTTGTCCGACAACATTTTGCTTAGAAAACTATTCAAAAACAACTATAGAGCATAATCATGGAATGAACGAGTCATAACACACATTTTAAATAATCACATTTTGTAACTAAGTGGAATGAAACAGTATTTATTGCAGTGGTTCTCAACCTTCTTTGGATCAAGAATCAAGAATTTCTGTCAACCCCAAAGACAGTTATTTTTCTAGAATTAGTTTTTATTCATGTTTGAGCTCTTTTTTTTAATTTTTTTTTACTGCATTTTAGTTGAACTAGATTCATATTTCACAAAGTGAAAGTATAGAAATACAGTTGTTTGAGATTGTGTGTTGTTTTGATTTTTTTTAAAAAAGAAGAAAAATTATTAAAATTTTTCAGAAATTTCAGGCGGCCCCACGTAAGATCCGACCCCAAGGTTGAAAAACACTGATTTAGTGGCTCCTGAATAGATTTATGTCTATAGTTTTTATCATTTCCTGTCATCTCATGCCTTACATTTTATTTGTTAGTTTTCCACTCTTTCTCTCAAGTACCCCTTGTAGTGCCATTGTGTACCCAAGGGGTACACATACCCCCATTATGAGTGCTATATTTATACCCCCCTTTGTCCTAGAGCTAAATTTTTTTAATCTACTAACACTTATTTTAACAAGGCTTCCATCATCCTGTCTGACAATATGTTTCTCACTCTTTCTTTTTTTTCTTCTGCAGAACCGTGACAGAATGGTCGACTGTATGAGCAAAGTCATGCTGCACACAGCCGTGTCATGCTGGCAACCATTCCTGGGACTGGCCCTCGTGGCCGTCTTCATGGGTTCCACCTTGGGATGTCCCTCACGCTGCGAATGCTCAGCGCAAACCAAGGCAGTCGTCTGTCACCGCAAGCGAATGCCAACCATCCCTGATGGCATTCCATCTGAGACCAGGATCCTGGACCTAAGTAAGAACAAGCTAACGATGATCAACCCTGATGACTTTGTTGCCTTTCCTGGGCTTGAAGAACTCGACCTCAGTGGAAATGTTATCAGCTATGTCGAGCCAGGAGCGTTTAATGCTCTGTTTACCATGCACTTTCTTAGCCTCAAGAGCAACCGTATCAAACTCATTCCTTTGGGCGTCTTTGCAGGCCTGTCAAATCTTACCCGACTGGATTTAAGTGACAACAAAATTGTCATTCTTTTGGATTACATGTTCCAAGATTTGCACAATCTCAAGTTTTTGGAAGTGGGTGACAATGATCTTGTTTACATTTCTCACCGTGCTTTCAGTGGACTCTTGAGTCTCGAATCACTGACCTTAGAGAAGTGCAACCTTACAGTTGTGCCCACTGATGCCCTTTCACACCTGCACAACCTGGTCAGCCTCCATCTACTGCACCTCAGTATTAGCACTTTGCATCCGTACTCGTTCAAAAAGCTATTTCGACTGCGGAACTTAGAAATTGATAACTGGCCGTCACTGGATCATGTACCAGCCAATGCGCTGCATGGCCTGAACCTCACAACACTGTTCATAACCAACACCAACCTATCATCCTTTCCATATCAAGCCCTGAAGCATCTGCCCTACTTAACACATCTAAACCTGTCCAATAACAGAATCAGGCACATTGAAGGAGGCATGCTAATGGAGCTGGTTCGGCTACGAGAGCTGCATTTAGTTGGAGCACATCTAAGTACAATTGAACCGTATGCATTTCAGGGTTTACGAGGTCTTAAAGTCCTCAATGTTTCTCACAATCGACTGGACACACTAGAGAAGGGTGTTTTTCAGTCTCCAGAAGCTTTGGAGGTTCTTCTAATTGACAACAATCCTTTAGTGTGTGATTGCCGCCTCATGTGGATCCTACAAAAAAGGCATTCCATCTTCTTTGGGGATTCACAGCCAGAATGCAGCACGCCAGAAGGCATTCGAGGGCGACCATTCAAAGAATTTAAGGAGACTCTTCTGTCCTATTACGTAACTTGCACAAAGCCAAAAATTCGTGAGAACAAAACGCAAACAATTACAGTGGATGAGGGTCAGCAAGCTTTGTTACGCTGCAGTGCTGAAGGTACCCCTAGACCCACAGTTTCTTGGGTGTCCCCACGTCGAAGAGTGCTAACCATTAGAAGCCATGGTAGAGTTACTGTCCACAACAATGGTACTCTTGAGATCAAGTCTGCAGAGATACAAGACAGTGGAGTGTACCTTTGTCTTGCAACCAACACCGCGGGTAATGACACCTTGATGACTTCACTGGCCGTGAAAAGCTTGGGATCATTGTATGCCAACAGGACCCAGTACTACACAGATCCTAGCAATACAACTGCCAACGGAACAAACGGTGTGACCCTTGGGTTGGACCTCAAAACTATTTTAGTGTCGACGGCCATGGGTTGCTTTACATTCCTTGGGGTTGTTTTGTTTTGTTTCCTGCTTCTTTTTGTTTGGAGCCGAGGTAAAGGAAAACATAAAAACAACATAGATGTGGAGTACGTTCCTCGGTCAAAGTCTAATGGCACCAACGTGGACTCGGCTGAAGGACAAGCTAGCGGTCGTCGTTTTAACATGAAAATGATGTGACCTTTTTTATAAACTTGATTCAGGATTGTGGATATGCCCAAAGTACAATGTATTTTTTTGGAACAAACTGACAACGAAACTTGTCACAGCTGTGAGACGTGGCAGAGAAGAACTGTTGGGGCCTCATTCGTTGATGAGCTGCGTGTCACATCACAGGACCCTGATATGTTGCTTGGATATTGTTTTTAAATTACAAAAAAACAACTCGCCATCGGGCAGTTTTGTCGATGTGAAAACAGTACGCGCCATTTGGACCTGAAGAGAATACGTGTCGTTTATCAGCTTTTTGAAATTTGTATGCCCAAATAAACCTTTTAGGTTAGGGCTGACCCTAGGACTCACCTGAACCGTGTACAGTAAAAATTTGTATCTACGCTATTAGCCTACTTTGTTAAGTCTTGCGCCATGCTTATTCACAAAACAAATCACTGTAAGATCATCATTTCCTATTTTTAACGTTTACATATGTGTACCTAATGCTTTATTATGTACATGTATGCACATATTCATTCAAAAGAGAATATCCATAGCAATATTCATGATATACATTAGCCAAAACTGATATACAGTAACTCCATCTGTTCAGCGAGCCATTGATTCAGGAAGGGCTTCTATGGCTAGATAATTTTCACTACTCCTTCAATCAACTCCTAAATATATTGAGCATATATTATTAAAGAAGAATATGAAGAAGAGTCTATTGATCAAAAGTATTGTGAATTTTGCAGAACTTTGTCTTCTAACATGAAGGTTCAAACTGAAAACTTGTGATATTTTTGGTCAAACCACATTTTTGTCCTACTTTTGTCTCCTTACATTTCTTTAACTGTACATTTGCTGATTGACAAATGTGTCAATTTTACTACAGTGACATTTATCTCTTTTTTTCTGTAGGAAAGTTACGACTCTGTTGTGGTAGTTCTTCATTTTGTTGTCGAATCATTTAGATTGTGAAAACCTCAAAATCAAGTAAAAAAAAAAATGTATGTGAATAAAATTAAACTGTATTTGTACAAAAGAGTCTGAGTAAATGCTTGGAAAATAACAGATTGTTATTCCCCATAGCATCGCAAAAGTTCTATTGCAACAATCAGAACAAAAAAGACAATATGTATCATTTGCAAAAAAAATTGAGGCAGAAAAAATTCAAATTTTCAGATCAAGGTATTTATTATTTAAGTGTTGACTGCCTTTTTTCCATACATTTTGTGTTTATCACTGTTTGCTGGCTTTGACCTGTCCTGTGTGGATCGATAATGACTTGGGAGCAGCATTGATGGTTGACCTTGGTCAATGATTAACCATAAAATTACAGTTCTTCTTTTTATGTCTGGGCGAGGAAAAAAAATGGCAAAACTCAACAAGCATGTCTTTGGAATCTGTGTATTGTTCTTTCTTTGGTTATTTCTTTTCAAAACCAAATCTAAAACCAAATAAACAATGATGTTATTTAGTTTCACTGATTCAAAACCAAAACGGAAATACAGAAAAAAAAACAGAAACCAGATTTTCTGTTCCTCTAAATTAAAATCGTAATCGTGAAATCTCATTTTGTTTGTGTAATATTTGGATATTTTTGAGGAAATTCTTTGGCAAGAGCTATATGATGTCACCGCGGCACATTATAGCCTTTATTTTTTAAAGGTAAGTGGTTAAGGTCACACCACTTCATGTCTACTAGAGCTTGGATTTTTAGCTAAAGGCTTTTGGGTTTGACTCAGACCAGGTACAGATCTGTTTGAGCAATTTTTGCTCGTTTCCCTTGAAAGTTTTTTTAAGTACTTGACATTTTTCATCCAAGTTCAAGTAGAGTGTCTAGATTTAGCTAGGGCGAGCATTGCAAGAGTAGGATCTAGCTACTTTACGTTAGCAACTGTGAACAGGACAAAAGTTCATAACCTGTGGCCGTTGACATCGTGTGACCAGGAAGAAGGATTAGGACACGTGTCAAACTCAAGGCCCCTTCAGAGCTTCTGATTCGGCCCACTGGAGAAAGTGAAAACATGAGTCATTGTGTAAATTATCAAATAATTTATTTGTAAATTATTGTTGAAAAAACAATACATTTTTCCAAAAGCCTGCAATTTTTCTGAAATTACTCCACAAAATCTCCCAAAATTAAATAAAAATTGGACAAAAAAAATCAAAGGACATTTATGTATCTGTTACTTATTGCTAAGATATTGTTAATGCCTATACTTTATGTTTAATTCATAACTGGAAGTGCAAACTTGGGAACGTTAATGTTGAAATTGTTTGTTTTCCCGCCTAAAACCTGCATCCCAATTCTGATCGAACTGGTTTGTATTTTCCCCTCAAACTAAAATGAGTTTGACACCCCTGGATTAGAACAATGTAATACATCTGCATCCCCAAGATGTTTGCACTGACAAAGTTTCCGTTGAACCTGGTCTTTTCATCATCTCTGTGTGAAAGATTCAACCTAAGTTTTTAAGTCGAGACCTGCATAATTCCATGGATGTTCTTTATTATCCAAAAATGTCACTGTCAAGAAGGGCCAAAAGACACCAGGCATTGTTCTACGTTTCCCCTAGGGTAAAATACACACAGTAAAGTAAACGGAGATAAAGGTTGAACACGTTGGATATTACCATACGTTGGCTGAGAATGAATGAATCAGTAATCTATTCATCAAATATACAGTTGTGAAGAGCATAGCTTACTTATATTTATTTCTTAAATACACGTATCTGCACAACAACTCCAAGGAACTGAAAGAAATCAACAAATGCCCATGGAGATCTGCACGCTTTTGGAATTAAACACCACGTTCTCTGAAGAAAACCCTATCCCCACAGGCCACAAATAGCAGCACATAAAACATTGTACAGCTCCACAACTTTACTGAGGAAACGACAGCTAGAAAAATGAAAATTGTGTAATTTTGCTTTGAGACGAGAGCATAACTTGCTGGAGAAGACGAAGACTGAGGCAGATGTTAGCCGGCAGGTTTGGGCTGTGTGTGCTTTCATTAGGTTTAGCTTTCATATGCTCCCCAGAGGTAAAGTCGGCTGCCAAATGAGCTCCCATGTGAGCCGACTTCAGTTTAAACCTGATGTCCAAAAGATGTGACTGTCCGCAAAAGGAAGATGACGAGGAAGACATGCATGTACTGCTGTTGCTTCTTTTTCTTCAGAACTGTTTTGATTCAGTCGATCCTTGATCTCACAGCTTTTGCATTTTTGTCCACCAAAAAAAAATGTTAATTTTCTGAGCTGGAAAAGACACATTGCAATGGAGTTAAAAATGACATCTCTAGGGGTGGAAAAAAGGAAGAAAAAAAACTTTATTAGCATGGAAAGCCCTATCGTCACACCAACTGTGTAAGCCAACAGTCGATAACTCTTCCATTCGCATGTTAATCCTTTCAGTAATTATGTTTTTGCCCTTTCTGGGAAACACGGTCATGAAAAAAGAAATGAGCGAAAAGGAAATTGAATTCTATGCCTGTAATTACATAATGATGAATGGACCCATACATTGGAGCAAAGACAAAGTTTTGCATTCAGGGAAAAAAAGAAAAAAAAAAAACCCTCGAGTGGTACAAAATAATTATTTACCCAGTCTATAGAGTTAAAGTGGCACCAGCACAGTGTGCAAGTATGAATTTTATACGACACATTTTATCACTGGAAACATATCCTCATGATTCATTAGGCTACTATAATGTGTGAAAATCCAGGCTGAAGAAGAAGACTTTTCCAACGTGTGGGCAGATGTCCTTCTTTTTCACCTTTACAAAAGTTCAGCTCTTCTTAAAAGTTCAACTTGTACCTATAAATGTCACATAAGCATTTATCTAGTGGGGCTTTTTGAGACGGTGAAGGTAATTGGTCTTGCTCATAGATAGATGGCAAGTTTTAGATACATGCATACTGACTTTTATTAGAAAGAAGGATTCTACCTTTGAGACCAGAGTAAGACAAAAGTTACCATAATAACTAATTGTATTTCATTATGTTACACAAGCCTGTACCACAGACATAGGTAAATGGGGGCCCGGGTGCCCTTTGTCTAATTGTATGTGGCCCCCAAAGTAAATGTACAAAATGACAGAAAAAATACACAAAAGAAAAGCAAAAATACATTTTCAAAAAAATACAAAGAATTACAACATTTCAGGAAAATACAGTGAAAGATAGGAAAAACACAGAAAATACTCCAAAAACACCAAAACTACGACAAAAATGAACAAAACGACAACAGTAACACACAAAATTATTCCAAATGGAAACAAAAATACATAAAAAGACAATAATAACACAAAAAATTACTCCGCAAACCCACAGTACTAAAAAACAAACAACATGACAACATAAATACACAATATGACTCCAAAAAACATACATTTTACAAGAAAATATACACACAACTACAACAGAAATGCACAAAATACATTGGTAACATGCAAGACAACAACAAACATACACATGATGACAGAAAAACACACGAAACACTTTCCTGCGTTAATGCTCTGATTAGTCACGTGAATGTTGATAATGTGGCCCTTTGATCAATCACATTTTTGTGGTCCCTGCTGTAGTAGAAGTTGCCCATTTCTGCTTGACAAGATAAAAATATCAAAGTTAAAAGGTTAAAAAAAAAAAAAAGGAAAGAAACCTTCAAAATGTATAAAGGTACTCTTTGGTTATTTACTGTTTAAATGAGTGAACAAAACAAATCAACGAATGCAGCACATCTAGAAGCATTTCAAGCACATCTAATTGGAAACATTGTCACATAAAGTCTCAGCAACAACCTGCTAATGAATGACACTACAGTTAGTGTGGCCACAAGAATGTTTATTCAATTAGTGTTCAGCCTCTACTGGCTTTTATTTTGAAACCAAAACATGTAGTTGGAGGTGACTTAAGGCAGGCGTACACGATTTTCTACCCATTTTAGCTGTGACTACATTGTAGCTTACCACCACCAGTTTGACTGGTGTGAATGAATAATGGTTTCTGTACGCAATTTGAGTCTCCTCAAAAAAAAAAAAAATTCAAAGCACAAAATAACTCTGTCATTATTATATCTGTAACAGGTTTAGTCAACTAAAAAAAAAAAGAACTGTAACTGAAATTGTCTTGATGAACAAATTCTGAAAACTATGACCAAAACTAAATCAAAATGAACACTGTATTTGAATGAATGGAAAAGGTACTTTTTGTTGCTGTTTCAAGGCAAATGAAACCATTGCCACAAAGCAATGAGTCTTGAGACAGATGGACCACAACAGCAGAGGACCATGTCCAGTTGTAGTTCCCTCAGCCAAGAACCAAAATCTGGAGTCGGATTTGGCTCAACCAAATGGAAGCAGATTGGAAAAATCTTGGCCCAGTCTTAAAAAAAAAAAAAAAAAAAAAAATTGCATTTGCACAGATGGTATGTCCTCAACTTGTAATAATAGAAATAATCTTTCTAGGTCAGCATAGCAAACTGTTGGTATAATGCACCAATCTGATATCGTCAATCATAGTATCTAATGGCTTCAACCATATTTGAATTGGAATTATATTTCAGCAGTCTTCAGAAAAACAAAAACAGAACACTTCATTGTCTAACTAATCAGCTGAAAGAGCGTAGGTTGAAGCAAAAGCTTATACACACCAACCCCATCACAACAAACAAAACAAGGCTCTCTAGATAATATCACACACACACACACAAAACTTATATTACTATTTTTAAAATACACATTCACTATATATTATATTTACATACGTACACACATATATACACATAAACATAATGTACATACACATGAATGTACATGATATGTACATAATATTCATATACCATTTCATATCTACAACACAAATTCCATCAATTAAATTTAGTGTGGCAATATATAAGTGAATAATATTCTCTATTGCAAAATGTCTTTTATTATGTTCATTAAATCTTCATATATTTTATACCATTATATACATATTATATATTATTGCTGTCCAGGCTAAAATTCTTGCTATTCTTTCTTATACATACTAATGATATATGTCTTCAAAAGCTTTTTAAACTGGTTTATGTTGGTGCTATAATAAAACGTAATTCAATGCCCGTATCTTATGAGGATGAAAATGTAGTCTTTATTTCCCAACTGCCATTCATTCATAAAACAGAATCCCACACCACAATACCAGTTCAAGTTTGAGCTGCTGGTTGTGCGAGTCTACTTCCTAGTCTACTGACAAACTCAATATATTTTTGAAACAATTTTGTGTTTCATCTGATCTCACCCTTTCCTTTCCCTCCCTCACACACTCTATTTTAAGGCATAAGTGTGTTTACACTCCTAAGTCTGCCAACATGCAGCGCACAGTAAGTATCCAGATGGTGTGTTCATAATGACCAGAAGAAGAAAAAAGGAAAGAGGGGCCATCGCTCCAGGAGAACTCTGCTGTGAGTGCTCATCTCTGGATTCCTGGGAATTTTAGTTTGAATAACGTCCTCTGGTAGGCCGAAGTGGTGCAGTGGTGCATGGACAGCAGTTTAAAGGAGCAGCATTATTCAATTCAATTCAACTTTATTCATTTAGCGCATATTACAACAAAGTCATCTCAGAGCGCTTAACAAAATATAAAGTCCATAGTAAGAAAGAAAGAACCCAACAAGATCCACATGAACAAGCATTAAGCGACAGTGGGAAGAAAAAACTCCCTCTTTTTTATAAGAAGAAATCTCCATCAGAACCAGGTTCAGAGGTGGCAGCCATCCTCTTCGACTGGTTGGGGTTAGTGAACAGAGGGGAAAACAGAATAGGATAGAAAAATAGTCCATCAAGGTGTCCCAGACTAGTTGAGCTGTGAACCATTGAAAAGGAACCTCCAGCTCCAACATCAAGACACCTGAAACAGAAAAAAGAGTCCTCGGAGGGTGAGGAGAAGGCACAGACTGCAGGAAGAACATGATACACTATGATACACTCGTTCCTAGTGGTTAGGTTAATATTACACGTCTTGAGGCATTCTCCATTCTCTGAAATGCTACCACTACAGACAAAGTTTTCTCTTGTACTGGTCGCACGTATTGATATACGGGGTTGACATCATTGTAAATGGTGTGAAGCAGTGTGAGCAGTATGATGGGTTATGCAACGAGGGACAGAAGTCGGGGGTTGTCTACAACCCAGCACAACTGTGTCTGACTGGACATCATCCCATTGCATTCCATAGAGCTATGTGTAGATGGTGGATTGTGTTTGAATAAAATGTTGGTGTTCTACTATATAATCTTATTTTTTAGTTCCTATTTTTAGGTTTAGGGCTTTGTTCTTAGTGGTTAGGTTAACGCTATTATACGGTATACGCTTTTGCAAATAAGTAGGATTTGAGTTTAGCCTTAAAGGTGGAGAGAGACAAAAAACTTTATAATGGTTTTACTGCAGTGATATACATTCTTTTTGCCTCATTCAGAGGGCCAAAGTTGAAAAAGTTCTTGTTTTCTTCCTTCCTTGTTATTCCACATTTTGTAAAAAGTCAGCTCAAACGGGCGAGTTTGATTTTTCTCACATTTGGACATCACAACACGGAAACTCCTCCTCCTAACAATCCTGGCTCCTCCTACCCTATAAGAATGTGAGCTCATCCCTCTCAAAATACCTCAAGGGTAAAATAAACATAACAACGGCAGGTTGATAATAACATATCCAAGGCTAATGGAAACGCAGCTAATGACAGCTTGAGTCACTCACTTTAAGAAAACGTTAGCATTTGTAATCTTTTTCTAGGGTATACTCATACTAGTATTGAAAGTTTTGCAACGTAAATATGTCTTTATGCCTAAATGATACAAATGACCAAATATTGTGGAAGTGACGTTATAATGTTCAGTAATCTGTAATCCACCAAGCAATCCCTATTGAGGGAGGTTAAGATGTCTTCATATAAAACCCTCTAACACTGTATAAATGTGTTAGATTTTCTTTCCAAAGTGGAAAATACACGTCACATGCATGTTCTCAGTAGACAAACCCGGTTAAGCAGATAGCCTACAGGGTAAATACCAAAATATGTTTTTTATACGAAACCTCAAAATCCAACATAAAACATGAAACAGCAGGAGCTTGCAAAAGATGGGACCACCGCTGTGTGCCAGCTTTGCTCTTTGAAGTCCAAGTATACTGGCAGAGCAGGAACCACTTAGACCCACGTTTGAAGTCGATCAAGGAGAGTTACTGCCCTCAGCCTCTGTTTAAAGTCATTATTCACTGAGATACACCAGGAGGAGGGAATTGGATTACACAAAAAAACACATGACCAGTTCCAGAGGTGAAAGTAACTGATTACAAGTAATCATGTTACCATAATTGAGTTCCTTTTATGGGTACTTGTACTTCATTTGAGTATATATTTAAATAAGTAATTTTACTTGCACGTTTTAATACATTTAGTACATTGAGATTATAATTACCACTTTAAAAGATACCTTTTTGAATAAAAATATCTCTCTTCAGCTGTTGGAGTTTAGTATTACATTTGTCATTTTTTTTTTCTTTTTTGTCACAAGGAAATAATCCATGATATATCCTAATGAAAAACTATTCATTTTAAACTCAAAATGTGCGGCATTATCCAAAAAATGATAGTATTGTAGTAGATGTGGGGATTCCTTTGGATTCTTGTAATTATCAGTTTTAATTGTTTGTCATTATATAACCAGAGGTACTAATATATGTACCGTTCTAAATCATTATTTTTACTTATACTTAAGTATGCTTTAAAATAAGTAAAGTAATTTGTTGCATTTCTACACCCAACCGTTACGAAGTTATTTTTTTATTATTATTTTCAAGATTACTCAAAAATATGTGAATCAATCTGAGAAACATTGGAGGTTTGTTTTTCAAGAGGGAATGACACACTAACATGGAATAAAGCTTAGAAAAGTGATTTTTACATGATACCCTCCTTTAAAAAAAAATACAAAACACAGGTCTATTGGAAATATAGGAAATATTATCGATAGGGAAGTTAAGTCTACGTGAAATAAAGTTAAAAGTATATCCCAGTGTATGTTATAACAAAAAAATGCTCATTTAAATGAAAAAGTGGGTTAGATGTATGAAATAAAGATTTTGGTAAACTAAAATTAGGCCAATTTAGTCCCAAGAATGATTGAAATAGTTTTGAAGTATACTGCTAATATATTGGGTAAGTGTACCTTGGTACCTAAAAGTGTACTGAGCAAAATATACTTAAACTATACTTAAGTATACTTGTAATGCACTTTAGGTATACTTCTTTTTGGTAAGGGATCATCAATATTGTTTAGTGAAATGAGATCAGGGCTGAAAGTTTGACCTCAAAAGGTCTCCTTTTCCAAGAAATATTCCAATATACGATAAAATACCAAGACAAAGTGAAATAGCACTATGTGGGTATTGATGGCTCATAAAAGAGCAAGAAATATGCACCAATGAAATACTGTCATGGAATTGTTTCTTCTTTCATGAAAGCCGTTGGCAAACACAGCTTAAAGGCAGCAGGTTAAAATTATGTATATATATATATATATATATAAAATAGGCATTGAAATTCAATACAAGAGAAAACAAGGGCAAAAATAATTTGGGCCCAAGGGAGAATACTTTAGTGTGGGCCCTGGTATGCTGACAGAAAGTTTAGCATTAAGAAATGAGAGGCTTTCTTCCAACTTTAACACATAAAAATCAGAGTCACCGCCAATTAACTGCTGCAGGCTTTTTAATCCATTCAAACACGCACTTCTTACAAAAATTGTGGAAAATTCTGTGCTTGTTTTGAACAAAAGTCACCTAACAAAAGCAATGTGACGGTTTCCTAATTGAACGAGGTGAACTTTTCTTTCAAGTGAAATGTTTCAAAAACTCTACCAACATTCTAACCAATACAAAGTGAGTAATAATATAGAGTAAGGGATTTTTAAGTGAGCTTGCTAACACAATATACTTTAAAGTGATGGATTGCTGAATGAATGCGAAAAGACTAATAGGTTACTAATGATATACCATCGTCCACCATGACGGCCAAATTACGAGGCAGCAGTGCACAATCCCAAACATCCCAAGGCATCGACTGAAAGCAAAGGATGTAAAACAGAAAGTGTAAGCAAATTCCACCGGATCCCTTAAACCATGTAGCATGTTGAAGAGAGAGAAAAGTTTTGATCATTTATGCACAAGTAAGGTTTAACCTAGGGCAGAATTGTTTTTGAGCCAACTAAAATATTGCTGTAAAACAGGGGTCACCAACATACAGATTCACATTCACATTCAAAATACTTTATTTTGCCCTCATGGACTATGTGAGTCACCAATCTCTAGTCACCACTGAGCTTCATATAAAACCTGATTAACTTTCCAGGATTCAAACTCACATAGATAAATACAGTACATGTGAGATATGTAGTTAGAACTTAGTAAAGTTAAATACTGCTGCACGTGATCAAGTTTTAGTATTAATTTACCATCTTTATTTTTGTTTATTTTCACTGAAACATTGTGACCAATGTTTTTAAGTGTTGCAGATGTGATGTATGGGTTGTGGAATGTTATATTTAATATGATATATATATATATATATATATATATATATATATATATATATATATATACATACATACATATATCAGGGTTGGGGTCAATTATATTTGTAATTGTAATTACCATCGAAGTCCTTAATTTAATGTAAAACTGGGAAACCATGTTACAGTTCTATGTAGAGTTCTACACATAAGTAGTTAACGGTTATTTAACTATTTCATATCAAGCTTTCCCACATTTTATCATTTAAAAAAAAAAAAATTAAAACCTATATTTTCATTCATTAGGAAGCCTAATATTAGATGATTTGTTTTTAGTGTATTTTACAGCTGATTTAGGACCCGTTATCATAAGAGATGCTAACAGAAAGCTAACACAAGATGAAGGTTAAATATCCTGCTAACACCTTTTTCCTGCTGTTATGCTCGAGGGGACGAGGCTCCGCCTTGGGAACGAGGCCCCTCCTTTGTTCTCTTCCTTAATTCAGCCCACAGCACCCGCCTCCGCAGATTTAGCTTTTAATTGACTTATTTTAAATACTTTTGTAAGAAACCCATGGCTTATGTTGTCTGTACTCATTAATGTAAGCATTAAAATAAAACATAAAATAAAAATGTAAATAAAACTCGCACCCCTCTCCCGCTTCCAGCTTCAAAACAGCTGCAGTCACAGCAAAACAACTGAGAAAAAACTGTGTGTTGCTCGGTCTATTCTGCTCATCGTAGTAGCTCTGCCTTTAGTTTTAAAAAATGCCTTCAGCGAGAAAATTTATTTTTGGATGCAAAAGAAACAGCCCTCTTTTGGATGAAACAATTGCACAGAGCGACTGAAATTAACTTAAAGTGGAATTAAGCATTTACAATATTGAGGAATTATTTAATTCGGAATTAGAATAGGACTAAACCAGCCACCTAATTCTGATTACATTTACATTTACAAGGTCAATTTGAAGAGGATTTAACTTTTATTCTGAATAAAAGGGGTACGCAACTTTGATAAAGTTTGTAAATAACATAGGGATGTATTATTGGCACCATTCACATAATGTTTAGTATGTACTGTACCTTATATATAGAAATCTCCAATGCAATTCAGCATTTAAAAGTTCGTCTAGGGCAGTGGTTCCTGAACCTTTTGCAGTCATGTACCCCTTCAGATCTTTAACCTGAAGCTATGTACCCCCAACTCCTGCACACTCAAAATATGATCATATAATTTCATACGCAACGTAGCCGGCCCTACAGTGAAATGTGTCCCTGAACTGTACCAATCCTTTTGAGAAATAATATACTGTGTAATAAAAAAATATAATAATCTGTAAATACACAAGAAAACTACTTTTTGATTTATTTAATTTTCTTAGCCAACTGGCATTGAAACAATTCTGTCTCTCTCTTTTTTCAATTTTTTTTATTTTTTTTTTTAATTTAACACATAACAGTAATGCAAAAATATTCATCATCATGAAACTGTAAAATGCTATTTTACTGGAAAGGGTGAGGTTAAGGGGATGCAAACAACTTAGTTGTTGGGATTCCTTGTAAACCAGTTGTATTTTTATAATTTATTTATCTTTTAATTATTATTATTTAAAAGGTTACCTCAATCAGATGCAGCTTACGTATATGTTCATAACAGCAACTATGCACATTAATAAAATCCTATTCATAAACTTGTAAAAAAAAAAAAGCCCAGTAAAACGGCAGAACACAGTAACCACTGGTAAAGATAGTATCTCTAACAACCGGTACAATGATGAACTTGGTGATATTATAGCCTGTGCATTCAGTACGGGGCAAAATGTACTCTGTCTCCAAAATGTGTACCCCACTTTGGGAACCTATAGGGTCTAGGGATGTCTGGACACTGCGTTTTCATCTATTGTTGATGGCTCTGCCTGTCATTGAGAAGCAAAATGTTTTTTATTGTTTCTAAAAGCTCTTCATCTTTTCAAACACAAGGTAAGGTCAACATGGATCAAATAAAATGGTTGTTGATAAAAGTGCGCAGCAAGGAGGAAGTATTTGTTGCGGTTTGCAGAGTGACAGGGATCCGAG
Source organism: Gouania willdenowi (assembly GCF_900634775.1). NCBI lineage: Eukaryota > Metazoa > Chordata > Actinopteri > Blenniiformes > Gobiesocidae > Gouania > Gouania willdenowi. The sequence goes on along the minus strand of NC_041053.1, from coordinate 34,465,432 downwards.
CTCAACATATATCCAATGTGCCAACAACTAAATAGGATTGGATATTCTAACAGTGGAAAATGAAACAAGATTTTCGCTGACATTTAGAATCGATTGCACTGAAAAAGAGTTGCAGGGAGATGTGAGATTTACAGTGCATCATAGTGAGCGATGAGCAGCTCTTTTTTCATGTAAAGTAACAACAACCGAGAATCTTCTTATAGATTTACGCAGTTCTTGCATCTCCTTCTTTCATGAGATTGCAGCGGAACTTTAAGAGCTCATTATTCAACTTGTTGGATGAAAGCAAATTTTTACCACGATTGTGTAAATGGCCACCTGAGTATCCTACATATATGCTGGAGCATTGTATGTCAAAACAATTTACAGGACAAGATCAAAGTCACAGCTCTGGGCTTTGTTTTATATTGAGTTACCTTTCAACACTTGATGCATCTCCTTCCCACACCACTTTCCCCTGATGGCAAAGGAGCGAATTAAACTCCACTTGTGTCATCATGCGTAATCCATCTTCATTTATGAATGCGTCAGAGCTCAATGTTGCTGCACTGTGTCCAGAAACCAGGCAACATGCTTTCATGACTCGTTTGTAACCACCAGGGCTGCTTTTCAAGGTCTATGACGACATTGCATTTTTTATATATTGCAGTGAACAGTGGAAGAAGTGTGAAATGAAAACTATGAAGTAGAACATTTTTTATTGCAAACTGAAGGCCAGATTCATTTATATGTATCAGCCTATGAAAAATAAATCATTTTATTGTTACTTTTATGGATTAAAGCTGTCTTTGACTGTGTATTATGTTAGAATTACTATAATTGGGCATGCATTGAGGGTGGAAAAAAAATAGCTTTTTTCTTGCCAATCATCAGCCACATTAGACGTACTTCAGAGATTGGAGGATATTTGCACAATCAACCAACAAGTGCCACCCTAGAATTTATTGACATGTTTGAAATCAACTCTGTTTAATTTAGCGCTATGAGATCACTTTTGTTTTAATTTGCACTATATAAGTAAAGTTCAATTGAATTGAATTGCTCAATGCGCGTGTTAGGAAGCACATACTGTAGAGCTGCGTGTCCCCGCTGGGTCAACGTAATGAGTTCCTCGGTGCGCACACACAAATGGTTTTACACATTGCTAAGTGACATAATAATCCAACGGCGGCAAAGATTAGTGACATCTGCTGTGGTGAAAAAACTTCGACAATTCCTAAAATGGACTAAAAGAGCATTTATAACACTTTACCTTGTGACTCTAACCACTGATATAATCTCAAATATCACAAGGTTTGAATGTAAATCAAAGGACAGGAAGCTACCAGGCTACGAGGAACAAAAGTGAAACTGAAAGATTCAAGGCATATGATTGCTTTGGTAATTTACATGATATGCATTAATCTGCGTTTTTTTCCGTGAAGATGAACGGATTTCTTTAAATGTTTAAGGAATTGTGGGTCAGCATTATCTTGTCTCTTTTGATAAAGGATGCATCAGTGTTTCCTAGGCTAAAGGAGGTTATAAATGAAACATTGAGCCTCCTTTCCTTAGCTTAAAGACAATTGGATCCCTCCTTATCATGGCTGCCACTTAAACACTTCCGCGGGTTAAGGAAGAGTGGATAGGAAAGGAGATAGGAGGGAATATTCGGACGCAGCCCAAGGTTTAAGCAGCAGGCTTGGTTTACCTGCTGCAGGCTGCAGACGCACTTAAATGAAAGCACGTCAACCTTTTTGAAGATTTCGTGATGCTTTAAAACACTCAACACAGATCTACAAATCTACAGCTTTAACGCAGTATTTCAACAGGACAATAAACAGAATTATTCTGTATTAAAGGTCAATCACTTAAAGAATCACTTGTCAGAGGATTACATTGCCACTTTTTCAATGTCCGCGCGCAACCTGCTCAACACACTCTTCTTCCCTATCTCTGCTGCTTCTTGTGTTGACTAGAGTAACAACAGCCCTACTATGCCCCCTCCTGGCCGGAGAAGGATACGCTTTCAGAACACAACGAGAATATTATATTAAATTTTTAATTATGATTTTAAATGGATATAAATAATGATAGACACATTAATGAACATTTAATGTGTACCATACTTTTTAGCCAAACAGCTAGAAATTGTTTTGTCTCCTACAATGCTTCTAATATGCAATAACCAAATTTCTTCGGATTCATGTTATGTGTATTAAAACAAACAATGCAGCCTAATTTTTTAGAAAAAAATAAATACATTTCTGATTGTGTCTCAGCATCAGATGCAACAGTTGGTTGGCATTGTGTAGGTATTCCAGGTGTCCAGTTTTTCTTAGACGACTAAAAGCTTTTTTTTTTTTTAAATATTACTTTGTTATTGTTTTGTGTTATTTTTACGAGTTCTGAAGAAGAATAGTCACATTTTTACCTTTTTAATAAAGGTTACATTTTTGACACATTTTGTTGTCTTTCAAACACGTCGTATTGAAAAAAGTTTGAAAACTGTAATGGAACAAAATGTACAGGCCAAAGTTGAGGTTATTTTACCTCATGCACCTTAAGGACTGATTGATTAAATATGGATGGATTTACCAGCGATTTTAATGTTGTAATGTGTGGGGTCACTGTAATATTTTACTTTTTGCATGTGACTCCAAATGCCCCAAAGTACAACACGTTATAATAATACACAAGCTAAAGCAGAATTACTATAAAACTATTGTCTTTTTTCAGTACAGCTTAAGTATTCTTATAAATATACAAACTTTTTTAAGGTACATTGAACAGTATATTATGAGAGAAAAAAAATAATAATAATAATAATAAAAGCTTTTTACATTTGTACTTTGAAGTTGAAGTTTTGCAACCAATTGTGAAAAAATGAACACAGCAGTGTTGCTAATCTCAATGAGAGAAACACAAAGGCTCTTTGTTGTAAGCACAGGTAATCTGCATGCTTCTTTGGGTCCAAATTAATGAATTTTGTTTTTTAAAACTAAAAGAAGAAAATGTATGCAAAGCAACATCTGTGGTTACTTTTATTGAAGTGCAAATCAAACTAATAAAGTCTCCAAATATGCAACATTTTTTGCACAGGCGTTGAGTCTGTCCGAATGTCTATCTCGGATTAACCTTAGGCAAGGCAAGGCAAGGCAAATTTATTTGTATAGCGCATTTCATACTCAAGGCAAGTCAATGTGCTTTACATGATAAAACATTAAATTGTTTAAAATCAATGAGAACATTTAAAATCATCAGTAAAATCAATTAAAATCATCAGTAAAATCATCATGACATCAACAACATGACTAAAAATCTCTCTCTCAATCATATGCAATAGAGAAAAAAAGTGCCTTTAACTCATTTAAAAATGTTCACATTGGATGCTGACTTCAGCTCTGCTGGCAGTTTGTTCCACTTCTTTGCAGCATAACAACTAAAAGCAGCATCACCATGTTTACTGTGAGCTCTGGGCTCCACTATCTGACCTGTGTCCATAGATCTGAGAGACCTGCTGGGTTCATACCTGACTAACACGTCACTAATGTATTCTGGACCAAACCCATTCACAGATTCATACACCTGCAGCAGAACTTTAAAGTCTATTCTGAGGCTGACTGGGAGCCAGTGTAAAGACTTTAAAACTGGAGTAATGTGTTCTGACCTCTTTGTTCTGGTTAAGACCCGAGCTGCAGCGTTCTGAACCAGCTGTAGCTGTTTGATGCTCTTTTGGGGGATTCCTGTCAGAAGACCATTACAATAGTTCAGTCTGCTGGATATAAAAGCATGGACCAGTTTCTCCTGATCTTTCTGAGCCATTAAACCTTTCACTCTGGAGATGTTCTTTAGGTGGTAGAAGCTGTTTTTGTGATAGATTTGATCTGACTGCTGAATGTAAGATCTGAGTCAATCAGAACACCAAGGTTTTTGACTTGGTCTTTAGCTTTTAAAGATCGAGACTCAAACTAATTGCTGACAGCAGTCCTCTTTTCCTTGTTACCAAAGACAATCACCTCCATCAGCAGTTTACTTTTTCTAAGCAGTCACACAACACCTCAATGGGACCATAGTCATCTGGGTTCAGTGATAGATATAGTTGTGTGTCATCTGCGTAGCTCTGATAATCAACCTTACAGTTCTGTAAAATTTGTCCTAAAGGAAGCATATAAAGGCTAAACAGAAGAGGTCCAAGAACAAATCCCTGAGGAACCCCACAGGACATTGCTAATCTGTCAGATTCAAACTTCCCAATGCTTACAAAATAGCTTCACTTCTCCAAGTATGACTTAAACCATTGCATTACTTTTCCATTTAGTCCAAATGGAAAAGTACACATAACTCGCCTTTTTTCAAAAAATGTACCTGTATGTCATCCAAAAGTTGTTCTCAGAAATCCTTTCATAGAGATTTAGTCACAGACAAATGTCAAAGGTAGAAATAAAAGTTAGTTTTTGACTACATCATTAAGAAATTGTCACGTGATTCAAACTTGATGAAACATGTTTCACGCATTGGATTGTGGGAATTAGAGTCCCACAGAAGAATGCAAAGATGTCGCTGAAGCAGAAAAGTTTCTTTCAGAAGTGGTTTTTAAATCATTTAACATGATTTCTTCTATTTCTTTTCCAGACAAGACTGTAATTTGCTTGATGCCATATTTGTTTTCCCATGAATTGGAGTCACTTTCATTTCAGCCAGGTTGGTTTTTTTTCCAGGGAAGCCACATTCAACATCGCCATGGAATTCTCAACAGTGGAGTCGCAAGACACTGGGAGGGGGTAGCCAGATGCCTTAGAATATTATTTAACATTTTTAACAATTTGAGCCCATTTTTGCTTATTTTTACCCTTTTTCTTCAACTACACCAACCTTGACATGTTTTAACCTATTTATAAGCATGTTTGTGACCTTACTCCCATTTCTGCCATTTCTCCATCAGATTTCTTTATGCCTTTTCTGCACATTTTATTTCCACTTTCAAAACATTTTTGGGACTTATAAATGTTTTCCACAACTTTTCCCACCTAATGTCGCTCATGTTGATCGATTATTGTAATTTTCAACCTATTTTCGTCATATTTCAGGCTTATTTTTGACAATTTAATCACGCTCATGATACCCATCATATGACAGTTTAAACTTGTTGTTCTTACTTTTTTCTGCCACTTTTAAGCCAATATTGACACTTTGAACCCTTTTTACCATTTTTTCTGTATGTTTGTGGCCACTCTAATTTGCAACTTTTATCAATTTTTGTGCTTTTTAAAATCCCATTTCACCACTTTTTCCATCATTTTTGGTCACTTTGATTAAAACATGAATTTACATCTTTAAGATGACCATGTACTATTGTGAAAATAATAATACACGTCCTGGATAACAGTGGATATTATTCATATGAATGAATAAATGTGATTATCACAGATTCATAGAACAGCTTTCAATCAGTGAAAACACAAGAAATGTAACTTTCTCACCAGTAAGGTGAAGTGTTAATTTCAGCCATAACCAGTAAAGGTTGTGGCATAATTTATTGGCAACAAGTTTTAGGAGCAAGTGATGTTTAGCTTTTTTTTATATATATATTTTTTTTATTTATTATTATGAAAATTAATTCAATAACCCTCGTTTTTCTTTGGTCCATAGAAGTTATTGCCACAACAGCCAACACTGAGCAGAACCCCACTGGAATGCATAGTATTCTGGTCAAACACATTCTCATTATGTAGTCATGTTGATGCTCCTTTGTTTTCAAGCAATTATCTTTGATCTATCGTTGTGTTGAGGTTATGGTCGAGTTGCAGAGCATAGTGTTTGCATAAATCTCTCAAAGACACACTGAAGTAATGCAGAAGCTGTGGTTTGAAATTAATGGTGCCAACTTTAAAAATTGCTTTAATGTTGTCCCCATATGACATGGCCACTGCCCTGAATTAACTCAGATCACTCATAAAAACAAGTAGTTCTGTTTTGTTTTGTTTTTTCAAAATAGCAATCATAATTCTGAAAGCCTCCTAATGTCTGAAGAAGGGAGGTGTTCTTTCTTTAAAGGTTCTCATGACCATTCTGTAAAATTTGACACTAGTTTTTAGTGAAGTTTACCACGTTTTGAATGAAGCTAAGGTTCTGGCTGCACTGGCACAAATGCTAAGCATTCCCACTAAAAGTATCATTTTAAGAAAGAGGAATATTGTAGCAACATGTTAAGCTACAAACTGCAGTTTTCCTCAAAGTTCATGAGCAGCGGCTGCCACACTCTAGCAGACCTAATCAAGCACTCTAACCTGGGGTTTCCACTGGATACGTCTCCGCTGCGCAACGGCACCGATCCGGTTTTGCCCCGCCGTCCGGTAATCCACAACGGTTGCATTTTGAGTGCGCCACGGTGCACTCCGGTTGGACGACTGTGACATCACGAGACAGAGGAGTTCACTCAATCTTTATATAATCGCGCAAGAACGCAGTTAAAGGTATGTGTTATAAACGCAAGGGCACCGGACTGTCGGAGCTGGGAAGGAGCAGAACATTTTGATCTTCGAATGGTGTAAATCTTTTAACATTTGCATGCAGCATGACAAACAGGGTCACTTTAATAACTAATATACATGTATGATGTCAAAGTGCAACCTCCACAAAGTAATTTGATTTATAGATTATAAAGTGGGAGATATAGCAGTTTACAGTAAAAGCACAACACCTCATAGTACATTAAAAGCAAAAGTCAGCATTTTACATATTAGATAGCAGCATTGCCACTAAGCACTGGAACATTTTGACATTTGAATGGTGTAGACTGGTAAAGAAGACATTTGGCTTAAGTGCTATTGGTTGAAGTGGTATCGTAACTGGTTTTAGACATGCTAATCAAATAATGATTAATGCTTTTCATTGGGGTTTGCAAGAAATGACCCAAAGTATGAATTATAGACTGTAGTTTTAATGAAACAGCAGCCAATCAGTAAACAGGTCAGTATCCCATAAGCAATATTTGAAACAGTAATGATGCTCTTTATCACTTTAACAAACATAAATCTACAAGAATGGCAGATCTTAAAATGAGTATATATGACTAATGGTCTACTGCGGTAAAATAATGAATGTATTGGAAGTTCCTCTCAACGGAAACATCTGTTAAAATCAACTATTCCAGTGATTGAGTATTGGAGACTTTTTTTTTTTTACTCGTAGCCTTGAGATACTTCTGAAAAGCACGCAGGTAAAAAAGAAGTTTGATCACAAAATATGCTTTATAAATAAACGGTGAATACATACAGACGTATGTGAGAGGGTGTTAAAAAAAATGTACCACTGTGCTGTTTACCATAGCAAAGAAAAAAGGAAAAAACATATAAGAGGTAATTAGACGGATGTGTGAAAAGCTATGACTTGTGTTACTTTACTTGTTTCTTCTTTGTCAACACACAATTGTCATTTACCAGGTTTAATGAAGGAAATATTAAACAATCCTAATGATAGATAGATAGATAGATAGATAGATAGATAGATAGATAGATAGATAGATAGATAGATAGATAGAAATAAACAGTTCTCAAATGTACAAACGCAAAGGTATTGTATTCAGGGTTTTATTTCAGTGATCATAATTCAGGGTTGAGGTCAATTATAACTAAATGAAGTAATTGATATTTAATTACAATTATGGGGCAATTATAATTGTAATTTAAATATGTTGCTGTCGCAATTGTAATTAGAATGTAATTGAGTTCAGATCATTTACTTTGTGATTGTAATTGTCATGAAAATTCAGTAAAAATGTAAATTATAATTTAATGCAAAAATGTGGAACCATGTTACAGTTCCATGTACAGTTCTACACATACTAGAAAATTATTAAAATGTGTTTTATATCAAGCTTTCTCACCTTTTACCATTAAAAAAAAAAAATATATATATATATATATATTATATATTATGATTATTAATATCACCTTAATATCCCAGGGTGCCACCTCAAAAGAGGAAAGATGTCTAAATGCTGTAGACTAGACCTATTAATATTGAACCAGGGCAGAGGATTTTAAACCACCTCTACACCGAATAGACACAGCTTTAATAATTCAAAGGAATCAAAGATTGCAAGTTAACTTTTTATTTTAATAATTCAACAATAAACAAAAACAATGTGGTAATTATATCATGATAAAATGCAGGTCTAAGCTAATTAATGTGAGGATTGTAATGTAATAAAGTGAAATGGCTACTCTAAAAACATTTAATCGAGACTAAATATTGGATAACAATACAGAATACATATTAGAATAAAAATATGATATAAATTAAAAAAAAATCATAATGAAAAGGCTAAGGAGCAAGGACAGACAGGGAAATGTATAGACACGGAAGACGGACAAACGTATATGACGTGAAAACTGTATGTGAGACATGTTTGCAGGTGTTGTGTGGTTCTTGTGTAGCTGTGTGAGTCTGTGTTGTAGTTATGTTGGGTCAAATTTTATCGATGTTTGTTCAGGTACCTTGAAGATGATGCCCGGGAGAACTGGCACCGGTTCTGTGTTGCAGGAGCTGTGCTGGTTCTGAATCTGTTGTGTTGAACAGCATGGTTTGCTCAGTTTAGCCGATCCGTGGCACTTTTTGGCCAGTCACAGCTTAGTTAACTGGGAGCGAGGGGTCAGCGATCCTGACTTTGTTGTAAATTAGATAAAAAGAAAGATACATGGATGAACAGGTGAGCCGGTACGCCAGCATCCGGAACAAACTGTTTTCTAAGGAACACTCCTTTAACAGGAAAGTTGAAGGATGCCTCTTAGAGGATGGTTTTAGTTAATTATTAAAAAGTCACAGCTGTGATTGGTAACCTAAGCTAGTGGTGTTGGCTTACTCTCACACTGTGGTGGGCGTGTCTGATTGCATGTGTGTGAACTGGAGACAAACAAAGGGAGGAATCCTGAATTAAACATGAAACAATGATTATGAGTTCAGCATATTTCAAATCATCTTTTCAATCTCATAATATTCTCATCAAAACCATGTTATGCTTCTTTTACGGAATGGTTAAATAGTAGATACCTAAAACTAACATTTGTGTATTTTCAAAAACTTTTAGACACTTTTACAGCCAATAACACTTTAATAATAGTTTTTTAGTTGAGGATTCGACCTGAAAATAAATTGACAGAGTAGCAAGTTTTCATAAACTGCATGATTTCAATTCCTTTAACACAGATCATCATTATAAATTTCTTTTGGTGATTGTTAGCATGGTATAAAATTCTCCTTGTTCCCATTTGGGATTTGAGTTTCCACAGTTCCTGGAAGGGCCTGGGGAGTGTTAAGATAACGCTTCTTCACTATGGGGGTCAAGAGGGTAGGAAATTAAATACAAAGAAAAATATCTGTTTGCCCTAGTGGGCGTCCTGCCCACCGCCCCATCTCATTGTCCTTGGCTTTTCTGTCCTTCAGAGTCAATGAATAAGGTTCCCATGAACAGTTTGTGATAAAGAGGCAGGCTCCTTGGTAAATCCTGTTAGAAATGGGGTCGATGCTTCAATTTGTAAGGAGTTGTTCCCTAGATAGGAAATAAATTAGATGATAGATATTTGTTTTTAGTGTATTTTACAGCTGATTTAGGACGTTATTATAAAAGATGCTAACAGAAAGCTAACACAAGAGGAAGCTTTATTAGGTTATTTATTTCAGGATCAGTAATTGTCAGTAATTGAAATTGAACTTAAGTAATTGAGAATTTAATTTCTGAGGATTAAATATAATTGGAATTGAACTGGAATCAGAAAAAAAATGCTGGTAACTGTGATCATATTTGAGCATGGAGAATTTAAGAAGCAATTGTAACAGAAATATGTAATTGACCCCAACCCTGCTTTCGTTGAATGACAACAACCTTCTATGTAAAAAAAAATTAATTCTGACAAATTTGTACTTTACATAAATTTTGAATGCCCTATTTAGCCATAAAAAAATGTTATGGCATCAGAGAAGACCTTGTTGACAGTGATTTTTTCCTCCCACACGGCACAGTCTGTAATTAGCTGCCTGTTGTTTGTTAGTGTTGTTTACACAGAGCCTTTGAGCTATGCAAACCGCTATCATTCAGTCATCTCCCACAAACCAGCTTGTTATCCATAAGGTTAACAAGACACTCAACAAAGTTATTTTATTGCCTAAATCAGACATAGGAAACAACACAGTTATCAAAAATCTATAGATAGCTTTTGATGTCTCACTTCTCGAGATGATCTCCAGTGATTTTGAGCCCGTCAGTGAAATGCCCTCGGAGGAGTGCGTTAAAAAAAAAAAAAAAAAAAAAAAAAAAAAAAAAAAAATATGTTTGCCCCATATTAAATTCTCTTCACTCTATAAGGGGCGCCAACGTGCCAATGTCCGTTTTTCCACATCGGAGTTCATATATACAAATGGGAGCATTTTTGCCCAAAATTCACAGCTCCGCCCTGCAAACACCTTGAAGATATCAAAAATCCATGGATCACTTTCAGTGTCCCACTTTTCGAGATGATTTCCAGCAAATTTGAACCCCGTCAGTGAAACGCCCAAGGAGAAATGCGTTACAATACAACGTGAGCGAAAATAGTCATTTTGCAATTTTCAATTCAAGATTCTGGACTTCCTGTGTATTTATTGGCATGGTCCTAATAGTATTTTTTACTTGTCTTGTCATGTTCTACTTCTGTGTCAATTTTCATGACTCTGCGATGAATTAATTTTTTTGGCAATTCCTATCTTGTATGCATTTTTGTCGTACTTGGGGGCAAATTTTTTGCATTTTTTAAATCAAAAATAGCCAGAAATTAGAGAAGCGCGCAATTGAATTTTCTTTGAATTTTTGAGACTCTACATAATGGTTCAGTGGGTGAAAAGTAGATGAGTTGGTTCCGACACCGAGAAAGAAAGAAAGAAAGAAAGAAAGAAAGAAAGAAAGAAAGAAAGAAAGAAAGAAAGAAAGAAAGAAAGAATTTTCAAATCCAATAACAGTGTTTCCCACTTTATGAGTACCATGAACTATACATTTTCGGAAAGCATGCCTACGACATTACAAGGCTCCCTGGTCACTGATGGGCACGTAGCGTTTGCATAGGCTCCGCCCCTTCCCTTGTAGTGTGGCCACTACGAGAGCAAGAGGCCCTTTGCCAGCTCGTGGTGCTCGGGCCTTAAAATGAGTCATAAAACACACAGAATGACAACAAAGACAAACTAAACAACCACTTAAACACACAAAATGACTACAATAGCAACAAGATGTACAAAAGATCTTCAAAGACAAAGATTTACACAAAATGAAAGAAAAATAGACAAAATGACAACAAGAACAGAAAAATATATCAAAAACACACAAAAAGACAACAAAAAGATGAGAAAATCTATAAAAATGAATTAAAAGACTAAAAAGAAAACAAGAAAACCCTCCCAAAAGGACTACATAGATAAAACCCTTTGGTCTTTTCTGTATTATTGCTCAGATTGATGATTATTCTGAATGCTGACATAAATGTTGCTAATGTGGCCCTCGGAACAGATACAATCACATTTTTGCGTCCCCTTCTGTGATAGAGTTGCCCATCCCTGGTCTAAATTGTGAGGATTTTTCTTCTTTAGGTTGCCTCGGCTACTAAATGACACTTTGATGTTAATGTATAGCTGTTCATCAACCTCCTAAAAATGCAAAGACCTTGAGATTTTTAGTGAACACTTGCATGCTTTCCAGTCAGTGGAGGGATTTAGTATTCAAGTGGAGGGGTCGCCCTCCTTTGTGGAATGTAGTAGAACACAGATGTGATTCATGAGCAGCAGTTTGGAGTTAAACATGCACTACTATTAAACCAAGTGACTGTATCCATGTTTTTGTTTTTCTAATCACAGCTGAACAGTTCATTTGTAAGTAGTGCTGCATCAGAAGCCCTGAGAGGAGATAAAGTAAAGCTGAGTGCTGCATAATCTGCACCTGTTTCTAACCTACCGAGCATGTTTCTCAGCTCGCATTTTTTGATTAACTGTGCTTGTCTGTTTTTATGCATGTGGACAAAAGAGGATTAGGGCCAATTTTGATGGAGAAAATAATTTTGGGCAAATCAAGAATAAAGTTGAGATTAAAGTTGAAATTTCGAGAAATTAAAGTTAAAATATAATATTGAGATTAAAGTCAAAAAACAAGATTAAAGTCAAAATTTAGAAAATGAACTCAAATTACAATATTGCGATAAAAGTCAAAGGTCTGCTAATGAAGTCAAATCAACGGAAGCTGACAAAGGCTTCTAAGCTCCACCCTCTATTCCCCCCAACACACACTCTGTCCAAAGCCACGCCCACACAAGCTTGAAAACGAGCGCCGTGATCGCCCAGCCAACAGGCTTCGACTTCCTGTTTTTGATACTGTCAATCAAAGCATGGGAAACTTTGGCATTATTAGCGCTCCTCCATGACGCTCTGCTGCTTAAATTGATACTTGTTTGAGAAGCGCGGCCTCGGTTCCGTGCACAGTTTACGTAGCACACGCATTCACTTTGATTGACAGCGATTGTTTCAATTTGTATAGGGGTCTATAGGATGAAGGAAAGACTTATACACATTAATGTATATGAATGACCACCGGCAGTAGACCTTAGTAAAAGAATAGTTTGGTATTTTTTTTCGCATTTCAAAAGAATCATACATAAACATAGATTTCTCAGAAACGCTGGATATCATCTTTTTTTGCTTGTACCTTTCCGATAAATATCCGTATCGGTGTTTGCTATTGGTCAGAAGAAATTTGAAATATCGGTATATTGGATATCTGCCAAAAGTCCGATACCCTGCATCCCGAGAATGAGGTAAAAACCCCTCTCAAAGAAAATTCTCCACTTTGGTGCCGTGTTTTCATTCTTCTGCAGTACTCCAAATCCCACAATGCAGTGCAGGAAACTTTTCTAAATTATAAGTCACCTGACCAACAACTGAATTGTTTCTGGTGGAGTCAAAAATCAACTTTAAAGCGGCAATTTCAACCTTTGTGTGCTAGTTATCCTATTTTTCAGAAGAAATACCTTTGATTTATTAATCTATGAGGCCTAGACGGTCCTTATCTGTGTTATAAAACATGTTTGTTCCCTTCCCCAGCAGTTTTAAAATAATTTACTGCAAAATAAATCTCATAAATCTTCTGAGTACCTTTGAAAAAAGAAAAAAAAAAGACCAAGGGTGCTCGAGATGTTTCCAGGGTTAATCCAATTCCTATTTCATTTTATGTTCAATGAGGTTTTTTAATTAAAAAGGTTTAGTCTTTCTTCTAACCAGATTAAACCGGGATAAATACATATTATTTTTTTTATTATTTATTTCCCCCCCCTATATTTTTCCTTTCTGTATTTGTTTTTAGCTTTCTTGTTTGCTTGCTCTTTGTGTCTTTGGCTGATGTAACGTGTGGGATAAAATAAAGCATAATCTAATCTAATCTAAAAAACCCCAGTGCTTCCATTAAACAAAGGAATACACAAAAATGAATACAAAACAGCATCATAGTACAGAACAGATGTAATAAATTCTGAAAGTTGTTGCGATAAGAGGAAATCCATCTTAGTAGTACAGGCCCAGTATGTTATCGTAACACATGACTTCTCTGTTTACCTATATAAGTGGTGTTTGTTTTGAAGTAATAGCTCTTTGCAAATGACTTAGTAAATATATTTGACCTATTTATAGTGTTTAACCTGATGAGCTGTATAAAAAGAGAAAGATCTTGTGTTTGTGATTGAAATGTTGCTCGTCAGCCTGGCAACATTTCAATGTCAAGCTGTGAGCTTTAAAATAGCATCTGTTCATACATTGACTATATCACCTGCTGTGCATTTCTTCCCACTCAGGTACAAGGTTCTTTTTTTTCAGTGGTTATGTACTATGTTTCCTTTGAAATGAACAACAAATGCAGCCACGGCATGTTTTTTTTTTTTTTTTAATAAATCCAACAAACTCAAGATTTTACATGAACAGATGCAATTCTAAATCATTAAGGAAATAATTTTAACCACATCAGACCTTGTTAAACTACCTCACTACTCAATACATTTTAGCTTGAACGTTTATTGCATTTTATTTTTATAAAACATACTGGGCACTTTTATAGATGTATGTGGTTACTTTTAATCAAATTTAAGAACTTGACAGAATCAGAACCTGTTGTAGAAGCAAAAGTTGAATTTTGTTGAAAAATGCAATTGGACAAACATACAACTTGTTTTTGATATTGGTACTTGAATTAGTTAGTTAGTTAGTTAGTAATAGAGATGTAACAATATCTAAATGCCACAATGCCACGGTATTAACGTCACGGTACAATAATTATTGACATATTGTAGGAAAGCTAATTTACAGGAAGGCACAGTTTACAGCATTGCTTACACATTGTCTGTTCACAATTTTGACAGTATATATTTGTCATACTTCTACATTCATGACATTAGAAACTAAATACTGCCTACTAACACACACAGATGCACAAATTAAAATTGAGTCAGGAACACTCTTAAAGGCAACACAGGTATAGAAACCACCTAGTAACATTAAATACAATAACAACAATTAAAAAAAAAAAAAAAAAAAAAAAAAAACCAAAGAAATCAAAGTAGTGCCAACTTCATTATTCTGTGTTTAGCTTAATTTGAGGTTTTTCTAGAGAAAGATGAACGAGTCAATATTTTAGGTTAGGACTAGAAGTAACATCGTTGTCAACATTTATTTTTTTTAGTTATTTATTTATTTAACATGGACAATGCAATTCAACACAGACACAAAATAAGTGTGCAGCTGATGTGATGCACATAAAAGTTTAAAGCTAGTGCTCGTTTACAACTTCTGTCCCACACACACACACACACACACACACACAGAGAGAGAGACAAACACAGCAACCACTAATGCAACCACACACCATCAGTATGGTAGAACTAACCTGTCTCCCGACGGTCTAATCGCACAACAACAACAACAGAATACTGGTGTAATTACGCAACGTCTTGTTATTTCTTGAGCCCTTGAGCTGTTCTGACGGACCATGGTTGTAACTGCTTCCTTTAGAGTTTTTAAACCAGACTGAATTGTTTGTTTGACACGCAATCCTAAAACTTTTTGGGATGCCGTGTTGTTAAGTGGCTTCTCATGTTGCTCGTATTTCTGGACAAGTCGTGCACAGTACAGTTGCTTTTCCCAGTTGATGCGAGAATCATTCTGAGGCCCAACCCGGCCTTTGTGCCGAAGGGGGTGGGCTCATGTCCTCCCATTGACCTGTTGGCCTTTTCTGCCTCACAGGGTGGGCAGCAGCCTCATTTGTTGTGTCCTGTTTGTGCGATCTGCTCTTATATGGGCAGGACAAGGTGCATCAGGAGGAGCGATCAGCTGTTTGTCTCCTGGGCCAACCCCCGTAAGGTGAAGCCTGTCACTAAGCAATGCCTGTCACACTGGGTAGTGGAGGCTATTGCTTTGGCTTACTCAAGTCAGGGTCTGCAGCCCCCTGCGGGTCTGCAAGCACACTCAACTCGGGGTCTTGCCACATCCTGGGCTTTGTCCAGAGGAGTGTCTGTCCAGGACATCAGTGCGGCGGCGAGCTGGTCCTCGCCCCTCACGTTTGTCCGCTTTTACATGCTGGACGTATCCACCCCATGCGTGGCACGGTGTTTTATTGTCCTGATGTAAGCAGATTTCAGCCCTGTGGGCTGGTGCCACTCGATTAGCATGTCAACACTACGGGAGTTTCCATATCCCGTAGTGAGACATCTCACAAAATATTATGAAATAGAACTTTAGGTTATGTACATATCCCCGGTTCTATGAGTAATATGAGTGAGATGTCTCACCAGACTACCCTTCTTTCTCAAACAAGAAGAGGTTTGCTTATTTCAATGGTGCGCACCTGTACATGTCCTCCTTTTACAGAAGGTGGGAGGGTCCTCTCAGCGGACTGTCGCCTTTCACCGGCCAATCAGGATTGGCATAGTGAAATAGAGTGCTTCTGAGGAATGTAGACAGAGGTCACATCCCATAGTGAGACATCTCACTCATAGAATGAGGGTAACCTAAAGTTTTCATGACACCTCATTTGCACCTAAAACATTGTTTAAGTGAATAATTCAACAACAATAACTGTGTTTTTTTTTTTTTTTTGTACAGCTAAGAAACACACTGAGCCTTTCTCCAAATAAAGTTATGAATAGCATCCACATCTGCACACATCAAATTATCCCTACGTCTGACAGATGGTGCTTTAGTTTGGTAATTTTCATTAAAATATGTTATTTAGAGGTGGCACACAGCAAGTGTGTGAGGGCTTAAAAATAAATAACATGAGCCTAATGCACCTCCAGAGGCATTGAAATAATTGTCTTATGGGTAATTTGTTTATTTTTCAGTGTAAAACCAGCTTTATCGTCACATGTTTTATGGCCAAGGACATGTGGGAATGACTTTGAATGATGAAGAAAGAAAGCTACCTTGCTATATGCATAAAAAAAAAAAAAAAAAACCCTGTCCTTGGTAGAAAATCAATAGACCCCTGTATGTCAGCAGAGCGCATAGCACCACTATGTGTTCACTACCATAGCAGATGACACTTGCAAATGTGGCCCCTCGAAAGTTCACAGTGCACCATCATATAGTTCACCTCTCTCGTTCAGAGTGAAGGACAAAAGTTTTTGAGTGACACGTAATAGATTATTGATTTGTGTCTTTATGTCACCGTCAATCATTTGACAGCTGCAAATCCACATCTGGTTCTGCTGTCTTTTCAGATGCTTTAGAAGCAATGTATCATCATGACCTGTGGTGACAAAGAAGTCAAGCACCTCAAACTTCTTTTCCTGCTGTTTTGTGGTAAGACACGCAATGAAAGCCCACTGCTGTCACAGAACAAATACAATCTAAAGCAAACATGGGCAACATAATAACTCCCAAAACACACAAATCGATAGCAAAATGCACAAAGTAAACAAAAAAATTCCAAAAATACACAAAATGACTCATAAAACACAAAATGACACCAAAGACAGACAAAACAACTACTTGAACAAACTAAATTACTACAGAATAAACACAAACTGTAGTAAAATACAGAAAATAACAACAAATATACAGAAAGTGACCCCAAAAACACACAAAAAGACAGAAAATTACAAATAGAACACAGAAAATAACAAAAACCACACATAATGAGTACAAAACTGACAAAACCACAGACAAAGACAAAGAAAAAAAAGACATAACCTTTGTTTCCTCTGTATTAATGCTCTGTTTGTCATTATTCTAAATGCTGACATGAATGTTCATAATGTGGCCCTCAAATCAGATGTAATCACATTTTTGTGGCCCCCTCTGTGATAGAGATGCCTCCAGAAAATAATTTTCAGAAAAAAAAAAAACATAAATAACCACTTAATAATGAAACCTTGACCTTTACTGCAGCATCAGGTCAAACTTTCAGTCTTAAACTTAGTGTATCTTAAAAAAATGTTGGTTGGGTGCACATTCATGACTCTCACAGAATGAAGTATATTGGTTAATGTTGGTGACCCCACCCTTTTTGTAACATATTTGGGGTTATTCATTATAAAGTCCTCTGTCTCAGTCACTTTCACTGCAAAAGAGCAGTTCCAAAATGAGAAAATTAACCCTATAGACCCTTTGATTTATTTCTAGTTGAACTAGATTCACATTTCACATATATATATATATATATATATATATATTTTTTTTTTTTTTTTTTTATTAAAAATAATTTTTTTTTCAGTTTCAGGCAACTCCATTTAAACTCCATACGTCCCCACGTAGGGTCCAGACCCCAAGAATGAAAAAAACTGATCTAGTGGCTTTTGAATAATTGTTTTTCTTCATTGGGTTGCGGTCAAATTTCATATTGAGTTTAAAATTCTTGTCCTGACGTTCTCCTCAGTATAACGCTGTTGTGTCACTACACTTCAGGGTCTTCTAAAGATCCCAAAAACTCAATTTAAAACCTGGGGAGACCTGGCGTTCCAGGCTGTGGCCCCCAGACTTTGGAATAAGTCCCTCCGGGAGCTTGACTGTGTGGACTCTTAAAACTCACTTGAAACCTGTACTCTTCAGAAAAGCCTTAGGTCAAATGGATTTCAATTGGATTTTTAACTTTTATTATTCTTTGTATCCTTTTATGATGTTTTTCCTGTTGGTTTAATTTCTTCTCTGTTTTGTACAGCACTTTGTGATTTTTATCTGAGAAAAGAGCTTTATAAATAAAAAAATACTTACTCTCTCTCAAGTACCCATAGTACCATTGCGTACGCCAATTTGAGGAACACTATCCTAGAGTATCACACAGCACTCGTCAGCTCTGCAATGTGTGTTTCCTGATGCACGAGTTGGCATTAAACCAAACCCTGTTCCTGTTCTGGCGCCCGTGTGCTAATTGTGTTGTATTGTTTTATTGTCTGAAAATGAATTAAAAGTTTGCTGCTGGATGCTAAAACCAAATATAAATGGTTTTCATAAGGAAAGTGTGAAAATGTCCACACATTAAACTCAAATTTCATTAAATTTGTCACCGTACAAGCTTTCGAACGTGTCCTCAGAAGTGTTAATATTAATACTGTTAGTAACTACTGCAGTGACTCAGTCTTTGGAAACTGAATCTGTTCTTTTTGGATAGTTACTGAAGGTTGGAGCAGTTTACCTCAGAGCCAAGTTGGCAAATATAACATATCAACAAATGCAGATGGCTCGAGTTTTGGGTGTTTTGAAGGTTCACTATTTTAAATCAATCTGTCAAATTATTCTGTTGAAAATTAGTTTTTAATATGTGTAACTCAAAAACTAAAAAAGCCCTATTGGATGTTTTTTTTTTTCTTTTAATCAGACCTTTCAGAGAAACCATAGCAGAAGCAACCAGGGTTGGGGTCAATTACTTTTTTAAAATTCTAATTCCAATTACGTCTTCAGTTATCTATGTTCAATTGCAAAGATTTTTTTTTACCCTGAAAGTCCATTACAATTACGTTCTGATTTACTAAAGTTCAATTACAATTATTCATACATACACACACACACACACACACTTACACACACACACACCCACACACACATACATACATACATACATACATATTCTACACACACACACACACATACATACATACATACATACATACATACATACATGTACATAATATTATTAGTAAACTATTTCATATTTACTACACAAATTTCATCAAATACATTTTAAATATAAAATACAGTGTGGCAATATTTAAATAAATAATATTCTCTATCACAATATATATCTTTTATTATGTTTGTTAAGTATTGATATATTTTATATCATTATATATATATATATATATATATATATATATATATATATATATATATATATATATATATACTGTATATTATTGCTGTCCTATAGGTGACATTGTTGTTCTTTTTTCTTAGACTTGCTAATGATAAATTTAAAAATGTTTTTTAAACTGGTTTATGTTGGTGCTTTGTTTTATTTCATTTGTTATGTTTTGGAGCAGTGGTTCTCAAAATTTTGACTCAAGTACCCTCTTTATCTAACTTAAAACCAAGTACCCCTTTTGTCCGACTAGAACATTTTGCTCAGAATTCTGTGAAATAATAACTTAAGTGCGTAATGATTTTTTTTTATACATATATATATATATATATATATATATATATATATATATATATATATATATAATTTACGGTCATTTCCTGCATTGTGTGGAACCATGACTGACTCTTAAATTTTCAGTTCATGCTCTAATCAAAGTATTTCTATCATAATGTTGTGTGTTTTTGGTATTGTTTAAATGATGTGTGTTGTTTGGTTGTTTATCTCGTCTTGTATGTTTCTGTTTCTTTTGTGTATTTGGTAGTGAGCTTGTGTATTTTTTTTTTCCTCATTTGTTGTCATTTTGTGTGTTACTGTAATAGTATTTATTTTTTTTCTCTCTTAGTCTTTTTTTGTGTCATTTTGTGTATTTTGTTGTTGTTTTCTGTTCTTTTTATTATTTAATTTGTTTTTCTCTTATTCTGTGTGTTTTTGTTTTTGTTTTGTGAGTTGCTGGTAATATTTAGTATGAATATCATTAATAACTAAAAATAAACATTATAAAACCCCATATTCTTAATGTTTTCATTTGTTAACCTTCCTCTCACTCTGTATCAAGTACCCCCTGTAGTGCCATCGCGTACCCCCATTTGAGAAACTCTGCTATAGATGAGAACATTATGCTCTGAGTGAGAACAAACGCTGCTCTACATGGCTCTGCAACACCCATTGAGAGCTATTTCACATTCTGCAGATCGATTTAAAATCACTGACAAGAAAACAAACCAGCATTTCTTTGTTTTGTTTTGTTTTTCTCTTTTGCAAAATTATCTTCCAAATTGTTTCTTATATTGTTTGTTTCTGGCGTTCCTGCCGCACAGGATCGAGCAAAGCAATTCCATATGTTTCCTTCAGTTAAGAGCTCAACAATATTCCTTTAAAACTGAATTGTAAAAAGAATTGCGCTAACAAATGTACAAATCAATGTTGTATATATGAGTTTATTCCCCTGGAAAAGGCATGATTAGATCAAAAACGGCAAATGAAATTGCTGTTCAGATGTTGTACAACTCATTCATATGCGACTAAATCCATTTGTAAATTCCATTTGAATCTCTCTGTTCCCCTTAAAAGTGTAAAATTTCACAAATCCTCGGGGGTATAGCATGTTTTATTCATGATCACAGCATCTGTACTTGGCACCTGGTTTTAAACGAATAGAGCATCAGACTGATGAAGACAACATGGGAGAGTGAGAGTATAGAGTTCCAGTGATATCACTTTACGACATAATACAGTAGCTTACATGTATTTTAAAGAGGACACAGTCAGGAAATTGAAATCAAAACCTTTTTTTTTGTGTGTAAAAGAATCGCTGTGTCACAAATCTAAGTGGAAGAAAAGATGATTCAATTGGAGTAAAGGTGTGTACACAGGCTCAGCCCAATCACTAAAAATACTGTATGTTAGGGACTGGGTATGCACAGCATGTCCACTGCAGGGATCAGAAAAGCACGAGATATTCACAGAAAAAACAACCCTTATCTGTAAATGTTGTGTGTTAATCTCCACCGTCATGATTTTTTTTTACTTTTATTTTGAAAAAGTTTTACTCAATTCTGGATACTACTGATTTTGATGCGCAAATTACACTAACAAATACAAAAAAACATACACTTCAGGGGAGGGTTGGGGTCAATTGTAATTGTGTAATTGATAATTAATTGCAATTATGGCATAAATATGATTGTAATTTAAACAATCCGTTGCTGCCGTAAGTGTAATAAATTGTAATTGAGTTCAGATACTTGACTTTGTAATTGCCATGAAAATTCTATAAAAATGTCCATTTATAATTTAATGCAAAACTGGGGAACCATGTTACAGTTCTATGTACAGTTCTACACAGATGTACTTAATTATTTGATAACAAACCTTTTCCTACATTTTCCATTTAAGAAAAATTCAATTAATAAATCGGGTTTAATGACACAAAAAAAGCTCAGACACGACATTAAAAATATTAAAACCTATATTTTCATTGATTAGGAAGCCCAACAAGCTAATTAATAGACAGGAAAGAAATTAAATGATAAATGTTAGTTCTTAGTGTATTTTACAGCTGATTTAGGAAACGTTATCATAAGAGATGCTAACAGAAAGCTAACACAAGAGGAATGTTAACTTTTATTAGGTTATTTATTGTAATAATAATTAATTGTGATTCATTGTTATTGAACTTTAGTAATTGATAACAAAATTGTTATTGACTTTTTGAGGATAAAAAATAAAAAAGTAGTTTAATTGCAATTGGAACAAATACTGGTTATTGTAATCATAATTCAATTGTAATTGAACATGGGCAATTGAAAACGTGAATGTAAATGAAAAATGTAATAGACCCCAACCCTGCTTCAGGGTCCCAACAAACAGTCATGAAATTCCTGGAAAAGTTCTGGAATTAAAAAAAAAAATAATATTTCCCAGTCTTGAAAAGTCTATTTTGGAAAGTTTTGGAATTATAGTCTATTTTATTTTAATGTTCATAATCCAACCTTCACTATTACTACTATTACTATATCTGCAAATTGAAATTGTACACTTAAAATCCCAGAATTAAACATGGTAGCACTTTGTTAGTTGTTGTTTAATGTTACATTCAATAGCTGATGCATCGGTAGTTTAAAACATATTGCAAAATGGGTGTCAAAGACAATGGCACCATTGTATGAAAACTTTTTGAAAAATCATTGTGAAAAAAGTGTGGGAACCCTGACACTTACAATGTCACAGTAACTTACATTGTGATTAATTACTCTATGTTTTTTTCATGTATTTATTAAGCACACATTAAAGAAAAAAAAAAAGTACATTATACGTACAAGGAAGAGCTTGTATAAGAGTTCCACCCCTTTCGATAAACACAAATGATTTAAAATAAACGCTAACAAATAAAAACGTATTAAAATCAAGTGACAAAATTTACAAATAAACTTTGATATATGAGGAAAAATAATATTTAAACAAAGTACACAAAAATCCATATCAAGAGACAATGAAAATATTAAACAAAATCTTAGCGGAAAGTCAAAAAATAAATATAGAATTAAAACATATTTACTACATATACACACATACAGTATATACATGCATCCATATACACATGCAAATACAAACGTACATATTACACAAGGTTTGTAATTGTGGTGAAAAGCATAAGTAAAGTGAAAGAGGGCATAAAGTAATTAGATGTAATTATGGAGGACTTATGAATGGATAAGATGTTTTTTAACTGCGTTTTATGGTGAACAAATTTAATTTTTTATGAAAGATAATCATTAGCATATCTGACACAGAGACACTGCCTACGTTCATATATATAATTATATAAATATTTTTTTTTTTTTGAGAAATCAGATTTGTGTGTGTGCTTGTTCATATTACATATTACATATAAATGTGACTTCTATCAGTTTAAAGTATGAACTTGATAGGACCCTGAAGTGCACTAAAGTAAACAAATGGAATTATTCATTCATTTTAGGACCTCACTCTTCTTTCACTGTCCACTTTCCACTCTGTCCTCCGTTGGGTCTCTTTTGTTTCTCCGCCGCTCCTCCAGGGACGCACACTTGTGACATTTATTGCATTTCAATGATGTCAAGGTCAGATAAATGTGACCCAGCCATTCAGACAGCAGCTGCATTGCAAAATATCATATATATATATATATATATCGGATTTAGAAGCACAAATGAAAGTGGCCTCGGTCAAATTTGGAAAGAAATCTGTTCCTTGCTGATAAAACTATCTTTAACAGATGCGATACAGGTTGCATATA